>NC_054479.1:111075323-111378353 GCF_017639515.1 Carcharodon carcharias | reverse complement strand
AAGTCCAGGAGCATCTTAAAGTCTCACAGCTTAAATAGGTAGACATGAAGGACTCTCTCTCAGAGAAACTTGAGAGCCGTCTGTGTACAATAAAAATGGACACACTGCATTGAGGGTGACTGCGTGACCTTCAGGGATATAGTGTACTCCATTGCTCTAGAGGTCTTTAACCCTAGCTCTCATAAGCATCAAGGTTGATTCAGTGAAAACAATAAGGTAATCCAGAAACCAGTGGAGGAGAAACATCACCTCTACAGGGTTTACTTCAATGAGAAGCCATCATTATCCAAACATGATGCCTTCCAAAACCTCCGAATGACTATCCAGTGCAATCACAGAGAGATGCAAGACATTTGGCTGAATTAGAAAGCAGTTGAAATTCAATTATATGCAGACCACAAATACTGGAAGAGGCTCTACAATCCTCTGAAATCTGTCTATAAGTCCCAGTCTACTGGTTCATTATCAATTTTGAGTGCCAACAGGTCAACCTTGCTCACAGAAAAAGCCCAAATATGAGAAAGCTGAGCACTTTAACCATATCCTCACTTGGCCTTCATTTATCATTGAAGAAGTAATCAACAGGCTGCCACAGGTTGCCATCAGCTGCTTTCTTGATGACCCTGCCATGCTGTTAGGCACACCGAACACAATCAAACTCCGGTCTAGCAGCAAAGCTCCAGGTGCTGATACTATCCCAGCTGAGGTCTGCAATGCTGGAGGTCATTGACTGGTCAAGAGGCTCACCAAACTCTTTCACTCTATGTGAGAGCAAGGAACCATCCCGCAAGAATACACAAAAGCCTCCATTGTCCACCTGTATAAGTAGAAAGGAATTCACCAATCTTGTGACAATCATAGAGGAATGTCACTCCTCTCTACCATCAACAAAATCTTCACCAGACTCCTTCTAAATTGCTTTGTGCAATATCTCGACCAGGATCTTCTGCCAGGGAGTCAGTGTGGTTTCAGACAAGACAAGGAACTTGATGTGGTGTTTGCAGTTAGACAGCTCCAGGAGAAATATAAAGAACAGAACATTGACCTCCACACCATGTTTAGTGACCAGTCAGCTGTGAGGGCCTTTGGAAAGTAATGGAGAAATTCAGCTGCCCTGAGGAAATTGTGACAATGGCTTGACAGTTCCAAATCAGCATGCCTATGTGAGTCCTGGATAATGGTGAGTTTTCTGACCCATTCCCAGTCGCTAATGAAGTTAAACAGGGCTACATGCTAGCACCAGCCCTCTTCAGCAGGTTTTTCTCTGCCATGCTCTCCAATGCCTTTCATGATAGTGATCCTAGCATCGAAATCAGATATTGCATGGACAGGAAGCTGCTCATTCTGAGAAGACTCCAGGCAAAGACCAAGGTCTCCAAGGACATAATCCATTTTTGCCTATGAGAGGAACTACCCCTTGCTTGAACCCTGATATTTGGATTACAATTCCAGCAACTAATTTTTCAATGATAATAGTTATGTTTTTCGTTTGTAAATATGCTTTTCAAGAAAAAGTCTGTTTTTATTAATAATTGTGCATTTGTACTTGTAAATTATAATTTATACAGAAGTCACCACTTGCCATAATCCGCAAGCTTACAGTAGTCTTCCCTGAACATTGCTAATATTGTTAACTCATTCACAGCACACTGTCACTGTGGTACATCTTCTCTGCAGTCTACATTCACTGTGGGCTACCGTGATAATGATGCCATCCATCATCATCCCAGGACAGGAATTGTGGTGGGAATGATACCAAATTCTGACTAGTAGCTTGAATATATTAACCCTTGGAGAACAATAAGAAAAAAAAACTCCACTTTAACAGAGACTAACCAATATATTGGGTGCCCTCACATCTTTTTATTGGTTTAATGTGTTAGTCTTCTCTGCGTTTCACATCCTGCGCATCGTGGGCTGCTGTAATAACGGAACATCTGTGAGATCTTTTGAATAAAGTAAACAATAGTAGAAAGGCTAATGGGATGTCTTTATTTCAAGTAAACAGAATACAAAGGGGAGGAGATGAGACTCGAGTTGTCCGGATCCTTGATCAGACCTATTCTGAAATATTACGCTCAGTTTTGGCCACTGCTCTTCAGCAAGGTTTTTAAAGGGTTTACAACATAGATTCACCAGAATGATACCAGAGCTAAAAAAAGTAAGTTATGAGGACAGATTGCATTGCATTCCCTTGAGTTTAGAAGATTGAGGGGGTAATTGAACTGAGGTGTTTAATGATAAAATGATTCGAAAGGTTAGATGGAGGGGATGATATTGGTTTATGCCAACAGTGCTAAATGGACTCGTAGAAAATCAGCAGCCAATTTTTTACCTCACTGGATTATTTTCCATTGGCTTAAAATGGAAAGTATTTCAAGTCAAGTAAAAGTGACAGTGAAACTTGGAAGCACATTTCCAAAAACAGTTTTACTATCATTCTGTGAACTTCAGTGGAAAGAAGATCAGGTGCATTGAAAAATTGGCTGCTGATTTGCTGAGAACCAGTTTTGTGCTGCTGTTATAGACCAATTTCACCCCCAGAGAAGTTAATACCTCCAGTGGGAAAATTCAGAACCAGTGGACACATTCTCAAAATTAGAGATAGGCCTTGCAGGAGTGAAATCAGGAACCACCTTTTCACACAAAGGAAATGTGAATTGCACTCCTCCAAAAGATTGGGATTGGGATCAATTTAAATTTTCAAGAATGAGATGAACAAATATTTATTAGATAAGGGCATTAAGGGATGTGGGACAAAGGCTGACAAATGGAATGGAGGTACAAATCAGTCATGATCTAATTAAATGGCAGAACAAACTTGAGGGGCTGATTAACCTAATCATGCCACAAAGAAATTCTAGAAAAATGTTAAACTAATTATTAGCAATTAACAAGATTTCAAATTAGATCAAACTTAGCAATGCACTGAGGGTTTTTACTGTAACTGGCTGGTTAATTCTCTTCATTAGACTATTATTGGATGCTTTTCCAAAGGCAATCATGAAAGTGCTTTTCTCCAAGAGTTTTAAGCCTTTCTTATTCTTCAGCCATAAAAACTAGCACGGAATATCACCAGTTGCTTTTTAGACATGGTTTACTCTCTGTACTAAATGGTGAGTTGAGACATTGTGTTATCTTGATCAGTGTAGAACCATTGAATTGACTGCACTAAAAGCAGTTTCATTCAGTCTAATTGCTTTGCAATGAAGCTGATCCCTTGAAGTGAGAGGGAACACAAGCAACAATATACATCTTAATTTGGGCAACATATACCCACAGTCCAATCCAATGGCAATAATGGATTTATCTTAGGATTTAGGACAATGCTCATGCTCAGCTTTGATAAACAGTATCATGTGGAAATTGATCATAAAACAGGAATAGATACACCCATGTGCAGAAAGATGGCTTGAAACATTTTCCAACAAAGATGAAAGAAAATGGTGGGGAAGTTGAATCCCTTGAAGGACAAGGGCAGCAGATACATGGGAGCACCACCAACTCCAAGTTACCCTCCAAGTTACACACTGTCCTAACTTGAGAATATATCACTGTTTCTTCATCAAACTTGGGCCCAAATGCTGGAACTCCCTACATACATTGTCAGAGTACCTGCACTGCATGGATTACGGAGGTTCAAGAAAGCAACTCAGCACCAACCTCTCAAACTCAACTTGGGATGGGCAATAAAGGCTCATCTTGCCAGATATGTCTAGATCGTGTGAATGAATTAACAAAAAGAAAGGCAAGTCTAAACCCCCTTTCCACTTTTATTGCATGAATTCCAAATCCTGTCATATATTTAATGGTGCTTTTAAGAATTCTAGGTACCATTTGATAGCAGTTCAAATCAGTTCAGTAGATTTACTGATCTAAACTAGAGTTTGATGAGGGCAGTAAAAATACTAATAATTCTTTACGATGTCAAAAGACTCTTGTTTCCCAGCAGCTTCTTCACTACATCATTGTTGTAGTATTTCAATGCATTCAGCTTAGAAAATGTACCTCTTCCACCTCTCCTCTGTTTGGTTTTACTGCTTTTCCAATCCCCAAACTAATATTACAGTATTTTCAGATGAATCAGGAATTATAATCAATTCCTTTTTTGAACTTAAACAGTATTTACTTTGTTTATAAATAATTGGAGTGAACGGCATTACAGATGGGAATGTATATTATGGGAAAACAGAAATATGTCTATGGTGGTTGACCATATTGAAATAAATATTGGTTTTAATAATATGGATCACAAACAACCTGTAATCATAAAAATGAATTGACAATTTGAAGCATGTGGACACTACCCTGCAGCTTGATTCAAGTTCCTTCAACTTGAAATCACATTCTTTTGTTTTTCTGCATTGGTTTTGCACAAATACCTTTCTATATTCATCATATTGATTTCCTTCATGTTCAAAACCAAGGACCCTATCCTTTCTTTAATCACTGACTATGTCTGTGATATCCCAGGACTATCCTAGATAGCATAACTTTGCATCTTATCCTATGACTCACTAACCATTTCATCACACATTTGTTTTTTTATGATTTCAGGTTGTTTGTCATCCATATTATTAAACCCAATATTTATTTCAATATGGTCAATCATCATAGACATATTTCTGTTTTCCCATACTGTACAGTCCCATCTGCAATGCCATTCACTTCAATTATTTATAAACAAAAATCATTAGGTTTACTCTATATTCCTTACATCCCTTGTTATCCATATATCCAGCTGTTGAATTCTCAACACAATTACTTGGCCTGTGTTAGTCCATATTGATATGCCTTTACTTGAGTATGCTTTTCTGTGTGTTAACGATAACATTATTGGTTAAGGACCAATTCCAGAGCCATGAGTGCTTATTCTAGGCTGATATTTCAGTACACTACTGAAGGAATTTCACTGTTGGAGTTGTTGTCTTTTGGATGAAGTGTGAAAATGAGGCCAAGTATGCTCTTTCAGGTGGTTGTAAAAGTTCCCATGGGACCATTTGAAGAGGATTCATCCAGGTCAACATTTATCCCTCAGACAACAAACCAAAACAGATTCTGCTGTCATTTTATCTCATCACTATTTGTAGGACCTTGATGAGTACAAATACACTGCCATGTTTACCAATGTCATAATAGTGACTACACTTCAAAAGTGCCTCATTGGTTGTGAAGTGAAAAAAGCTCCTGAAAGAATGATGTTGAATAATACATTAGTGTCCTTAATGAACTCACAAGTGTGGAAATAGTGGAACAATGGAGCATAATTTGGAGCACAGAAGGAGCGCAGTGTTACAAGTTTTGGATCAGCTCCAGGAATTCTGGGTTCAGTGTTCTATCAATAAATGAACTTCACATCCATTATGATCAGAATTTACCTTTATTGCTCAATATATAGTCATACAATGGTACGCAATAATCTCTCCTTATTGTACGAACAGGCTGCTCCCAAGTATCCACATGTGTGCATTTCCAATCTTCCAAAAGTTGGACTGATCCACACTTTAAGATGAAGAAACAAGTCAGTTTATTTTGCAGTTGTTCAGTGAACAAACAGGGAATCGTTTGTAGTAAATCTTACCACATTATATTTTCTTTGCATAACCTCCTCAAGATTATTTAACTATATTATCGAACATACTAAACCAGTGACGGTGGTGGGCTTTTTAATCATCTTATTCTGGTCAACTCCATTTTTCTGAATCTGATTGGTAATCTGAAGGAAATATATCCAACCCATACCTCCCTTCACAGATCTTATGAAAAGTTACCTGCTCATGTTTTCCCTGCTTTCCTGTGCACTAGGTAGGCTTCAGCATACAAAAATGCAAAAGACACCACAGATCCTGGTGAATGGGGAAGAACAAAGAGGGTGACAAAATAGAAAGCAAAAGTTACAAAAGGAGTATGAAACATAACTTGCAAGGTTTATCAAAATCAACACAAATCCTTTTTACAATTATATTAACAAAAAGTGGTGGTCAGGAGCAATGTGGGACCTTGAAAACTGATAACGATGATTTTGATCAATGAAAATAAGGACATGGCGGACATATTGAAAAATTATTTTGCATCAGTATTTACAGTAGAAGATGGGGTCAGCATGTTGGACATCCTAAGGAAACTAACAATGAAGCAGGAACAGGTGCTCACCAAAATCAATGTAAGCAAAATAACAGAAGTGAAGAAAATAATGACATTTGTTGTAATCCTAGACCAGTCCTCCAAGCTTTTGGTAAGACTCAATTAGGGATGAATAATGTTTTGTTTAAAGTAGACAAAGGCCAGAATTTTTAGCTCAGTAGGTGGGCACGTGCCCGACCTGATCGAGCATGAAATGACGTGTGATGACATTGGCCGAGTGCGCCAATGTCAGCACGCAGTCGTGCGATAGTTCAGTTGGCGGGCGCGTGCCAGAGCAGGCAGTGCACCCGCTGACAGTTAAAAGGCCTATCGAGGCCATTAAGTTATCAATTGTCATTAATTTTTCACTGCCCATTCAACCTAACAGTTGGCAGGCAGGCGAAAAGGCCAAGCGGTCTTTGCATTTTTTTGGAAACCTCATCCACGGGCAGAATGAGGTTTCCAAAAGCAAATACAAATGAAATAAAAACTTTATTTTTTAATAAAAACATGTCCCTGCTCATGTGACAGAGTCACATGAGGAGACATATTTCATTACATTTTTCCGTGCCCTTATTAATTTTTTCACTATCTTCTTTATCTCTCTGAGGCAGCTCCATGCCTCAGGGAGATTATTCAGTGCTCTCTCGCGCACATGCGCAATGTTCGCGCTAGGCCTGCTTGGCCTCCTTCCCCCCCGCCCACCCAGATAGTGCCTAACGCTGCCGCTCACGTATCATGGTGGGCGGGCCTTAATTGGCCCACCAGCATAAAATCGTGGTGCACTGTCAATTGCAGGCAGCGGTCGGCTTCTTAACCGCCCCCGCCCGACCCTGCCGATCCCGCACACCAAGAACAAAATTCTGCCCAAAGTTTGGGATTCAAAACACTTGCTAAGAGAATTAAGACACAAGACTCCATTGGTTTTGAGCACACAAGCACACTTTGCTTTACCATGTCAGAAAGATAAAGCAATTTATAATATATATCTTAGACTCTAACTTTCAGGGTTAATTGGAGGTACATGTAATTAACAGGAAAACTGTGGTTGAACTCAGCTCAATGTACAATAAATAGCAAATGCAACCAAGACAGCTCCCATAGATTTCTCAGCAACCCACCCAGACATCAGTAAATACTATGAGTCAATCAATCTTGTTCAAACTCTGTCTCCCTCATAAGAGACTCCAGACTTTTCACTTTCGAAGATCAAGTCTCTGGATTCCCTCAAAGTCAATCCAACTCGGACTGCCTCAATGACTACACACTTCCCAGGATTTCAGTCTCATCTCCCAAGACACTGTTGCCCTGGATTCCTGAGTGTGAACTCTAGCCTCTAATTACTGGCACAATTTCAGATCTTTAATAGCTGGCTTGCTTCATTGGGCTCCAATCTCCCCAGCTACATCAAGCTATGAATGGCTTCCAGGGCTTCCTCTGAGACATGACCCCTTCTAATATGGAGCCAGTGACCTTCTGCCACCTTCTCAGCTCCCCAGGACTTCTCCTGAGCCCTAACTAAACAGAGCCAACTAACAACAACACTTTTGCTGCCTGGAGCCTGTTAACAGCAGTACCTTTTCAGTATGGCCTTTACCACTGCTGCAGAACGCTCACTCCCCCAGCAAACACCCAGATAAATCGAAACTGTAGAACTTTTTAAAGCTCTATCCACCTATCCCCATGATGACTTAGCCTTCCAGGGCTCCTTGAATGCTTCTAAATTAATTGTAACTCCCAAAACAAAACAATTCTCAGGGTTGCAATTCCCCCACTAAGTAAGCCACCTGCTGTTTTATGATCTAACCTTTCTAACAGTTAACCACTTAAGTCAACAAGGCCCTAACCTTTCAAGTGCAATAGTCTTCAAAATGCTTTAATTGCATTTATCCCATTTTCTATAGTTAAACTTTAATCTTCCCGGAACTAAAAATTACCTCTAAAATTGTTACTATGAACCATGAACTAGGTATTTATAACACACTAAAGAGTGACAAATGCCCAGTTTTCCATCTCAGAGTCTTAAAGGAAGGAGGAAACATTGGAAATGCCCTAATATAATCTTCCAAAGTTCTCTTGAAACAGGAATCATTTCTTAGGCCGGGATTTTCTGGCCTCGCCATGGTGGGACCTGTGATGGGCGATGCGGCGGGTTAGCCAAATGTCCATTGAATTTCGGTGGGACCAGACGATACTGGCAGTGGGCAGGCTCAGAAAATCCCGCCCTTAGATTGGAAAATTGTTACATCACTCCAATATTAAGATAGGTGAGAGAGGTAAACAAGGAAATTATAGACCAGTTGTCTGGAAATTGCTAAAGTTTATAATTAAGGATGGAGTAACTGAACACCTTGAAAATTTTCAGCTGATCCAAAAACCACCAAAGGTTTGTAGAGAGTAAATCATGCCTGACAAACCTGACTGAATTTTTTGAAGAATTGACTAAAGTAGCGAACAGGAGAATGACGGGAGGAGTAGACAGTAGATGTCTATGGGTGTTATTTGTGTAGACTTCCAGAAGGATTTTGATAAAGCTTCTCATAAGAGATTGTTAGCTAAAGATGAAATTTATAACACTGAAGCCAAATTATTGACCTAATTGAAAATTGTCTGAGTGGCCAATCAAGAAACAAACAGGCCTGAGGGGCTAAATGACCCATTCCTGTTCCTAGTTTTGACATTAGTAGCTGAATTCCAACTCCCTCTCTCTGAGGGTGTTGACCAGTAGGGATGACAATCTAACCAGTTGCCAACCTTCCAGGATGTGAGGCCAGCCAGACAACCTCATATTGTGCGTGTATGAATTCCATTCCTCACAAGGTCTCATATGCGAATGTCCTCTACAGATGTTTTATTCAGCAAATGACCTTTTGTCTCAAGCTGATAAAGATAACATTTACAATGGCTGACCCACTTATTCAAGAGAATCCATTGAACTTGATACCCCATCTCACCAGCTGTTGAAATTACAGGAAAAATACTGATCTATGTGAATTATCCTTTAAAGATGTAGTAGAACTGAAACCAAAAAATCCTCCTAGGTGAAACTATGACATATACAAAGGCATAGTGAAGAGACTCTTCATATTATTGTAGATTAGTGATTCTCAACTGGGGCTGTGTGGGAAAAGACCCCACAAAAGTAAAATTCTAGCTCCCACTGCACTTCGCCAAGCATCATCTGTTATCAGTGACTGGCAGCAATGCCCTTTATGCCCGTATTTACAATAGGAAGGTGGAGCTTAGGGAAAAGGGTTCAGCGCAAATAATAAGGATTGAGGGCAAAGAACACAGAGCCTATCAAAAGTTGGGCATATTTCAACCTGCTACAGTGTAGCTGATGCACAAGCTCTTGCAGGCTGAGCCTGGGTTGTCTGCAACATTAATGCAACATCTATGTAGACTTTTAAGAGTGGTCGGAACTTTATGCCCTGATAAAGGCAGGTGAGATGTCAGCACAGTCCCTCCATATTAAATACAACATAGGTATGACCCTGACCCAGGTACTGACTGCAGCTGAGAGCTGAACACACAAGCACATTTACAGAGCCTGGGGCATGCAACAAAACGGAAAAATAAAGGATAAATTAACTTGCCTGTAAAGTGCCTAATGACACGTGTGGGAATCGATCCAGCTGCTGGAAATTAATAATTTCTGACTGAGGGGTAGGGGAGAGACCATTGTCAGGCTGACCTTAACATTGGGCTATATGTTGTGTGCTGTTGTACCATTTTTGGCTTCCGGTATCATTCAAACTAGATTTCAAATGTAAGAACTATTGGAAAGCAAAATGAATAAGTACTGCAATTTTTTTTAAGTGATTGCAGTAGACGCTGCATCAGTTTTGCTACTGCAAAGCGACTGCCATCTTCTTATACCACGTCTGGGCCACTTATAAGATTCCCTTTGACAACTGATCACAAACCTTCCAGTGATTAAAGATGAACACACTTATTTGAGAATTTTGATACTATTTCCTAATTTAAAAACAACAAAAAAAATTAAAACTGGCTTTGTGTAATTACCTTGTTTTACCAACTTCAGCTAGGAATGTTTTTCATGTTCTGCTAGATCTTGCAGTATTTATAACAGGTGTGCCAGATTTGCATTTTCTCTAAAGTTACATTGATAAGCATATTGTTTATTGTCTCTTTCCTTACAAAATAAGACTTGCATCACTGTGCCAGGCCTGGCATACAATCCACAAAATGAAATGCCTTATTCATTACAAGCAGTTAGCCTGTCTCTACAGGTGCTAGGGCCCCTGATGTTTGTCAAAATTACAATGTTCTTTCCTGATATGTGTAATGGTATTTATATATTTTCATTGTAGAAATAAATTCTACATTGATCAGGATCAAAGCAGTATTTGTGTTCTACCACCAAACATAGAGTTCACTGTAATTACATCTAGAGCAGGAGCCTCTGATATGCAGGAGAACAGTTTAGTTGGATCACCTTGTCATGAATGTTGCCACTGATGATATCAAGGCATTGAGATTCACAGCCCAAGATGTAATAAAAGGAGTTTGCCTTTCTTACCACATAATAGGGATGACCTTCAAGGAAGGAATTCAAAACCTTTCTTTTCTTCTCACCTCATGGATTAGACTCTTCTGCTCACACTCTCCCCTGTCAATGCCCTATACACCTATACTCTGGAGGATTCATGTTCCCATTCATCCTTTTCCTAAGTTCTACTTTGCTATTTATAGCTACCAATGCCTTTTAGTGTGGCAATATCATGAAACAGTCCCTTTATTTCAAGCTGGCGATTTTCTCCCCACCAGTTCATGATAGCAACTCTCTTCCCTCTGACTCCTCACTTTGGGCTGGCACACTTCTTGCTTCCCTCTCCATTCAGTTGATATTGACTGTAGTAATTATAGTTCTGATAAACATTTGGACTGTAGCTTTAAGAATAATCTTGTGTTGTAAAATCACATAATCTGTGTAAACCAATGAGTTAACAGCATGGGAAAGCTTTGGGGAGTTCTCCTCTAGTTATAGAGTTAGATTCAGACATGTAGCTGCTGCTGCTGTTTTGTAACTGAAGTTCAATGTTTCCACCAAGAAAAGTGGCCTAGAAAATCAGCTCTATAACAAACTAGTGACAAGGATAAATCAGATCTGTTGCTGTCCCTTGCCCAGCGATTGTGAGTATCTAAGATAATCAAAAAGAAAGGAAGATATGCTCATCTGAGATGTCATAGTTTAGCAGAATCAATCTCTTTGAACCAGTCATAGATGACTGGTTTCAATATATAGAACATCCTGCGTTCTACTTTCAAGCCAACAAAATCACAGTGGAGGAAAAGAGGAAAGTGATTCTCCTGAGTATTTGTGGGAGCAAGACCTACAGTTTAATTCAAAGCCTGATGGCCCTCAGTGCCCCTGATTCGAAGACCTTCAGTGAATTAGTAAACCTCGTTAAGCGACATTTCCAACCCAAGCCCTCTGTCACAATGCAGAGCTTCAGGTTCAATTCACGAATAAAGCTCCGAGGGAGACAATTGCTACCCACGTGGTGAAATTTAGGGATGGTAAAATATTATGGCCTATTTCTACCAAATTTATCAACAGTTCTACATTCACTGCTAAAGAAAAAAGTGTTGGGCTTGGAAGTCACCCCAAGAAGAAGCCTTCATGAAAGTCAAATAGCTCTTGCACTCTTCAAATTTGTTCGTGCCCTTGACTTGACAAAGGAATTGGTGCTAACCTGCGATGCTTTCCCCTATGGAATGGGAGCGGTGATATCTCGTAAGATGTACGATGGTACAGAGAGGCTGATAGGCTATGTATCCAAGACACTTACCACAGCTGAAAAAGATTGAAAAGAAAGTCTGTCGTTTATTTTTGGTGTAATAAAATTCCACTAATATGTTTATGGGTGACACTTCATGATGGTATCAGACCACAAACCACTTTTGGTTCTATTTAGTGAGGAAAAGGCTATCCTCCCATAGCTTCTGCACACATTCAGAGGTGGTCCCTAATTTTAGTGGCATATGGATACACCTTGTGCATAGACCAGGGATTCATATATCCAATGGTGATGCCCTAAGTTGTCTTCTTCTTGCAAGAGAACAATGAACATGTCTTGATTCCCCAAGAGCTCATATTAGTGATGAATTTCCTGGATTTTTCACCAGTCTGTGCCAGGCAGATAAGAACTGGATGAATCGTGATCCAGTCCTGTCTCGAGTAAGAGACCAAGTGTTATATGGATGGTCCCAGGAACCAGTCTGATGAATTGAAGTCATTTTTCCAATTGAAGACACAAAATTAGCAATCAAGATGGTATTCAATTATAGGGTGCACAAGTAGTAGTTCCTTCATAAGGAAGAGAACAGCTCTTACTAGAGTTTCACAGTGCCTGTCCAGGAATCTCAAGAATGAAGATGATAGTACAAAGTTATCTTTGGTGGCCAGGAATGGGCAGCGATATTAAGAAGGTGGTTAAACACTGTGTGCAATGCCAACAGCTACAAAAGTTGCCGATGGCAGCCCCATTGCACTCATGGGAGTGACTTGATAGACCCTGGGTGAGATCGCACATAGATTACGTCAGTCCTTTTCTGGAACCATGTTTCTACTGATTATAGATGCTCATTCCAAGTGGTTAGATGTTTATGAGGTAAAGTCGCCAATCGCCAATGTTAGGCGGTACTATAGAAAAACTATGCCAAAGTTTTACTATCCATGAATTGCCAGAAGTAACAATCTCAGATAATGGCACTGCATTTATGAGCGCTGAATTTCAAAGATTTGTCAGTCTCAATGGTATCAACCACGTGAAGTCTGCACCATACCATCTGTCATCTAATGGACTGGTTCAAAGACCAGTACAAACTTTTAAGGTGGGTATGAAAATGTTAACAGATGAATCATTGGAAACTAAACTTGCTTGTTTTCTATTTCACTGCAGAACAACCCCCCACACTATGAAAGGTGCAACACCTACAGAATTACTGATGGGGTGCCACCTTCAAATAAGACCAAGCCTAATACTTCCCAATTTGGAGGGGAATGAGGAGAAAAGTCAAGGGAACCAAAAAAGGAACTCATAGTCTTGAGCGACAATTTGTTGCTGGAGAAGCAGTATTTTCATATCTCCTGCTTCTGCTTCTCAAAGGAGTTGAATGCTACTGCCCACTATGGGTGGGCAATTCTTAATATTGCACAAATTTCCATCCACAGTGCAGGAGCTTTATATGTGCAATGATAGTCAAAGAAGACAAGAGCCGAAGTACTGAATTTTTACCTGCAGATATGAGCAATTCCCTGAACAAGCTGAACGTCCATGTAAAACTTGAACTGTTGATAAATATGAGTCTTTCTTCTAGTAAGAAAGAAAGATATGTTTCTATGCAGTGCCTTTCAAACCGTCAGGATGCCCTAATTGCTTTACAGCCAATAAAGTACTTTTGAAGTGTAGTCACTGTTCTGATGTAAGAAATGCAGCAGCCAATTTGTGGACAAAGCACAAAATATGATAAAGACCAGATAACCTGTTTTTTTTTTGTGATGTTGATTAAGGATTAATTATTGGCCAGGGCACCAGGGATAATTCCCCTGCACTTTTCAAGATAGTATCATTGAATCTTACACATCCACTTGAGAGACCTAATTGGGAAATATCACTTGGGATTATTAAATGGGAAAGACTGCAGCTCATCAATATAAATAGCAGAAAATAACAACACAGTAACATTCAACATGTTACATTTATGCATTATAACATTAATAAAATAACTGTTCAGCACTTAAGAATGCAATATATTGTAATGTAACATCAGCGTAAAATAAAAATGGCACAGAACTAAAAAAAGAGACAAAGGCCGGGACTGTCCAGTCCCTCCATGACGGATTTCCCCATGGCAGATGCGACGAGCCATTCAAGCCTCTGTTGATTTTGGCAGGACCGGGAGATCCCGCAGACAGGAGGGGCCAGAAAATCCTGCCCGAAGAATAGTTTTATGATTTGATGCAATTGCCATAACAAACATGTCAAACATTAAGATGTTTAGATTCCCTACTAGGGAAAGCCAGAAAATTTCCCCTACTTAGTATTGTGCCAAAAACACTTGGTCAGCTCAGCTAAACTGTATATTCAAAGCTCTGTATTTTGTCCTTCCGTTTGCAGAGTCATGTACAGGCATCAGGAAGATAAAGGCCAGGATCAATGTCCATTGCATCTGTCCTACTTGTGTTACAGACTGTCCATGTTGTCACTCATACTTTTCCTGAGTCCTACTTTTTGACAGGCAATGCCTTTTTGTTTGGTGCCTTCTGGGACCTCTAGGACAAGGGTAGCTGCTGCATGGGAACATCTCTACCTGCAGGTTCTTTTCCAAGCCACACACCACCTTGACTTGTAACTCTTTCTCATTCCTTCACTGCTGCAGAATGAAGCTTCTGGAATTCCCTTCCCAGCAGCACTGTGAGTGTACCTGGACCACTTGGACTGCAGAAAGAATGCGGCTGACCATTATCTTCGCAAGAGTAGTTAGGGAGGGGCAACAAATGCTGGCCCTGCCAATGACGCCACCTTCCACAAAAGAATAAAAATTGTGCATTATGCAACGTGTTACAGCTATTCTCCTAATTCATTTTAGCTTATATTTAAAAGTAGAGGAAATTTTGGAATGATCATTTCAAGACACCAAAGCACTGGTCAATTACATTTGTTACCTTGTAAGGCCAGATATGATTGGATGTTGCAGGCAAGTGTCCTATTAGTACATTTACAGCAGAAAACCCAAGTCCATCAGCAGCAAGCTTTTCATTCAGCCTCTTGTACAGCTGAGATATGCTTAATTTCATATCATGTGCATGTCATAAGCACTCCCTGGAAAACAAGCTTTAACTGGCTTCCTTTTTTTGATAGTTGCAAATTATCTAAATTTTCAGGGAGCAATAATGCTTATTTTGTGTCATTGCTGGCAAGGCCTGAACTTATTGCACATCCCTAATTTCCTTTGATAAGTTGGTGGTGAGTTGCCTTCTTAAACTGTTGCAGTGCGTATGGTGAAGGCACTTCCATGGTGCAGTTTGGGAAGGAGTTCCAGGATTTGACCCAGCAATGCTGAAGGAATGGCAATATGTGTCCAAGTCAGGATGGTGTGTGACTTGGAGGGGAACTTGGAGGTAGTGGTGGTGTTCCTATGTGCCTACTGCCCTTGTTCTTCTAGAGCTAGAAATCGTTGGTTTGGAAGGTGCTATCAAAGAGGCCGCAAGTTGCAGCAGTGCACCTTGTAGATATTACACATTACTGCCTCTGGTGGAGGGAATGAACATTTAAGGTGGCAGATGGGGTGACAATCAAGTGGGCTGCTTTGTCCTGGATGGTGTTGGGTTTTCTGAGTGTTGTTGGAGCTGCACTCATTCAGGCAAAAGGAGAATATTCCATCACACTCCTGACCTTTGCCTTGCAAATGTTGGAAAGGCTTTGGGGAATCAGGTGGTTAATTGCTCATCACAGTATAGCTAAACCCTGATCTGCTCCTGTAGCCACAGTATTTGAATGGCTGGTCTAGCCAAGTTTCTAGTCAATGTTGATGGTGGGGATTTGATGATGGTAAAGTTGTTGAAGGTCAGTTAGTGGGAGGTGGGTAGACTCTCTTATGGGAGAAGATCATTGCCTGGCACATATGTGGCATGAATGTTACTTGATAATTATCAGCTCAAGCCTGAATGTTGTCCAGATCTTGCTACCTACCAGCACCCACTGCTTCATTATTTGAGGAGTTGTGAATAGAAGTCCCTTTTAGAAGTAGTCATATGGTACAAGTGATCAATTGTACCTTGTACTTGGGGAAAACCATACAATTGATGAAATTAGCTCTGTGTCTTGAGCTAATGTTTGCATGTTGCTGCTGAACTTAATGTATACCAACAACCGCAGGAAGAGTGCATCTGCTACCTTAGTAATTCAACCATGAACAGCATCTGTAATAGCACCATCTTGTGGCCCTTAATGTATGTGTGTATATAAACCAAAATTGGAATAAACCAGTTCAATTTGGGTGCTAGAACTCCATGTGTATGTATCAGCATTTTTGTCTTGTCAAGATATCACAGTCTGGCAATGAGATGGGATCATGGATTTGCCTACTTGAACAAATTTGGGTTTGTAAGGTTTCCAGCAAACCAGCAGAGGAACTGAGTTTTTTTTTTGCTGAGAAATAAGTTTAAAAATCTGGTCTTAGAAAAAAGGCTGTTTGGACATATGATGGACTAATCTTCAAAGATGTCTGCAACAGCAGGCATTATTAGGCAACTGGTAGAGCATAGTCATGACTGAGAGTCTTTTGGTGAATCCTCAAAGATTCTGACAATCCAGCTGTTAATCGGACAGTGGGGGAAAGGGAAAGGGTGATATTTTTGATGGGAGCAGGCCCAGAAGTGTATGAAACATTCAAGAGTTCGCCCCTGCTAAGCCAAAAGACTCGCCAAAAGACTATCAAACATTGGGCAGAATTTTCTGCCTGTCGGGCGGGCAGGCCCGACCCAATCTCCTGCGGGTGGGGAGCCAATACCCACCGGAGAAGTGGGCCCTGCCACCATTTTACGTGGGCCCACCAATTAAGGCCCACCCAGCGTGATGTCCAGAGGGAAGTGCTATGCGCTATCTGTGCAGGCGGAGGTTGGGGAGGATTCTCCAAAAGTGAGAGTGCACTCTTTTGCGCATGCACACGAAAGAGCACACATCTCCCTGAGGCTAAGTGCTGCCTCAGGGAGATCGCTGTCATTTTTAAAAATATGAAAAATAGAAAAAAAAATTCCCTAACATGTCCCCCTCATGACAATGTCACATGAGATGGGACATGTTCATAATTTACAAACTAACTTTATTAAGCTTTTTAAAACCCTACATGAAACCTCCAGCAGAATTTTGCCGTAGGCGATCAGGGGGCGGGGCCTGCTCATGACGTGGGATGACATCGGGCGGAACCCCTAAGGTCATCCCAGTCCATTTAAATTTTCAGGAAGGTGGGCGCGCAGCAAAATCAGCTGTGGGCCCGCCGACCTGTCAATGGCCAACTGAGAACATTGACAGGATCAATTATACAATTAAAGGACCTGCCTATCCAACCTTAAGGTTAGTGGGCAGGCCAGGAGCCCCAGTGGCAAATAGAGAAAATGTGAAACCTCAGCCAGTGGTGGGACGAGGTTTCATGTAGGGCTTTAAAAATTTTAATAAAGTTATTATGTAAATTATGAACATGTCCCATCTCATGTGACATTGTTACATGAGGGGGACATGTTAAGGAATTATATTTTTTTCTATTTTTCATATTTTTCAAAGTGTCAGCGGTCTCCCTGAGGCAGCACTTAGCCTCAGGGAGATGTGCGCTCTTTCATGCGCATGCGTGAAAGAGCGCACTGTTGCTTTTGGGGAACCCCCCCCCCCCACCTGCACAGGAATTGCATAGCGCTTCCCGCTGGGCATCACGCTGGGCGGGCCTTAATTGGCCCGCCCATGTAAAATGACGACATGGCCCGCTTCTCCGGCAGGGATCGGCTCCCCGCCCACTAGAGATTGGGTCGGGCCTGCCTGCCTGACAGGCAGGAAATTCTGCTCCTCATCCAGCCGGTGGATGAGGTTTCATGTTTTTTCTACTTGCCCCTGGGGCTCCTGGCCTGCCCACCAACTTTAAGGTTGGACGGGCAGGTCCTTTGATTGTTCAACTGATCCGGTCTATGGCCTCAATTGGCCATTGACAGGTCGAATGGCCCACAGCTGATTTTGCTGCGCGCCCGCCTTCCTGAAAATTTAAATGGACCAGGATGACATTGGGGGTTCTACCTGACGTCGTCCCGCATCATTTTTCGTGTCGGCGAGTGGGTCCCGCCCTCTGCTCGCCGACCACAAAATTCTGCCCATTGTGTGTAAGCTTGAGCAGCACTACAGTCACAAGCCTTTGGAGATTGCAGAAGGCTATCGGTTTTGAACCAGGAATCAGTTATCTATTCATTGTAATTTTAGGGAAACTTAGGAGAGTGTTGAGAGACAGATTTGTGTGTGATTTATAAAGTGAATGCATTTGCAGTAAGTTGCTGACATTGCCAAAATTAGCTTTCAACATAGCTTGCCAAACAGCATTGTCCATGGACATGCCTGAACATGACTTGAGAGAAGCCAGAGTTAACAACAGCCAGTCACTTGCTGAAGGAAATAAGCTGCAGCTGAACAAGTAGGAGGCCCCAATGACAGTAGTAAGTAGTGCCTGAAGCACTAATAAGTCCTGTTACCAATGCTTAGGCCAACATTGGGCACAGAATTATGAATGCTGCAGCTGCAAGAAGGGCCATTTTGCCAAGACTTATTGGAAGAAGGTGAACGGAGAAAATGCTGGCTGGAGGAAATGGGAGACTCTGAATACAGTTGTTGAACAGCAGGTCAATGAGGGGTCGATTGAGATCCATACGATCCGAAGCACAAAGATGTCTAGTGGAAATTTGCAGGGCAGTCCAAGTACCTGTTGGATGGAGCTCTGCTAAACATGGAGATTGACACAGGTGCATCAGTTAGATCTGACAAATGATTATCTGTAACGTTAGTTAGATGATAAGCCTAAACCATATTTGACTATTAATACACACATAGGACAGAATTTTATGGCAGCGGGATTTTACATTCTGACCGTAGTCAATGGAGTTTAGACTGCTCACGCATTTTACAGCCCTGTCTCTGCCGCAACGTGGTCATAAACTTTTGGCCATAGACCTATTTCAGTTTCTTTGTCTACCATTGGTGTTTGTTCAGCTCCTGGAATTTTTCAAGGGGTAACGAATAAATTTTGCAGGGATTTCAATGTTCTTTTTGAGTGACACACTTATTTCAGCTCCAAACAGGCTGAAAGACTGTTCCAATGTTTGGAAAAGTTTGGAGTTTGGATGAAGGCACACAGATGTAAAATATTTTAACACTTTGTGGAGTATTTGAGTCACAGGATAGCAAGATGGGTTACATCCCTACTGAGAATATGGTTCAAGCGATAGGAAATGCACCACACCCTCAAAATACCTCTGAGCTCAGATCTTTTTCGTTCTACTGTAAATTTATATCAAGTTTGACAACCTTATTGCACCCACTTTTGAGGAAGGGTGTCCCATGGAATTGAACAAAGAGAGTGACAAAGCATTCAATTGTGTAAAAGTCAATTGGCAGACTGTACATCATTTGTATGTTATGATGTGTCTAAAAAAGATTAAGTTAGCATGTGATGCCTCTCCATATGGAGGAGGTACTGTGATCTTTCATGTGTTGGATAATGGCGACTGATTGCATTTGCTTCAGGCACTCTTAGCTCCAGTGAGCGAAATTATAAATTCTCCACTACCCTCTTTAGCTGCAGCCTGAATGCAGAGATGGGCTTTGATTTTGGCTGCCTATCAGTACGACATTACGAACAGACAGTCAGAAGATCATTTTAATGCCGAAGCGATGTCTAGGTTACCATCCCCATCCGAAGTAAAGCCCACAGGAAAGACTCGTTTTTTATTTTGCACGATAAGTTGTCAGCCAAGAAAGTGACTTTGGTAGAACAATTCATAGGGATCCTGTATTGGCAAAGGTATATGTGGCCTATACATATACTGAATTTAGAAATCAGGCCATTCTTAATGTGTAAGAATAAGTTGTCAAATTGATAAAGGTGGTGGTAATCCCTGAAAAGTATTGATCACAGTTCCTATGGAGTTTTCGTGATAAACATCTAGGGATGAACTTGACAAAGAGTCAAACAAGAAGCTAGCTTTGGTGGCCAGGGTTAGATTAGGACATACAAGATACAGTGAAACAGTGTAGAGTATGTCAAGCTGTGGAAATGAAGCCACCATCAGTAGCTTTGCCACCATGGAAATGACCAGCTAGACTGTGGCAGAGGTTGAACATAGATTTTGCAGAATTTGAAGGGCAACAGCTATTCTTTGTGAAAGAGCCAATCGAAATGGGTTGAAAGGTTGCCGATGAAACGAATAGCAGCTAGCAAAACTATAGATATTTTGCAGTTTGTTTGCTGCTCATGAGTTTCCAGAGGAAATTGTGTCTGAGAATGGATCTCAGTTTTGTTCAGAAGAGTTTGTAAAATTCATGGGAATGAATAGAATAAAACATGTGAGTTCCATCATATCAGCTTGCTTTAAGTGGAGCAGCAGAGTGCACAGTACAAATTGTTAAGCATGCTAAACAAGTGGTAGATACAAAGTGGAAAAAAATATTAATTGTAATTGAATCACAAACTGGCAAATTATTTGTTTCTAAATTCTATATATATTTGTTTCAACTGTACAGGGTGTTGGTGAGGCCGTACCTGGAGTACTGTGCACAGTTTTGGTCCCTGTATTTAAGAAAGGATATACTGGCATTGGGGGCAGTTCAAAAGAGAGTCACTAGGCCGATTCCTGGGATGAAGGGGTTGACTTATCAGGAACGGCTAAACAAGTTAGGGCCTTTATTCATTAGAGTTTAGAAGAATGAGGGGTGATCTTATTGAAACGGACAAGATTCTGATGGGGCTTGACAGAGGAAATGTTGAGAAGATGTTTCCACTAGTGCAGGAATCTTGAACAAGGGGACATAGTTACAGAATAAGGGAACACTCATTTAAGACTGATATCTGAAGGGATGTCTTCTCTTAGAGGGTCTGGAATTCTCTACCTCAGAGAATTGTGGAGGCTAGATCACTGAAAGTATTTAAAGAGGAGGTAGTTAGATTTTTGAAATATCAGGGAGTTGAGGGTTATGAGGAGCTGGCGTGAAAGAGGAGTTGAGGCCATGATCTTATTGAATGGTGGGGCAGGCTTGAGGGGCCAAATGAGTTACTCCTGCTCTTATTTCTTATGTTCTTATATCGTAACACACCTCACACTACTAGCGGCAGAAGGCCAGTTGAATTGTTTCATAGAAGACAACTTAGAGCAAGGTTTTTATTGCTCGAGCCACATTTAGCACAGTCAGTAGAAGAGAAACAATCCAAGCAGAAAGAGATTCATGATAGGGGTAGAGTGGAATAATGAAGCCTGAAGTTGAACTAGAAGGCTAAAGTGAAAGATCATCATCATAAGTGGTTCAAGCTACCAGGAAGAGTCATGAAAATATGTGGTCCTCACATATATTTGATCAAGATGTTTGGTAGTGGAAAGGTTATGATTGTACATATAGATCATGTTTTGCCTTCAGAGGTTCACAAAGAAGAAGGGAGTTGGGAAGAATCAAATAAGTTTGATGAATTGGATAGTTGGGATACAAGTAGAGTACCAATAGTTACTCTAACACAAGTTTTGTCTGAAGCCAATTCAGGTCTGACCCTGTTGAAGTGGAAGATTCAATCAAAGGTCAGGGGAAAAATCAGTCTTTGTTGGTGAAATCTTCTCCTCAGACTCAGACCATAATAAGTCATTGGCCTTCCTCAAGTTTTGAAAGTTTGGATCAAGGAATGCAGTATCCTATTAGGAATAGGAAATCAGTGGCTAAGTTTAATTTGTAAATAAACAAACAACAAGAAATAAATGTAAGTTGTACAGAATTTGAACATTGTCTAACATTTTTATTAAGGAGGGGAGAATGTAATAGCGACCTCTTGTGGCCATTTGTTTATATATGGATATAAATCAAAACCAGAATAAACCAGTTCAGTTTGGGTAATAGAACTGCATATGTATGCACCAGTGCTTTTATCCTGCCAAAATATCACAGCATTGAGGCTGATCTAAATGGTGACTCTTAATGGTACTTGGAATCGTCCAGCGGCATAAAGGTTAGGTTGGTTGCCATTTTCATTTAAATCAAGACTGCCTGGATCTTGCTACTTAGCTGTGGACCTGATTCAAGGAAGTGACACAAGTCTGAGATTGCATTGATGCAGAGGTGCAATCTCCTTACATGTTGTTCCTCACTAAAGTGCAGATAAGTCACATGTCAGCAGAACTCATGCTATTATAATTAGTAATAAGTCTTGGAAGCTTGCCTATTATGGTCTCCTTCTGGTCCTTTTCATCCTACTCATTATCATCTTCATCCTCCTACATTGACAGAGTCGATAAAATACTCATGGTACAGAGATAATCCAGAGGCTCATCCTTTAGCTAATATCCCCTGTTGTGCTTACCTGAATTCTGACAGATTCTTCTAGGTTTAAAAGGAGAAATGAATACCAGGTTTATATGGGGGATTTATATTGCTGTGGCATCTAAATAAATGGCAAATTTGTATCTTTCCTGATAATTTCTGTATAACAAGAAGCCAGTAAAGAAAAATAAGTTAACACTTCATCTGTTCCCTACAGCGTGTTCAAAATATTTACTTCCAGGAGATTGAGGAAAATTAAAGATGTTCAATTAATTAAACTCTCAAAGTTACAACCCCTACACATACAGAATTAGCATACAGGTTGAACTTAATGTTAAAAAGCCTTTCTTTTTTCTTCTGTTTCTTTCCTTTTGGTATTTTCTTTTTAATTTCTGCTCTGTTTGTTCATAACCTTCCAAATGCCCACTTTTTCCAATACCTGAATAACCATTCCTCACTGGCACAATATACCATCGTATTAACAATACATCTTTCTTCTTTTATTTTCTCTGTACGGTCTAACTTCTTATTAACATCCTTACAGTAACAGAGAAAGGACAACACAAGGAACATATTCCCCTTTCTCTCATTTCTTAAATTATATCAGTAGCATTGAATAACATCTCGG
Organism: Carcharodon carcharias; assembly: GCF_017639515.1. NCBI lineage: Eukaryota > Metazoa > Chordata > Chondrichthyes > Lamniformes > Lamnidae > Carcharodon > Carcharodon carcharias. The sequence goes on along the minus strand of NC_054479.1, from coordinate 111,355,523 downwards.
CAAGTGTCTCCTGGAAAGAAAAGATCTCCCAATGGAGAAAATTTGCATGTAACCTAATGTGACTGATCTATTTGATGTGCGAAGGTGCAAGTGTAATGAATTGAATTATACACGATGCATTTTAAAAGTTGTTCAAAAGTGCCCAATTCTACATTTTGATCTGAAGTTGGCGTGTTGGTGATAAGCCTGAGAGGGCAATGCTTATATTATTAATAAATTATACTTTGCTTTTGTGAAAAATTATTTTGCAGCTTATGTTAGATGCTACTTCAGTGAATTTAATTACCCAAGAAGCTAAAAAAATGATTTTTGCACCTAACTGAATAAATGTCCTAGAGCTACATTGAAGAATTTAGCTGACCAGTTACAGTTCAGAGAAGTATTTCCTTTTTAATTATAATATCCTCCCAAGTGTTGCAGCTTGGAAATTCTGAATATTATCATTCAGTCTGTCACTCGGCTAAACCAGTTCACTGAGTATTCATGCCAATTGTCCATTCAAATCAAAACGGCTAGGAAGGGCTCTGCACATAATTAACTTTACATCTTTTTCCAATTAGGTCTGTTGAACATAGTTTAGAAAATTATCATTTACCAAAGCTTTCGCATTTTTATGTTCATCCTTTTACTCATTTTGGAGTGGTTAGTATTCCTCAGATTCTGAAAATCTTTCTGATGTATGCTTGTGAAAATTTAAATAGCTCAAATAAACCTCTAGATGTCACCAAAGCCACATGGCACTTTGTTGAAGTTAGCTGATACAGCCCTAAATACTATAGAAACAGGTGCTCCTGTCAGGATCATGCAAGGAGAAATTCTGGTTGCTTTTAACCTTTTTTTGTTTGGTATAAAGAATATAAGAAACATAGTATAATTCTCCAACTTCGGATTTTGAAATATAGAAAGACAAAAGGGGATTTTACGCATTGTATAAATTCCCAATAACAATCTATTTATGTTTGTTTTGCATACATTATAAAGCACATGGAGGGAAATAAATGTCAAAGATTTGATATTGTCACAAGGTATTTTATATTCTATAATTATCACATTGGACAGGTCACTCTATATTACAGTAGATAGGAAAAGACAAAGCAGTAAATGCAAATAAAAACAGAATACATATGGATGAGAAGTAGCTACAAGCGGTGTTGATGATTTGGGCAGTAAATATTGGGAAGGTTTTGAAGGTAAAGCTCAAAATAAACTTATAAGCATTACCTCAAAGGTCAACATTACACTGAGTGAGGCTAAGATACCATAGTGATTAAGTGTTTCCAGAATAATAACAGCACATGAATGACATTCATTAGTGTGCAAATCAAACTGCAAGGGCCGGACTTTCGCTACTGACTTGAGAAATTTCCTGACTCAACAGATCTGACTCGGTTTAAAGGGCATCTTTAGACAAAATTTCGCCTCATGGGTTTGAGTCAGGCCCATTAACCCCAGAACCAGATCATAGGCAACTGGGGGCGGGCAAGTGCCGATGTGGGCTTGTTCGAAGACCTGCTTCAGTTCTCGGGGATTTTGACCAAGGTATTTCAGAAGCTGTTAGGCCTCTAGCCCTCAACCTTCACACTTCCACCCTAATGGCCCCTCATACTCCCCTTGGCCCATCCATGCCAACTCACACCCTCCATCTACACCAATGACTCATCATACCTAACCACCATACCAGCTCATGCCCGCATCCACTTCCCAAACACTGTCGCAACCCCAGTACCACCTCCATAGCCCCTGTCCCAGGATCCACCATGGGCAGATCTCAGGAATCATGTGAATAAAATAAATTTATAACAATTTAACACACTCCTCACTCACTTGATAAAGAGAAAAACAGTTCCCATTCATGAAACAGATGGGTAGTTAACCTTATGGTTGATTTCTTAGGAAAACAAACAAACTTATATTCTGGCCCCATAGCCTCTTTAAACTGTCAATCAAGCTACAAACTCAGAATCCCCAGCTGAGATAATTGTAGCTTTTGAAACTCAGCCAAGCATTCATAATGAAATAAAATTATCGCTTGGGAAATGTCAACAAAAGCCTCTTTTGAAACTGCATGAACAGATGGAAATGTTTTTTCTACACCTATTCCAGAAAGCCTGTTCATCAAAGCAGCTCAGCTGAGGGTTTTTGCTTTTAAATTCTCACAGGCAGGTATTTTTCATGTTTAAAGAGCAGGGGATTAAAAAAAACTCATATCATGACACTTAAAAGGCATATCCACCCTTCAAGAATGTTTACGCCAACTTCATAAATTCATGACTCCCAAACTACAGGTTAAAGCCCTTGGAACTGCCAAAAAGGGATCTATTTCAACATAGCACAAAGTGCAAATAGCTCTGTTGAGTTTAGATTTTCATCCGATGGGCAGAATTTTGCCCTTGATGGCCGGGCGGGCCAGACTGACTCGACGGCGGGCGGGCAGCCGATCGCTGCTGTCGGAACGGGCCCTGCTGCTATTTTAAGTGGGCGGGCTAATTAAGGCCCGCCCAGCGTGTCGCCCGACAGGAAGCGCTATATGCTTCCTGTGTGGGTGGGGGTGGGGGGAAATTCCCCAACTGCAAGAGTGTGTTCTTTCGCGCATCTCCCTGAGGCAAAGTGCTGCCCCAGGGAGATCGCTGAAATTCTGTGAAACTCTAAAAATAGAAAAATTTAAAAATCATTAACACGTCCCCCTCATGTGAAAGTGTCACACGAGATGGGACATGTTAATGAATAACACAAACAATTTATTAAAAGTTTTTAAACCAGATATCAAACCTCATCGCGCCACAGGATGAGATTTGTAAAAAAATCACTTACTTGCCTGCCCGTTGGGCCCATGTGCGACCTGAAGTTTAGATGGGCCCCTCAAAACCCTGGTCGATTGTAGAGTTAATGGCCTTAGCAAGGCCTTTAATTAATGGCGGGCGCGCGTCTCACTGCATAGCGCACCTGCCGACTGAAATATCGCGATGCTGCGCACTGACATTGGGATGCTTGTGTGACGTCAGCGCGCAACATTTTCAGCGCTGGCACGTGGACTCCGCCACCTGCATGTCAGCCAGAAGATTCTGCCCTATATGATTCATGACCCACTCTTTCCCCCTGCTGGCAAAAGTGGGACCTGTCAGAAATGGTGGCAGGACTTTCAAATCCAGGTCCTACTCATAATTTTTAAATGACAATGTAGTCTTCCCAACTCTACAAAAATCTGGTACAAATCAGGGAATTAAGATATTTTTATATTATTATAAGTGTATAATACCTTGGGCTTATTTACTGTACAAGACACAAGGCAATAAGCATTCATAACAGATTGGGTAAACACATTGTGTGTTCATTCATGAAGACTAGGCACATGAGACCAGTTAAACATAGGTAAAATGCTTAAATGTATCAGAGCTGTATGTGTGTGTGTTCTGCTAAAAGCATAAGTGAAACTAAAACTGGATCACATGGCACATTTCCCTTCTAGTGATGTCATGTTGATATCCGTTAAAGGCACATTACAATACTTCCTTTTTTTTTAAAGATACTTTCCCCCCTTCCAAAGATGTATAACTACTTACAATACGCGTTCATATTTAGTCACCATTACGTAATTGCATAGAACTGATGAATTTATGAGTTGCTAAAGTATAAAGGTAATCTGCCGGCACACCCAGATCTTATGACCTATGTGTTGTTCCTGGTTGCATTTGGGACATTGTCCTGGATGCAATAGGATAGCACGGTTGTTGAGGAGCCAGAATGGATCTGATTTGTCCTCGGTTACACCTTATCCGCTGCGTCTTTGTGTGTAGTGACTTCACAGGGCCTTGGTTCTGAATAAACCCTTGCCACCTCAACTGCTTGCTACATACCTTCTGTGGGATCGTGGATGCAATCTTGTTATACCAACTGTAAAATTGGCAATTCTGTACCTGCATTTTTATTGAGCATGTTGGTCATCTTGTCTTGTAGTTTTAAAAGTTACACTATAGTTTCTGAGAGAGTAGAATGGGTAGCGATAAAAATAGTATGCACTGGTCTGCCAAAAATTAGCTCTGCCTGTGATAAAACAATTGCTCTTAAAGATGTCACTCTAACATTACAATGCGTAGATCTTGCTTGGTCTGTCAGCATTTGAGAATTAAAGATTTCACTGTATGAATCATTCTTTCAGCTAGGCCATTAGATCTAGGGTAAAGAGGAGAAGAAGTAGCATGATCAATATTTCACTTCTCGCACATACCCTGAAATGTCTTACCAATAAATTGTGAACTGTTATCTATAATGATCTCTCTAGGCACACCGAATAAACTAAAAATAGCATTTAGAGTGTAAGCACATCCTTTCTCAAACATTCCCTTAGAGAGCGAAAGTGGGAATGTATGAAGACAAGAAATTAAAGAAACCATGACACCTTTAAAGATTGTGCTTATCTTGAGGAGTTGGCATGACTTTAATGTCCTCTATTTTATTTGGGTTGGGACATATGCCAGAACAGGAATAAATAGAAGTAAAGAAATTGATCTGCTGCATGTTGATGTCACATTTCAGACTTTTGAACACCAATCCTTCATTATGTGCTGCTTACATCAGTTAGCACATAATATGCTCATGCTCTTGCTTTGTTCTTCCCACAACAATGATATCATCTGTAGCACAGATAAATCCTGGTACAGCGCATGTAATGCGGTTCACGTTAGCTTGAAAGAGATAAAAACAAAAAACTGCGGATGCTGGAAATCCAAAACAAAAACAGAATTACCTGGAAAAACTCAGCAGGTCTGGCAGCAATTTTACTCAGTTCTGTTGAAGGGTCATGAGGACTTGAAACATCAACTTTGCTCTTCTCCGCCGATGCTGCCAGACCTGCTGAGTTTTTCCAGGTAATTCTGTTTTTGTTTTAGCTTGAAAGAGATCCTGGCTAGCAGATTGCCCGAAAGGAAATAATTGAAAACAGTATCATCTGAACAGTGTACGAAATGTAATAAGCTCTTGGGACTTCTCCGTGAGGTGTATTGACCAGTAACCATGCTTGGCCTCAAGCTTCGAGAAGAATATTGCACCTCCAAATCTCAGATTTAACTCTTCTAATATTGATATTTTGTGAGGACAATGTTTTAAAACTAGTTTAAACATTATGGATCAAGGCATACTCTCAATGATCCATCCTTCTTCATGGCACATATGATTGAGCTGCACCAGTCTGTGTGCTCTTGTACTTTCCTAATGATTCCATCTTTCTTCATTTAGTCTAGCTCGACCTTCAAATTGAATTGTATGTGGATGTTGCACTTACTTGGTGAATCAATTGATGGACTTGCATTCGCCTGCAAGTATAATGTTGTAGCTCCCTTAAAACTAATAATCTTTTTGAAAAATTCTGGATATTTCAATGTTATGTTGTGAATTGAGTTGGTAGGAGTAGTTTCTGAGGTTGATCTGCCTTGTGACCTCGACCGATTCCATGGATTGTCACTAGTGTGAGGTCACAGCATGGTGGTAGACCTACAATTGCTGGGCTTTCAGTCTCCATGGCGTAGAACATCTGTGGCTCCCAGGAGGATCGATTGTACTTGCGCTCCAGGACTATGGATCCTGCACATGGGATTAATGAACTGTTGTACGCTGAAAGTTTTGCAGCAATGGATTTTGCCATGGCCTCTCATGTCTGTGGATAAATATCTTTTAAAATACACTGAGGTAGAATGTTGGCAATTGCCCCTGGGCCAATACTGGCCAATAATGAATAGTTGCCAACTCTTTTCAGACAGATAATTTGAATCTTGGAAAAGTGACGTTGTAACAGCATGTATGTTTTCCACAAGATTGATGGTGTGAAGTATGTATTTACCAGTCTTCATCTCATCGTGCACACCATCGTCAATTTCTGGTTTGTCAACCACCTCATGTATATCTTTCTGATGGGACACTGGATGGTCATTCTTATTGCTTGAAGGTACCTGTTTCGTTGTGAAGAAGAGTCATATGAACTTGAAACATTAACCCTGTCTTTGTCTCCACAGATGCTGCCAGATCTGCTGAGTTTTTCCAGCACTTTTTGTTTTTGTTTCAGATTTCCAGCATCCACAATATTTTGCCTTTACCTGTTTCATGCAGTCTATTTGGATCAATGCATGGCTCTTTGTAGCTGTATCAGCCTTAGGTCTATTGTGCTGCCATTGCCAATGACCCTTTCTGCCACATGAATTGCAGAATTGCTGAAAAGCTGAGAATTTGCTTGTTTCATGAAGAAGGCCATACTTCTTACATTCCTTGCTAGGTTTGGGTGTTCTAATGAGTGCGTCAACAATTGGGGTTGTACTTAGGACCTGTAAGATTTGTTGACCTGCAAGGATTGCTTCGTACCTACGTCCATCTTTGAGTAGCTCTTTGATGCTATATGTTTCAGGTTGTCTAGCAGATCTTTCTGAAATGCTTCCATGGGAGTGGATGCAATTCAGCAATTGTGTCTGCTCGCTCTTCATTTGAAAAATTACAGTACATATCCTTTTCTCTGCATATGGTGACAAAATGGTCAATGGATTCTGTAGGCTGCTGTCAAAATGACATGCAAAACTCAATGAATGTGGAAGTTTAACCTGATTCTGAACTGGTCTTCCAATGTAGTCCTTTAACTCTTCTTCCGTTAATCCTGATGTGTTCAGCTTGCATAGATCTTCATTCCCAACTGCTAGGTGAATTTTTAAGGCTTGCATGTCTTGTTCAGACACAGCTGAATGAAGAAACTATAGCTCTGTATGCTGTTTAAACATTTTGAATTCGCATAGAAGGACAACTGCGTCCCAATTCAAACTGGGGAATTTTGTGGACTTTCTGACAATATGTCTTTGACCTTCCTTCATCTGTGGTACCTGTGATGAGCGTCACTGTAGACACTTTTGTGCAATTTTCCACAGCTCCGCCCATAAAGATGAGTTGTGGCGGGAACGCGCCAGGGAGCAATGGCATCTTTGTTTTTTATTCAATTTATTGTTCAGCAACTCCTGAAGCTTTGCCCATTATAATCATAACCTTCTCTGCCCTGATTTTTATGATGATTTGTTTTTTTGTTGGAATCTCCCCCACCTGCTATCAATCTGGCCCACACCCTGGTCACTTGCCTTTCCTGGCTAAGCTATCCTGGTGCTGGTCCTCTCAATGTGCGGTCCTACTCATGGAACTGGCAGTCTATGTGTTGCAATCTCACCACAAGGGATCTGTCAGCTTACCAACTCTTTACTTGAGCACTATCTCAGTGCTGTGTCTCCAAAGCTTTTCTCTGCAGTCAATATGCTGTGTTTTCACCACTCTCTGATGCTGCAACTTCGTTGGAGCCTGACCAAAACGTCAGGGATCGTTTCATTACATGTAGCACGATCTAAGGCTGTTCACCATTTCAAACATGTACTTAAACTTGCTGCCACCGCTCTTATCACTGTTGATCACCATGTTGTGTTATTATTATGATATTATACATTGGGCTTATTTACTGTGCAAGACTCAAAGATGCAAGGTGACACATCAGAGATTCAACAGCTGCTTCTTGGTCACAAATATCATGTTTAGAATTTCTATCTCTTTTGGAAACTGTCCTCTGTGTTGTGTTATTATAATGATACAATAACCTAAGCACTCATAAGGGATTGGGTAAATACATTGTGGGTTCATTTATTCAGATTATAGGCACATGAGAGCAGTTATACATAGGTATAAAGCTTGAAGACCTCAGAACTGTTTGTGTACTCTGCTCAAAGCAGAAGCGAAACTAAAACTGGACCACATGATATATTTCCTTTCTAGTGATGTCGTGCTGATATCCCTGAAAGGCATATTATAACAGACATATGGTGCAAAAGCTTATTTTGAGAAAATGCTGGCTGATTTACACTACTTTGCCATTTGCCTCGCATAAATGACATCTCACTTCAATCTCCTGTTATTTTTAAGACCTTTCTGCGTTTTCACATTAATTGTCCATTAAACCCATCACAGAATGTTGGGTATCATAATTAACGTTGTAACTACATTGTTTCAAACAATGTTAATCAATCTCTTTGGCCCAGAAGGGGAACTGCACTCATCCAGGCATGCAGAGCATGGTCCATCACAATCCTGACTTGTGCCTTGTGGACAGGCTTTGGGGACTCAGCAGGTGACTTTTATTTTTGTATTTTATTGTGTTCAAGCGTAAGTTGTGTTCAGAAGGCAACAATAGGAAATTACAGTATAAGGTACCTGCCTCTGTGTAATAGTTAAAGCAACAGATGCTGTCACCCATGTGCTTGGCCAAATCTCAATACGAACAGTCAGGGGACTAGGATATGTCATTTCAGTACATTAGAACTAGCAAGGAATGAGTGTGAAACCTAAGAAGACACCAGGGGTGTCATGCTCCCAGTACCTGTCTCTATTGCTCAAAGAAGATTTCCCTTAGCTAATCAGATTAATATTTGCAGCTTCATTCTGCAGTAGTGGATGACAGATGAGGTGATGACTTTGGTAGATCCCTTACTGAAATGCTCACCAAGTATATTTTCCACCTGCTATCAGATCACAAATCTAGCACCAAAAGCACACTCCGGCTGTCTACCCTCACTAATCAATAGCATTCCAGAATCATCCTATCGTACGGCAAATTTACCAGGTTACATAGCAAAAATGTTTACTTCCTTCCCTTATTTTTCCTGTGCATCAGTTTTGTTCCACATAGACTTCTGGAATGCTATTGATTAGTGAGGGTAGATAGCCAGAGTGTACTTTTGGTGTTAGATTTGTGATTTGATAGCAGGTGGAACATATACCTGGTGAGCATTTCAGTAAGGGATCTACCAAAGTCATCACGTCATCTCTCATCTACTACTGCAGTATTAATAGGTGCATCAAATACATGTTTAGTTTGAAAAGTAGAAAATAATTATATGCCTTTAAAAGTGGCCATCATTTTATTTTGTCCAGGAGAGAAGTCTTGCAATGTTGGTTAATTCCTCTCCATTGAACATCTGGAACCCTGGAACGAAAAGTCAATAGAAATTCTATTATTAACATATCAATAATCATTCAATATTGCTCTTTTTATCACTGAATTAAAAACAGTGGTTTGGTGTGCAGTGAGGCATTGAACAAAGGTTCACATTGAAATGCCTTTAAATATAGAATTCAGAATTCTGCGCTTGCAGAATAGGTCTATAATTGGCAAATGAATTTCAGCACAGATAAGTGTGAGGTATTACATTTTGGTTAGAAAAGTAAAGAGGTCACATATTGCTTGGAAAATAAGAATCTAAATGAGGTAGGGGAGCAAAGGAGTCTGGGAGTATAAAATTCACAAATCAATAAAAGTAGGAACGCAGGTTACTAAGACCATAAAAAAGCAAACCAATCACTATAGTTTATTCCTCAGAGATAGAATTAACAAGTAGAGAAGCTACGCCAAACTTGTGTCAAACTTTAATTCAGTCACACCTGAAGTACTCTGTGTACAGCTCTGGCCCACATATTATAAAAAGCATATAGACGCACTGGACAGGGTGCAAAAAATTTACAAAGATAATGTCAGAGATGAGGCTATACCTATCATGGAAGGGTAAAAATGCTGATGATATTTCTCTTGAAAAGGGAAGGCTGAGGGGTGGCCTAATAGAGGAATGAAAAATTTTGACAGCTTTTGATAGAGTGGACGCAGAGGGGGGAAATATAGGCCAGTGGGATTTTACGGTTCTGCTGAGGTCAATGGACTTTTGAATGGCTCACCATATTTTACGGCCTCTGCCCCCACTGTGACAGGGCTGTAAAATTCCACCAGAGAGACTCTTTCCACTTGTGGGGAAGACCAGTGCTAGAGGCCAACAACATAAGATAGTCAAATAAAGGATTCAGAAGAAACTTCTTTGTTCAGAGACTGGTGAAAATTTGGAATTCACTCCCATAGGAGTGATTGAGTGGAATCGTATAGATGTATTTAATGGGAAGCCAGATAAGCATCTGAAGGAGAAGGGATTAGCGGTTTATACTAATAGAGTTGGATGAAGAAATATGGGAGTATGCTCGAGTGGAACATAAATGCCAGGCTGGCGTGTTTGGGCCTAATGATCTGCTTATTTGTATTCTACGTTCTAACTTGTCTGTAACTGTCACACATGTACTCGTTTTATCTTGCACAATTTAAAATAATGTATCAGTCTGTTTTTGTACTTTTTAATCATGTGAAATTAATTTGTCAGTACAAAACAACCCTTGTGAAAGTTTGGTAAAATAACCTCTAATGCCAGTAAAAGGTAATATGTCACATTAACACCTTTTAAAGAACCAGACAAAGCATAACATTTCTGTTTTCTCTGTTCAAATTCCCAATGGAATTCAACTTGCACAAATGTTTGTAGAAACAAGTTGAATATGTCAATTATCCCAACACTGGATATTGTCCTTTAACAATTGCCTCAAAGTACAAACTTCCCCTGAGCAATTGCACTGCACTGGGAACCATCTGAAAATGCAATTAAAATCGCAAACTTAGGATGGTTCTGACTGGGTTACATCAATAATTACCCAGAATAAGTTTGAAGAATTAAAACCACTTCTAACTTCTGCATAACTATTGCACAGACCTAGACCAACCCCCCGCAGGACTACCATCCCCCACAGCACTCCTCCACCACCACTGCCCTCCCCAACCGGTGGGTACAACTCTCACCTTCATCACAACCCCAGGCTCTGACCTGACTGGACTGGACCTGAGGCCTGACCCTCATACCCCACTGAGGCTCAACAACCCCACCCCTGAGGCCCGACACACCCCCCTGTCAAAGACTTGACCCCACCCCTCCCGAGGCTTGAACCAACCCTCCCTCAGAGGCCCGACACACACCTCCACAGTCCTGACCCGAGGGCCAACCTCCAACCTCTGACCCCCTGACCTCTGACCCCCCCAACCTCTGACCCCGTCACGTCTGAGACCCTCCAACATCCCTCACCCCCCGCAGCCTCCAATCCCCCCAACATCTAACCTCCAACAACCCCATCCTCCGATTCCCCCACCCCCCCAAATCCTATCCAGTTACCCTAGACACACCTTCTCCCTGGCCTCTCAAGGACCTTTAAATTTAACTGGACCTTTAAACTTACCTGGTTTACTGCAGCTGGTGCTGTAATAAATGGGGGGCATGGCCTCCTTCATTTCGACTGTCCTGCGCTTCAACTCTGGGTTCCGGGGACATGTTGCCCTGCTTGGATCTTGTCCAGCCTGAGTCAGAAGGTTGGGTGAAATAGGTCAAAGAAAAATTGACAAAACTAATTGGGCACGGAGTCGCAATCCGATGCTGATTGCCACTTCGAGGAAGTTCAGACCCACTGTTGTTTTTTTACATACAAAGTACATTGTACAAATGTACATTGAACTCGCCACTTTTCTAAATTATTTTAGGTGCATAGTCAATACTGCTACAAATATTAAGAAGCGGAGTTTCATTTAAAAAGATGTTATCAAATCACTATGAGGACACAATGCATTCCTGTTTCCTTTACTATAGATCTAAAAACAAAATGATCCCCACTAAACATTTGGCCTTTTCATAAACTTTGCTCGATTATAATAATGCTATAATGTTTTTAGGATCACTTATTTGTTTTCAAAATAATTAATTTACAAATGCTTCTAAGGAAAGAGCTGTCTATTTAACTGTTTTGTGAAAATGCATAAATGTTAATCAAATAAGTGTTTTCTTTAAACTGACTATAAGTGTAATTAAAAGTGTTAATTAAACTATTTTTCTTCCATTTCAGAGCCATTAGCTACTGTATGCTCATTTCAAATGTAAATTAGTCAATTTACTAATAGCCTTGGGGGATATTGTCAAAAAAAAATCTCGAGTGAAGATATTACCCAATACTATATTGGGGTACTAGTACTATCTTTGGCTCAAGATTCTATCCCTAATTATGAGTTATATCAGTGTTAGGAAATAGAGATAGGTTAAGTAAGTTACATTGGTATTTGTGGACAAAAGGAATGAGTTTTAGCTTTAAAGTTTAAGTTTGATTTGTATTTCTGTATCTCTATGTTAAGAAAGGTCAAATGGAGTTTTAGTTTCTCTTTAAAAAGGTGCTTGCATTTCTAATGAGGAGCTTTATGACCCCTAAAGAGAAGGTAAACATACAAGGGTAGAAGGATTGGACTGTTGCCTAGCAACCAGGGCCCAGAGGCAGGTCCGTCCCACAGACACACACACAAAGAAGAGAAACAGCAGTTATTTTGGAAGCTGTTTGAATGAAGTTGGTTCTGAAAGTTGCTGCTAGGAGACATTGGAGCAGAGGGGACAGATTGCCAGTTCCAAACTAAAGAAAAACCCTAAAGATCCAGGGGAGTGGAAGAGGGTAAGATCCAAAGAAGACCTTCTATCAAAGGAAGGATGGGAACCTGGGAAAAAGTACTGTTAAGTGAAGTTAAGAGTGAAGTGCAAAGACAAAGTCTCCATGCTTCAGATTTAAAAAAAGAAAAGCTGCATAAAGCAGATTTAAAGCATGAATAGCTTGCAAGAGGCAAAAAAAGTCCGAAGAGACAACTGAAGGTCTGCAACTCTTTGGTAAGGGTATGTGAAGCACTGGTGTACTATTGCAGCTGAGTTGTTGAGAGGGAATGCATGGAAGAAAGCTTGAATGCATGTGGTGATCCAGGAAGAGGAATGTCAGAAGGAGAGTGTGGAACCCAGGAGGTGAACCCTTGTAGAAGGCATCTGAGAGGAAGTATCGGTTTGGGAGAAGATTCTAAGGTGAGGCCTTGGAGAGTGGAGATTGGAAATCCTAGTGTGAAGCACGGAATTCAGTGAGACTGGTTGGTTCACTGTGTGACAAGCATCTGGGGGGAGCTGAAGAGAGATCCATAGCATTTGGTTGAGGTGGCATCTGTCACTTGATTTCAGAGTGTGGTGTGTCTGACCACAGGGTGCCATAGATTTACATGGACTGTGTAGTTACTGTGTACATTAGAGTATGATAGCTTTTGTCACCTGTGTTATCTTTAAAATTTGTATACATCTGTAAAGATATAGTTGTCGGCGAAGGAGCATTGTAATATAATCTTTTCTTGTTGAATAAATGTTTTATTCTTTTGTTAAAAGTTTATCAGCTGACTGTGTTCAGTAGTTACTTGCCATGGTATCTAAACAAACAAATAAAAGTTAGTATTTATCAAATTGGGTTCCGCTCTGGGATCAGGCGTGTCCAGGGGTAACCTCAGCTGCGATTGTAACAATCAGAAACAAACTGATTAGACAGAACAATGTTTGTTTGCCATTTACTTAGCAAGTAACCAAGACATAGTGTCAAGCCCAGTGAAGACATGTCCTATTCATATCTTTAATTATGAATCGCATTCAGTACATAATTTTCTGGAATTGTCTTTTATTTAAAAATGGACACTAACAAGGTGCCTAAGATGGCTGCTGGGGGTCAGGTTAGTTCTATAATTTCTGCATAGACTCAGAAGTATCTCAAGCCTCCGGAAAGTTCCAAATTGAATAAACTTTGATGGGGCCTCCCCCTTGAATGGACATACCCAGATGGAACCCATCTATGGAATTTTTACCTGCCATTGTTTGAGAGCTGCAGGTACCAGTTAACCACAAATAGGTGTGAATGGTCATCATCTATCTAACATTATGTACTAATGACTTCAGATTTCCAAACCATTCTGGATGGACAAAAGCAGTTGATCATGTGACTAATGCTGTCTTCCGATAACGAGTTTATTATTCCAAGAACCAGGGAGAGACTAACCAGCTGCAGAAATAGCAGCAGCAGAAAAGGCAGTAAAATATGGGCCTTTAAAACGAGAGTATTACTACATCTGAAAGTTACCCAACAGTTCCTTTCCAGAATCCACCAGAAAAGAAACTTGACCTCCTGGTTAAAAAAGCCACAAATGAACAATGAATGTTTTAATCAGCTGGAAAAAAAAAGCTCTTTGAGAGAATCCTGCAACAATGCTGACATACAACCCTAGCTATTGAAACCATTGAGATTACCTTTGCAGAGGGAAATGCTTTCTTTGATAGGCCTGTGACCACTGTCCATGATGAGCCAAACACGTGAACTATGAACTATTCCTTTGTTTACAACTCAGAAAAGTGCACCAGCCTGTTAAACTGCATCTTTCTCCAATTTGTGTATGAGTGTGAATGAGTGATGTAGCATTTAGACCTTCAGGTGAATGCATGAATAACTATTTCTCTTTATTTACACTCATGAAAACTTGCTGATGATTATTAAAAGGTTGACCACACACTCAGGGATTGAGGAACATTCCAGCTTCCTTTAACAAAAAAAAGCACACTGTTTATGGATTGTAAGGGAAAGTGTACAAGGGTTTCGGTTCTCTCCTGACACTCCCCATAACAATAGGTTAGGATTTTTTAGGAACAGTTAGCTTCCTGCGTTGAAAACAGAACTATACACTTAGCTAAAATTAGAGTTTAACATTTAAAAACAAATAATATTTTTACAAATAATAATAACGTTTTATACAATATAGTCTAAAATGTTTAAAAGTCTATTTTCTCTGAAATCCTTTTGTTGCACCCCCTGTAATTGAATTTTCCTGAAGGTCATGTAACTCTGCTCACCAAGATTAAAATCTAGAACTTGTGATGTATCCTTTGTTTAGATAAAGAAGATGGAGTAATTCCTTCAATTTATAATCATCATGAAAGAAAAGCAACTATTGATTATAACACAGTGAATGTTTCATAGCAATATTGAAAACAGAATGGATTCAAGTCATGCCCCAGATTTTGCAGCAGTAATGATAGAAAAACTGGCAGCATTCACTATCATTACTTCTCTGAAACTGTCAGCAATTTCTGGAGTTCACACATGCACAGTTAAACATGGAAATTAAGAAGCTGCTGTCAGTGATTCTTTGCCTCTTCATAAGGTGCATTGTTGAAGTTCCTCCAGATTATAATCAAATGAAATGATGAGAACTTTCATTGTTATGCTTTCAGTCTCGCTATAAAAGCCCTTGAAAAAGTTACACCTTGTTTAATGAGGTGTAGCTAAATTGTTAATGGCATATTAAGTTCATAATTACTGCTAAATAGTCTCACTGGTCCTGAAAGAATCATTTTACATTTGCTGAATGTCATATGTCTCTATTATGAGAAGAAATTTCACATATTTTATGGTTTATTTATGATAGTTTAATTTCTACCTTAACCCCATGTTCCACATCCCAAGGGATTAAATGGTTTTTACATCCTAGTTTTCTGTCTGTTAAAATAGATCACTGTGATTGGCTGCTTAACCTGCTTGTCAACATCTTTACTGCTGCTGTCTGCAGATCTCCTTGACTTCATGCTAGATTCAAAATGACATTGGGAAATGTAAATTCATGTCACAGAGATCACTAGATCTTCATGTACCGCCTTCTATGGGGTTAGTGGTGAGCTCCACGATTTCTTATTGTTGTTGGAGCTTTTTAGTTTAGAAAGTGCTATTGATTTGAACAGTAAAAATATGGGATTATGGAACTACCCTAGTGTACCATGACAGAAATTAACTATTCTTGCTGGCATTAAAATTTGACCAACATTCAGATGTTAAAGAGTGGAGCTCTGAACACGCATGGCGGGCTTTCTTCCACCACAAAGCATCACAGAGTCATCAGTATAACTGTAATCTGGCCCAACATCACTCTAAACACTGCATGTCATGTAAAATAGTGTACTGTAAAACTCCTCTTAACATTAGCACAATTTGTAAATTATTTATGAGTTCCGATTCCTGCCTTCATTCCCTTCATTGAATATCTTATGCAATATCTGACTTTTCAATTACTTATCATGTGTTCAAGAACAATAATTGTGCTAATTCTTTATTTAATTGCATTAGGTGCAATTAATTGGGATGCTTTCCCAAATTTTACAGGTGCTACAAATAGTTTCAGACAGTGAACTATTGTTATTTATGAGCATTCATTGATCAGATACCCTTACCATGGCCCAATATGCAGCAATAGTTAAAAATCCCAGAGGCCATAATGACAGAATCTGCCTCTGAAAATCTCATTGCTTAGCCTTTACTTTAAAGCATTAATTGAATCTGTTAAAATAGTATGAGCAACCCAAAGCAAGACACAAATCTGCTGAATCCCATTTGTTGAAATACAGATTCTAAATATTTCATTGATTGTAAATGATAGCAATGCAGCATTTTTTTATTTGGGCTGGCATCATGCATCATCTTAGATATTTTATTTCTCCTCTTCATGTTCAAGATTATTGACAAAGACTGTTCATTGAATATTAATCCTTAATACTAGTTCAGAGAAATGCCATAGCGATCATTTTCTTCCAACAATGTATTACTATTATCTGTTACCAGATGTAATTCCCTTTCCTCTCGGCCAAGATAGCCTATAAAACCTCAGAAGAAATGGCATAAGACTCTTTGATAGGATTCAAGGAAGCATTTGAAGTGTCTATTGGGTTTGCTATAAAAGACTTATTCAATTCTTTCCTAATTAATTGCATGAGCCGTGTTTACTAGCTTGCTCCTTCGTGAATACTTTTGCCTTAAATTTTCATCAAAAGTTCCATTAGTGCTAGATCCCTATATTATTAAGTCTCAGTTTAAAATCATGGCTTTGTAGCCACCACACAATTAACTATTATACAGATAAAGAAGAACATGTCAGTCAACATGTTAAAATCTTTAGAAAATTTTACATTAGATGGTAACTTCATTTGAATGCTCTATTTAGTGAGCTTGAAATTTTACTATTGTTACAATATTTGGGTCAAGGCTATATTTTGATGCCGGCACAGTAATGTTTTGGAAATCATTCAATAATAAAATTACTTGTTTAAAGAAGTCGCAAATATGGCTATAGGTAAGAATTAATATTAACTTGAGCACACCTAGCTCATTGATAAATGCACAGCTAGTAGATAGAATTGTTGAGATGGTGATCACATCCACTTCCATGCAAGAATTCCAGAAAGATTTGCAAGACAAGCCCAAAACGTATAGCGTCAGAGAGCTACTCAAGGATGGATGTGAATACAAAGTGATCCTTGCAGATCGACGAAGCTTACAGGTCCTGAGGACAACCCCAATTGTTGATGCACTCACTAGTGAGCAAAGAATGTGGAAGGTGTGGTCTTTTGCATGCACCTAGAAAATATCCAGCTTTCCAATAATCCTGCAAGGCATGTGGCAGAAAGGGCCATTGGCAACAGCAGTGCACTAGAGCAAAGGCTGATGCAGCCACAAAGAGCCGTGCACTGACCCAAACAGACCATACACAACAGGTACCTTCAAGTAATAAAAGTGACCATTGGAATCCTGTAAGGAACATATACATAAGGTGATTGACAAGCCAAAAGATGATGATGATGTGCACAAAGAGATGAAGAGCGGCAAACATGTTTCACACTGTCAATCATGTGGAAAACATATATACTGTCACACTATCTGAACTGTTTGCCAAAACTCAAATTATCTGTCCTAAGAAAGTTGGCAACTATTTGTTATTGGTGAAAATTAACACAGGGACAAGTGTCAACATACTACCTCTGTGAATTCTAACATTCATGTATCCACAGCCATTGGAGGCCCTGATGAAACCTCTTACTGTTCAACTTTTGGTATGCAATGCTTCACTAATTCCAAGTCCAGGATCCATAGTCCTGGATGGCAAGCATAATCAAACCTTCTATGTGTCACAGATGTTCTATGTCATGGAAGTTAAAGGCCCAGCAATTGTTGGTGTGCTGATATGCCGTGACCTTGCATTAGTGACAATCCATAGAATCATTCAGATCAACCTCAGAAACTACTCTTACTGCCTCAGTTTACAGCTTAACATTGAACTATCCAAAATGTTTTGACAAAATTTCAGGGGAGCTGTAACACTACACTTGCAGGAGAATGCAGGTCCATGAGTTAATCTGGTACCTCTTGCACAACGCAAATGACAGGAGCTACAAGAAGAAATGGCAACAGATTTTATAATACAGAAACTGTGGAAAATCACATTGAAGAATGGCCTGACTCAATTCAGCATGTCCACGACCACATGAAACCATTTTGGCCTTACCAGGATGAGCTAGATATCTCACAGGGAGTCATTTTAAAGGCAGGCAGGCCATCATACCAGACTCTTTGTAACCTGTTATTCTTTAGCAACCTCATCACTCAAACATGGACATAGATTGAATGAGAAGATTCGCAAGAGAGACTGTCTATTGGCTGGGTATGAATGATGACATTGAAGTCGTCATCAAGAAGTGCGAGGCATGTCAAGAGCATGTGCCAAGTCAGCACAAAGAACCATTGATTCTACATGAAGTTCCTACTTATTCTTAGTCCATAATCACATCTGACCTCTTTCATGTCAATGGCAGTGACTTCATCGTCTTCATTGACTGCCTTATCAAGTACCCCATCATTCAATAATTGCACAATATGTCAAGCACAACTGTAGCACACACTCTTAAGTGCCATGTTCAGTATGTTTGGTGCACTTGAGAGATCATTATGGATAACAATCTGCAATTTATTGGTAAGCCTTTCAGGATATGTGTGAGGTGGAATATCGATCACACCACTTCATCTCCTCGTTATCCTAGATCTAACGGCCTAGCTGAAAGAATTATTCACACAGTGAAATCCCTAATTCTCAAATATAACAGACCAAGCAAGATCTACACATTGCAAGTTATGTCTGTGAGCAACACCTTTAAGTGCAACTATTCCATCACCAGCAGAATTAATGTTTGGCTTACCAATTTACCTTTTCTTATCCATTCTACTGTCTCAGAAACTAGAGAGCAACTTTTAAAACTGCAAGAGAACATGACCAACATGCATCATAAAAATGCAGGTACAGAATTGTCAAGTTTACAGTTTGGACAATAAGTTCGCATCCAGGATTCCACAGAAGGCATGTGGCAACCAGCCGAGGTGACAAGAATTTATTCGAAGCAAGGTCCCGTGAAGTCATTACACATGAAGGTGCAAAGATGAGGCATCACAGAGGATAAATCAGATCCTTTCCAGCTCCTCATCCACCATACAGTACTATTGCATTGAGCACAAGATCACAAATGAAACCAGGAACAACACCCAAGAATGACAATCTCACAGATCACTGTGAGCAATTAAAGAAACCTCCAGACAAGGTTACCATTGCATGATCAACAAATTACAATTATGTTTTTGAGACTTATATATTCATGTGTTCTATACATTTATGTAATGGTAGCTAAACATGAAAATGTATTGCAAACAGTTATACTTCTTTGGAAGGGGGGAAAGTTTCTTTAAAAAGAAAAGGGGAATGTTGCAATGTGTCTTTAAGGGGTAGCAGTATGCCAACACTAGAAGGGAAGTGTGTCATGTGATCCAGTCTCAGTTTTATTTTGGCCTGTGAGCAGAACCCAGCACACACAGCTCTGCTGATGATATCTTCAAGCTTTCTACCTTCGTATAACTGTTCTCATGTGCATAGTCTTAATAAATGAAGCCACAATATGTTTTCCCAATCCTTTATGAATGATTGGTGCCTTTATATCATTATTATAACATGACATAGACCACTGACATGAAGCAAGTACTTGAATTTTCCTAATTCAATACTTTCCAGTCTTGACCACAGGAATCAATTTATCTAAATAATTGAAATTAATATCTACTTTAAGGTATTTGTGTTCTAATATTTTATATATGGGACAATAGTTAATAATAGGTTTGGTTCGCTGAATAGTTGAGCTGACTAAACATGCATGGAGCAAATTTAATGCAGCCAAATGAAAAGTACTGCACATCGGAAGGAAAAATAAATGCACTCAATGATTGGAGTTGAAATAGTTAAGGATGAAGCTGAAAGAGACTTAAGAGTCTCAGCAGACAAAACGGTAAGCATGAGAAACCAGTACAGAGTAATAATCAATATTGAATGACATGGATAAAAGAGGGAACATAAACTCGAACAAGTTGTGATCAAACTATATAGTGCACTGGTCAGACTGAACTTTGATTGTCTAGTTCTGATTACCAAGAAACAAAAGGAGACAACAGTAGGGTAATGAGATATGACAAAAGACAGGAAAAGCAGTGGCATCTGAGAAATTATTTTATAAAGATATACAAGGTAGTTTAGGGAATAAAAAAAGGTAAATCTGGAATAGACTTCAAGATGCAACAGTAGAGATGAAAGCACTGGAAGCATTTGAGAAGCTAACTATGATGCACTGGGAATACTTTAAGATCTTTATTTTTGGATGAAATAAATGGGTCGTTCCTAATCAATGAATGACTTTAGGTCATATTCCACCCTCCCCTCTCAGTTTAGGAATTTACTGTTGATTTTAATTTGTTGGCACAGCTGACACACCTTCCCCATTTTTACTGTCTGAGGAATAGGGAGCTTCATTCTCTCTGTAAGAATAAATCATCCCAGTTCCGACAAAGTCTTTGCTTGCCCAATGGCATCTGAGATGGAACCTGATTCAGATGCAGAACTATCAAATGCTTACTGAGGCATGCTACAATTGAGTCAATGTCTGTGAATGCATCAGGATTCGAGCAATAGAAAAATCCATAATGTGAAATGAAGTCAAATAAACCATATTCAATTTAGATCCATTGTGGTTTGGGGCTGAAGTAAACTTTTCAATTTAAAATGGAATTGTTTTAACTATATAGAGATGATACAAATGAACCATATTGTTTTAAAATAATATGGTTAATGCCAGTCACAAATTTTGACTTTCACAGATCTTTCTAGTTCCATAAAAAGTGAGGGTGTGGTCTTGGTAAGTTTTTTGTTTATAGATTTAATTTAAAGTACATTGGACATTAGAAATTTTCCTATCATATTAATGTGGAACACTATGTATGTTATATCCAATTTAGTCAATTGTATGTAACACAAAGGTACTGTAGCATAATGATTATGATATTGGATTAGCAATCCAGGGATAGTGGGTATAAATTTTATTTGCCCTAGATTTTGGGTACAGGGGCCATGTTTTGCCTACCTACCTCATTTCCATGATTGTGGCGTGGTAAGGGGTGGCAGCCACACTACCTCAATATTCATTTCAGTGCAGGCATTCTCTGCATACTCCATGGGGGCTGAATAACCTTCTTCAGAAACCATGCAGCCTTCCCTTTACAGTGCCTATAAAAGGGAAGTTGCAACAATTCACTGCAAGCTGCTGGCTAATTGCTTTTAGCCACTGACATGTCACACCAAGGCAAAGAGGAGGCTTCCACATTTAGCACCGTTGCCCTGGACTACTCCACTGAGAGATTGAAGTCAGGAAGGGGGCCATGCATCTAGCAGGGGACAAGAAGCCCTTCGGAAAGACCCTACAAAAGGAGTGAGTGCAGGTGACGAGGGTAGTGAATGCTCAGAGCATGGCATCACGGACCTGACTGCAGTGCTGCAAAAAGTTCACTGACTTCACTCAGGTGGCCAAGCTGAGCAAATGCATCTTTGCATTACATCTCCCACCCATCACATTACGCATCTCACACTGCTCAATGCACCACAGCCCCATCACTCACTCAATGCACTGAGTCATTCAGCGCTCACCCCTAACATCCCTACAGTACACTTCACCCACACAAGCCTTCCAATCTTGCCAGTCATGCACACAACTCGCCAAGTCTCGACATATCTCCAACTATTCAGTTATGGAAGGCATCACTTAAATATACTGACACACAGTCACGGGCATTCTGCCCTCTCCTTTGCAGGAGCAGGTGACACAAGCAGAAGAAGCAGGGCATCAGTGGAGGAACAGGACAAATACATCCCCTTAGTGCTCTGGAGAAGAGAAGATGATTCTTGAGACGATGGGCAATAATGGTACAGAGCCTGTGACAACTCGTGCAGTGCAGGCCTTCTTCGACAATGTTGAGTTGCTGCCTTATGCATCTTCTCCATTCAATCCTCACCCTCATCCTGAAGTGACATGAAATGAAAACTGCAGATTTTGTGAGTGTGGTCCTGCTGACTTTCTCTCCAAGCACCGCCACCACACTCCCCGACCCCCGCCCTGCTGTTTTCCTTCCCCCCCCCTTTAGGGTTTTGGGCTTTCAAATAGCCAGAAGCTGCTGGCAGTTCAGCACCTGCCTAATCCAGTGGAAGAACTTCCATTGCAGGGTGATCCATGCAGGAGCATCTGATTGCTGTTGTCAGAATCTGATTAATGTGCTGCAGTAGAGGTTCAGACGGTATCATGAGATCCTTGGCTACTCCCATGTAGGCTCAATGTGCTGCCATATGTGGGTGTGGATCTCATTTCTGGGCGGGACATGCCGGCTCTCACAACTGTCCAGCAATCTGTTTTCCAGCAGATGAAGAGGATTGCTGAGTTTCCTCCCTGGGGGAATGGTATTGGCATCCTGGTGCTTGGACTTGCAGTCCTCTCCCTGCTTCATGACTGGTGGAAGGCTGCTATTTTTCACTGGGAAGACTGCAGATATCCTTTCAGGATGTCCCTGAGCAGCTCTGAGCCTTGGAACTATAATTTTAATTGTACCACCTTGGCATGGGTGACAATAGTTTGGGCTGAATGGCTATAAGAGGCAATATTAGGGGCACTGGCAAAGTAGCAGTGGTGGGAGGATAAATGCTGTCATAATTAAAGAGGATAGAAGGTTCATTCTCCACAAGGTTGGTGCCTCAGCAATACTAGCAATCTGTTGGAGGACAGACCATTGACTGAGGTGACACCCTGCAAGCCACTTTGAATATGGGGATCTTCAGCCATGATGGCAGCATTTTGAGCTTGCATGGCAGTAAGCTGACCATGTAGTACAAAGGTTTGAACTTCTGCTGCAGCACTCAGGCATTGGACGACTTTTGCTTGCTTGTGCTGCAATGAAAGCTGAAACATTGGCCATCAGACACCACATTATGGTTGGGTCCCGGCATGCTAATGGAATTGGCCACCACCTCCACACCAGAGAAGTTGGGCTCCAAGCTCTGCACAAGACCCAGTCCCAAGCTGGTTCCAGATTCTTTATATTGCTTTACATTTACTGCAGGTTTTCAAGCCAGCCTGCCAATCCACCAAATATTCAGGAGATTGTGAGAGGAGAACCCTGGGACAGGCAGTCAGCAGCACCTAGAGGAGAATGTGAGAGGAGGACCCTGGGACAGGCAGTCAGCAGCACCTAGAGGAGAGTGCGAGAGGAGGACCCTGGGCCAGGCAGTCAGCAGCACCTAAAGGATATAGTCTATACTCAAGTAGGGGTAAGGGTAAAATGAAAGCTCATATTCTATTTAGTTAAACTATGTCTGGGGAGCTGAATCCCAAAATTTGCACATCTTGCACTATGTGGGAAATCCTAGATGCTCCTGGTGGTCTGGACGACCATGTTTGCAGGAGGTACCTCCGACTGGAGCAACTCGAGCCCTGGGCTTTGGAGCTTGAGCGGCAGTGGTGCATTCAAGAGGTTTGTGGATAGAATGTTTCAGGACGTGGTCACTCCACAGCTTAAGGAAGTGAAAGCAGAGAGGGAATGGGTGACTGCCAGACAGAAGAAGGAGACCAGGGAGGTAGTGAGGGAATCTCCTGAGTGCATCTTGTTCACAAACCATTTTTCGGTCTTTGGTGAGAGTGACGGTTCCTCTGTGGAGGCCAACCAAAGCCAAGGCCATGGCACTGTGGGTGGTCCAGCCATTCGGTGGGGGAGGAAGAAGTGTGGATGGGCAATAGTGGTAAGGGATTCGTTAATGAGGGGAGTAGACAGGCATTTCTGCGGCCATTGACGTGACTCCAGGATGGTATGTTACTCCTTGTTGCCAGTGTCAAAGGCGTCACAGAATGGCTCCAGGGCATTCTGAAGGGGTAGGGTGAACAGCCAGAGGTCATGGTCCATGTTGGGACCATTGACATAGAAAGAAAGAGAAATGAGGTCCTTCAAGCAGACTTTAGGGAGTTAGGTAGGAAATTGAAAAGCAGGACTTTAAAGGCAGTAATCTCCGGATTACTCCCAGTGCCATGCAGTAGTGAGTGTAGGAACAGAAGGATAGAGCAGATGAACACGTGGCTGGAGAGATGGTGCAGGAGGAAGGGCTTTAGATTCCTGGGGCATTGGGACTGTTTCGGGGGGAGGCAGGACCTCTCTAAGTTGGACGGGTTACATCTGAACAGGAATGGGACCAACATCCTCGCAGGGAGATTTGCTAATGCTGTTGGGGCAGATTTAAACTAAATTAACAGGGGTATGGGATACTGAAAAGTAGATCAGAGGGGAGAGAAGCTGAGATGGCATTAGAAGTTAAAACACTAGTAAGTGAGTCTGGAGGACAGAGGAAACATAGGCTAGATGAGAAAGAAGAGATTTTAGCAAGGCTGAATGAAATATATTTTAATGCAAGGAGCCTGAGGAATAAGACAGATGAGCTAAGGGCACAGAT
The DNA here is from genome assembly GCF_017639515.1 of Carcharodon carcharias. Taxonomy (NCBI): domain Eukaryota; kingdom Metazoa; phylum Chordata; class Chondrichthyes; order Lamniformes; family Lamnidae; genus Carcharodon; species Carcharodon carcharias. The sequence continues at coordinate 111,331,108 of NC_054479.1, read as the reverse complement.
AGGCATGTATGTTTATGATATCATAGCTATGACCGAGACTTGGCTAAAAGAACGACAGGATTGGCAGCTCAACATTTCTGGTAAAAGACTATTCAGATGAGATAGAGAGGGGGTAGAAGAGGAGAGGTGGTTGCAATATTGATCAAGGAATCAATTATAGCAGTGAGGAGGGATGTTATCTTGGAAGGATCATCAGATAAGGCCATATGAATAGAAGTAAGAAAACACAAAAGGGGCAAACATGCTGTTGGATGTGAAGTATACATACCCAAAGAGTCAGTGAGAGATAGAGGATCAAATATTTAATAAAATTTCAGAGAAGTATAAGAATGGTAAGGCAGTAATAGTAGGGGATTTTAACGACCCAAATATTAACTGGGATAGTTTTAGTGTGCAAGGTAAGGAGGGAGCAAAATTCTTAAGTTACACCCAGGAGAACATTTTTAGTCAGTATGTAGAAAGCCCGACAAGGGAGGGGGCAGTTCTGGACCTAATACTCAGAAATGAGCACGGGCAGGTGGAAGATGTATCAGTAGGGGAGCATTTTGGAAATAGTGACCATATTCCAGTTAGATTTAGGATAGTTATGGAAAAGGATAAGGTTGCAACAGGAATATAAGTTCTAAATTGGGGAAAGGCTAATTTTACTTAGATGAGATATGATTTGTCCCAAGTGGACTGGGAGCAGCTACTTGCAGATAAAACTATGTCAGAGCAGTAGGAGGCATTCAAGGAGGAAATAGCGAGAGTACAGGGCAAATATGTTCCTATAAAGACAAGGGGATGAACCAAATCTGGAGAACTCTTGATGTCAAGGTACATAAAGGTTAAGATTAAGAAAAAAAGAGAACCTTATGGCAGATACCGAGTGCTCAATATGGCAGAGTCCCTAGAAGAGTATAAAAAGTGCAGAGGGGAAGTTAAAAAGGAAATTAGGAAAGATAAGAAAGTGCATGAGAAAGCATTGGTAGGTAGAATAAAGGAAAACTCAAAGGGTTTTAAAAATATATATCTAAAGAGCAAGAGAATGACTAGGGAAAGAGTAGGGCCAATTAGGGACTATAGAGGTAATCTGTGTTTGGACCCAGGAGATGTGGGTACAGTCCTCAATGAATACTTTGCGCTGGTCTTCGCAATGGAGGACGGTGCAGGTATAGATATCAGGGTGGAAAACTGTGAAATATTAGTCGGAATTAACATAGTGAGAGAGCAGGTACTAGCGGGTTTAGCAGCCTTAAAAGTGGATAAATCCGCAGGCCCAGATGAGATGTATCCCAGACTGTTGAGGGAGATGATATCAGGGGCCCTGGCAGTAATTTTCAAATCCTTACTGGCCACAGGTGAGGTGCAAGAGGACTGGAGGACTACTAACATTGTCCCATTATTAAAAAAGGGAGGAAGGGAGAGACCAGGAAATTACAGGCCAGCAGTCTAACCTCAGTGGTAGGGAAGTTACTAGAAAGTATTCTGAGGGACAGAATATATCTGCATTTGGAGAGGTACGGATTAATTAGGGATAGTCAACATGGGTTTGTTAAGGGAAGGTTGTGTTTGACAAATTTGATTGAATTTTTTGAGGAGGTAACCATAGAATCATAGAACCATAGAAAAGTTACAGCACAGAAGGAGGCCTTCGGCTCATCTTGTCCATGGCAGCCTGAGGACACCCAGGTGCCCTTTCTAATCCCACCTTCCTGCACCTGGCCTATAGTTCTGCAGCTTACAGTACTTTAGGTGCAGACCCAGGTACTTATTAAAAGAGTTTAAAGTTTCTGCCTCTACCACTAACTTGGTCAGCGAATTCCAGACACCCACTACCCTCTGCGTAAAAAAGTTCTTCCTCATGTCCCCCTCACACCTTCTGCCACTTATCTTGTCTCCTGGTTCTAGAATGGTCCATCAAGGGAAACAATTTTACCCTGTCCACTCTATCTATTCCCCTCAACCAGAGTGTTGATGAGGGTAATGCATTTGATGTGGTTGACATAGACTTTAGCAAGGCTTTTGATAATGTCCCTTATGGCAGACCGGTCAAGAAAGTAAGATCCCATGGGATCCAAGGCAAAGTGGCACGTTGGATTCAAAATTGGCTGAGAGGCAGGAAGCAGAGGGTGATGGTAGAGGGATGTTTCTGTGACTGGGAGTCTGTTTCCAGTCGGGTCCCGCAGGGCTCAGTGCTGGGGCCTTTGCTGTTTGTGGTGTAAGTAAATGATTTGGACTTAAATGTAGGAGGTATGATCAAAAAGTTTGTGGATGACACAAAAATTAATAGGGTAGTAAAGAGTGAGGAGGATAGCCATAAACTGCAGGAGGATATCAATGGGCTGGACAGGTGGGAAGAGCAAATGGAATTCAACCTGGAAAAGTGTGAGGTAATGCATTGGGGGAGGGCTAACAAGGCAAGGGATTACACTATGAATGGTAGGACCCTGGAAAGTACTGAAGATCAGAGGCACCTTGGTATTCATATCCACAGATCCCTGAAGGTAGCAGGCCAGGTAGATAAGGTGGTTAAGAAGGCACATGGGATACATGTCCTTATTAGCCGAGGCATAGAATACAAGAGCAGGGAGATTAAGCTGGAACTGTATAAAACACTGGTTAAGCCACAACTGGAATGCAGTTCTGGTCACCACATTTTAGGAAGGATGTGATTGCCCTGGAGAAGGTGCAGAGAAGATTTACCAGGATGCTGCTTGGGCTGGAGGGTCGGAGCTATGAGCAAAGACTGGATAGGCTGGGGTTGTTTTCCTTGGAGCAGCAAAGGCTGAGAGGGGACCTGATAGGGGCGTATAAGATTGTGTGGGATATAGATAGGTGGATAGAAAGGCACTTTTTTCCATTAGTAGAGGGGTCAATAACCAGGCGGCATAGATTTAAGGTAAGCGGTAGAAGGCTAAGAGGGGAGTTGAAGAGAAGATATTTCACCCAGGGGGTGGTGGGAGTCTGGAATTCACTGCCTGAAAAGCTGGTTGAGTCAGAAACTCTCGTAACATTTAAGAAGTATTTAGATATTCACTTGCGTTGCCATAGCCTCTGAGGTTATGGGCCAAGCACTGGAAAATGCAATTAGTGTAGTCAGATCTTTGTTAACTGGCATGGTCATAATGGGCCAAATGGCTGTAAACGTCTATAAGTCTATGTGCCCATTTGCACTAAGTGCTGTTGTGGGCGGGTAAAACTCATTGCTGGTTGAAGGGACATCACCATTCACTATCTCACACTCACCGCCATTGTCCTCATCCTGTCCATGGGACCACTCACCACTCACACAGGTGTCCTGTTTACATTTCTCCATCTCTGTCCATGCACGGCAAGCTGACACACAACAAGAGGGTGAGTTCACAGAATGGTGGCGGAGTGCCCGAAATCAAGGCCCTCATGGACTTTAAAAGCAGCCATTCAGGTGGCCGGCAAAGATCCGGACTGGTCCTGTGCTGACGGTGAGGTTGGTGCTGCCCTATGAAGTAAAGGTCCAGCAGTGCAATATCCATCAGACAACCATGCTGTCAGTGATGCATCCTCTTTCACAGGCCACTGCCATGTGCTAATTATCTCTCCTTGCTTTCGCAGGCATATCTGCCAAACAGCCGACGGAGTCCAAGATCCAGGGCCTCCAATCAAGCCCCGAAGAAATCTCTGAAGAGGAATTTGGAGGCATCCTCCCTAAAGTCCCATCACAGTGCTCATCCACACGCTCCACTGGCCTAGAGACACACACCTCAGTGGAACCTAACTGTAGAATTGCCCTGGGACCACAACCTCGAGAGCATATTGCACCGTCTGATCCACAGCACTGCTTGTTGTTGCTGCTAGTATATAGTGGGCAGGTGCCACAGAGCTCTTTCATTCTCTCGGTGTGCTCTCAGCTCCTTTAAGATGGGACTGGCCCCTGTCTCTTCAGCATCTGTGACCACTGGTGCTGTGGTCCTGAAGGGGGTCAGGTGCTGAATGCGCAAAATGGATCAGATGCTTTTAATGTTTCATGGCTGAGTCTGGACGATATGATACTGGACATAGAGAGCAAGCGATCTGCCCTCAGCCAGACAGGAGTCAGACATTCTCAGGGGGTATGTGAAGATTTCTGGAGTGTCCTCACTGCAAATCATCATCATCTTCCTCAATTGAGTGCATATTAGAGTCTCCACTGCTTAGTGTCTTTATGACAGAAGCGTTCTCACAGAGGGTATTTGCACTGCCATAAGCCAGACTGGAGTCAAACGTTCACAAATGCAATGGGAGGATCTATGGGTCACCTCACTGCATGTAGTCATCACCTTCCACAAATCTAGCAGCTATGAGGGCTTCCTGTGTGGGCTTGCCTCGTCTAGCCAGTCCAAAGGCCTCATCCCCGGCTTTGTCACCTCCGAGGACCTTCTCAGCCTCATCCCTGTTGCTGTAGTCCTCATCAGAGAAGACGTGCAGCTCCTCCATCTCCTCAGCCAGCTCGTCCCTCTGTTGGAATGGGGCAGCATGTTGTAAATGGGGCAGCAGATGCTGATGATGTGTGACACTGCATGTGGACTGTACTGCAGGGCTCCACCAGACAGATCCAGGCACTGGAACCTTATCTTCAGCATCCCGATGGTTTGCTCCACCAGGTTGTAAGCTGCAACATGAGCCTCATTATACTGTTGCTCTGTTGCAGTCTGAGGCCGCCGCACGGATATCATCAGCCACGGCCTCTGTCGCTAGTTCTTGTCCCTGAGGAGCCATCACTGCAGCTTCTGTGGACCCTGGAAGACTCCAGAGATCTGTGAGCAACTGAGGATATAGGCGTTGTGCACACTCCCTGGAAACCGTGCGCACACCTGCAGGATGCATTTCTGGTGGTCGCACATCAGCTACACATTCATTGAATGGAATGCCTTGCGGTTGACGTAGTCCATCATGTGTTGCAACGGAGGTTTGAGCATCCCATGAATGCAGCCAATGGCACCCTGCACCTGTGGGAAACCCGAGATCTGGGCAAATCCAATCGCTCTTGCATCCTGGCTGTCCTGGTCGTGGGTGAAATGCACAAAGTTGTGTGCCCTCGCAGAGATAGCATCCTTGACCTCATGGATGCATTTGTGGGTGGAGGCTTGTGATATCCCACAGAGGTGACCTGTGGAGCCCTGAAAGGAGCCACTGGCATAGAAATTGAGCATTGTTGTCACTTTCACGGCCATGTCCCCATGGCGCCAAATCCTGCAGTAGCTGGTAGAGGTGGCTGACCAGCTCCCTTGACATGCGCAGTCTTTGGCAACACTGGTTCTTGGTTATCTGCAGGATTGACAGGTAGTGTCTATAGACCCTGGGCGTCGCTCAGTGACGGCTCGCTGTGGCTCTGTGGAGCCACAGCCGCTACTTCTCCCTGCGGTTGCTGTTCCTGGCTCTGCGCAGTCAGGGGCCTCAGTAGCTCTCTCATCCATCAACTTCATTCTCTGTAGGCCATCAGGCAAACAGCTAGTTCACCAGGCTTCATGATCCTGATGTAGTCCTCCTGAAGGATGGAAGAGAGAGACACGTGGTTAGCATGGGTGTACTAAGAACCTGTTCTGGTTAAGTATGAAGACCTCTTAATGATCCCCGGAGAGTGCTGGCCAACACTTGGATGGCTGCAAGGCTGCCCTGTTAGCTTGAACACTGTGGCAGACTGGTGTAAGATGGGGTGATGACATTGCAAGGGGCTGAGGGCGCCTCCAGCAGTGACTGCCCCATGGCCAGCTTTAGTGAGGAGATTGTACAACATGTGCATTCGTGCAACTGTTGCTGGGGAGAAATGGTGGGGTGGGTGGGGGGCGGGGCAGGTGTGAAATTCTTTGGAACATTTGGTGGCATTTTGATGCCTCTGCATTGCTTGAGTGGGCAGATAAGCTAGAAGCCCAACTCCAATCATATCAATGTTGCTGCGCCTGAACTGTCTGAGTTGCAGGTGAATGGTCACTTTATACAGGTTTCCCTAATGCGTGGCCACTTCCCTTGCCCACCCTATCCCCCATCCTGAGCGCTTGTGCGCTATATTCAACAACAGGCCCTTGTTCCCACACCTCCACAAGTCGCCTCAAATGTAGGACTGTCCTTGCTCACCCCCCTCAACAAGTTGCATCAGCATCAGGACTGCACTTGCTCCCCACCCTCACAAGATGCCCAGGGCTGCTCTCAACCTTGACCCCCCAGCGCCTCTGAAGCTTGAAGTCCAATCGGCAACCCTGGTAAGTGCTGCACAACATCACTGTGTACCCATCTGCGAGTTCCCCTCAAGGTGCAGTCTGTCAAGTGCACATCACTTATGTGCTGTGAAACACGTCGGCGGGAAAGCATGCTGATGTGGACGGACGATCCAGTGGGTGGGGGTAGGGGGGGTGGTGTGGATGGTGGTGGAATTCCAGTGGGCCGGCCTAATAATGATATGCTGATGTATTACAATGAGGCTCCTGACGTCTGATGGCAGGAAAGGCGTCCCGCTATCGGTGGGCTGGAGCGGACGATCGTGAATTGGTTTCCCGCCGGCGTAAAACTGATCATACCATACTGTATGCTCAAATCACTGATCATACCCAACACCAGTGGGCACAGAAAATTCCACCTTCAATATTTAACCCTCTAGTCTTGTTTTTCTTATTACATGAAAATGAAGTGCTGTAGCTGTAAATCTTTCTACTGATTGTTAACGTTGCATCTATCAGTTGCAGAAATGATATATTCCATTGTCTGCCCTGATGTCAAGCCACCTCTAACACCATAAAAATAGCAGAAAAATTCTTTGTCTTCCAGGCTGAACAAGTTTTACAGCTTTACTGGCAATGCCCAATTTCCAATATATTTTATACCCCTGGTGAACTGATAGAAACATGACCTGGGATTTTCCAGTCCCAACAGTGGTGTGTGTCATGACAGGTGTGGTAGGGGGTTGCTGGGGGATGGTGTTGGGTGTGTGGGGGGATACAGTGCAACAGGAGCTGAAAAATTGGTTTCCTACCAGCATGAAATGGCAGTGGGAACATGCAATCCCGCCAAAGGCCGGTGTGAAACCACTTTGCATCCCATTGATGGGATGCAGATGAAGCCACAGCCAGAATTACCCTCTGTGGCCCAATTATCCGTGCCTCCAGCAGGATATCACACTGGTCTGGAACACATCCAGACCAACATGGCTTGGACATGTCGGGATTCACCTGGAAGAACAGTTGGGGCAGCTTGTGGAGAGTGGAAGATGGAGGCCTCCAGTCACCGTGGACTCTGGAACACCATGTGCAGCACTGGGTAGTTGGACGATTAACCATGGGGACCTTCACTCTGCAGGAGCTCCTAGGATTTGGATCTTTGCTCTGAGGGAGCTTCCAGGACTTGGATTTTCACACTGCAGGAGCTTCCAAGATGTGGAGAGTTGCTGCGGGGGTCATAGAATGGGTGAGGTGATCTATGGAGCAGGAGGATGGGAAAGGCCATGGTGGAGTGTGGGCAGAAGTGGGGTATGCAGGTGTGAATGGGCATATTGTGTGGGTGTGCAGGTATGAACGGACATTTCAGAAAGAGGGGAATAGGGTTCAGAGGGAGTGGTCTCGTGGTGTCAACCGATGAGTCCTGGTGGGCATGCTGAGGGAATTGTTGACAGGAAGGGATAGTGAGCGTTAAATGGGGCAATCGGAGCCACTAGGGTGGGAGGGTGAAGGTCCTACAATGATGGGTGAAGGGATGTTGAGGGTTGTTGGAGGGGGCACTGAAGTGAAACCAGATTCTGGGGGTCAGTAGGATGAGGGGGGCGAATGTCTATTGTCTAGGGGGTGGGTTCTTTGGGAAGGTAGGGGACTTGGACATTCACCTGCACAGGAGGGAGGGTGATGGGGGAGGGTCATAGGGTGAAGGTGGGGAGGTCAACGATCGCACCAGCTGTGGTCAATGGTTATGGTGGGGAGGGTATGGGTCGCAGGGAAGGTTGGAAGGTGTTGGACTGCACCTGAAAATTCACATGCACCATGGCCACTTGCAACTATCTAGAGCCTCGAGATCGAGATCTTGAGATGCTGCATGGAAGTTGGGTCATGGGGAAGGATTAGGGCAACATGTCAGCTCAACTGGACAACTGAAGGGGAACACCGGCATGTAGTACTGATGATACTAAGACATTTCAGCAGGCGAGCACATGAAGGACAAAGACTCAGCAAGCATGGGAGACTTCTTGCACATGGCTCACAAGGGCCCTGGTGAAGATCCTTGCCTCCCTGCACATGCATGATACTGGGGACTTAGATCCAACCTGGGGTGACCCCTGAAGGTGGGGGGTGGGAGAGGTGGGTGGCACATGGCTTAACAACCATGCATCAGGTCTTATTAAAGTGCAAGTATAATCTATTTACAAAAGTGTAAGGACATTAACGAGTATAGTGCACTTTTGCAACCACATGTGAAATCATAATTCATTAATCTTTCGTCCCCTAGCACTTCTTCCAGGTGGTCCCCTGACATCTGCAGCAGTGGTAGAGGCAGCCTGCTGACCAGTTTGTCCTGTGGTCTTGGGTGACCTTGGCGGGTGTCCTCTGGAGACCTGAGGCCTGGAGGGTCCCAGTTTACTTTGGCTGTCCTGCTGTGGGACAGCTGCTCCCTCTGTGGTCACCAAGGGGGAGGCTGAAGGGTCACAGGCAAGGGGGATTTGGAAGGGCCCGACACCCTCAGAGAGTCCCATATGGAGTTCGCAGTTGTGTCCAACAGCTGCTCATCCTCCCTTTGGGTACCTGGGGACCCCTGCTTAAACCCTTGAGGAGAAGGGGCACCTGGAAGGAGATTGAGGTGCCCCGTCCTCCTCTTGCATAGCCACAGCAAAATCCCTCCCGTAGCTACAGAGATGAAGTGCAAATCTGCGCACATCTCTGACAGAGACTGTGTGCTCTGCTGGGCAAGGTTCTCCATGGTGTTCGTCATCCTCCCCATGCAGACCTCCATGCATGGTCAGGTCGGCACCACTTCCTCAGAGCAGGCAGCCAGACTCCTCTGCCTCATATGACACTCTGTGAGGACCTCCACCAAAACTGCCTGATGTCCCCCTGCCTCTTGCTGCCTCACCAACATCTTCTGCAGGGCCAATCCCAGATGCTTGTCTTCTGACTCTGATGTCACAGATGCTTCTTCCTCAGCGTCCTCTCAGGGCCGGTGAGCTTGAGTGACACTGTCTCGTCCTGCTGCGGACATGTGTCCATGTGGTGACCACCAGAATGCGAGACCTTGTCAAAACTAGATCTGGTACCCACTGAGATGTGTGTCTCTGGCTGTTGGAGGGTGCAGGTGACTGATGTGACGGCTCTAGGGGTGCACTTTCTTCCTCCTCCCCAATGTCCTCGGTCCTCTGTGGATTGGAGGTACTGCTGAACAGGGCTTTTTCTTCTGGCCTTTCCCTCTTCCTGCTGGCACTAAGTGAGAGAGGAGAGAGCGAGTGACTGCAGGAGCTGCCTCCAACATGAAGGAACACATGACCCTTAGATTTCTATGTGACTACATTATGCACGGATCCTTACTGGATGGAGGCCTGGTGACCACTCCATCTGCACAGGCTCAGTCCGGTTCCTCCCCTACCAGTTCAGCTGCCTGCTCCTCAAAACTCTGTAAGGTTCCTCAGTTCAGGCAGGCCCCCTCCCCTCCTCTCGATCTCTCCTGTTGGATCGTAACTTTTCCTGAGCAAAGAGAGAAGGTGGGGCTGAGAGCTATTAGGTTTCAAGTATCTTTCTCATGCTTCCAATCTTACAAATAACCCGCTGAACTGTGTGCCATGTGATTGATGCACTGCAGGTTATCCACAAGGGTTCTGGGGCAGCCCCCTTCAGAGTGGTGACGACATGCAGATATTAGGATAAGGCTCGCAGAGGCATTAGCGGTGTTTGCTGGTGCTCTCAACGCCTGACCCACTTTCAACTTCACCCCATGTTGAGTAGCTCTTTAATGCATGGGCTGCATGGATGGTGCCCCTTGTTACTAAGGCCCATGTCCTCCGTACTATTCAGTGAGGTGAGTGTGAACAGTTGAGGGTTCACTTACTCTGAAGGTGTGGATGAAGTTATTTACCCATTTCTGGCACTGCAAGGCAGTACTCTGGTGAAGGCCAATGGGTATTGACAACCTTGGCAAGTTCCTCCCATGCAGGTTTGGATACATGGCTCAGCCTCCTCCTTCCATCCTCAGGGTACAGGACTCCCCTCCTGGCCTCGAAAGCATTCAACAATACATGGAGGGAAGTGTCGCTGAATCTGGGGGCCAGAGCTCCCTGGGATCACCAGGCCATCTCTTCCTTTCACGCTGGGTTTGTGACAAAGAAATTGATTTCCAGGCTCCTTTTGCATATGGTGCCCAGATACAGTAGCAGGGCATACGTAATCTGGCCCATCCCATTGTACAATGTGTCATGAAACCCCAACTGCATGATTAATAAATCCAGGATTGTGCGATCCAGTGTGAATTCCCACTGGGCTCCATTGCAGGAAACTCTAGATTCCTGCCCCCACCATGGGACTTAGGTCTGGAATGGAAAATCCTAGCCATGACTTTGAAACTACATAATACTATTTGTAGTCCAACAATAAAGTATAGTCTTAAGGGAAAATGTAACATTTTTAACCATAAAATCATCAGCTCAGAGGAAATTATGGAGTCAGAGAATAATACAGCACAGAAGGAGGCCATTCAACTCATCGAGTTTGCACCAGCTCTTTCAAAGAGCAACCCAGTCATCAAACAAAAGTCCTTGAAACCACTTAACCTTGTGTAAATATGTATAGTGAAATTTGTTGCAAAGTTCAGAGAGCCTGAGCTGTTAATCAAGCAATATTTTCCCTGGGGCTCAGGTGCCTCAACAAGAGTAATGGTTGCCTGGGCTCTCAACCAAGCCAGATTATGTATGCTCATAGTTTTAACGTTCAAATCGATGTGGATTATCTAACCTTGATAAATCTTTAATATAATTTGTAAGTGGGCAGCAGACTCTGGGAACCAGATTTTACAGTACCAAAATGGGACCAAACAGAGGCAAAATGGCCAAAAAAATGGCGATCGAGTGTCACTGGCGGAAATCTCACTTCTAGTTTTACCAGTTGCCATTTTGGGGGTAGCGCGAAAGGTCACAGGGCAGGAAGTGCATCCGCCCCTATCGAAAAGCCTGTTATGACATAGTGGATGGTAAATACTGAGCTGCTCAAATCCCAGGGGGAAACTTGAAACAGCTGCCACAGCTGTTTTCGCAATTTGTATTTTAATTTTGAAATGCCTACCTTGAATTCAGCAGCAATAAGTCCACATAGTTTTAGAGGTTTTTTCACAAAACTAAATTAAACATTTATTAATAAAAGAAATGATTTTAAGTACATACATAGGTCTACAAATTACTATTCTGATGACTCCTAGCTCCCCTAATTAATCTGATTCCCAGTTACACCTTTGTTAAGACAACAGTAAAAAAAATATTGATTGCAATAGACCCAGGCAAAGCACACAATACTGTGCACGGTGATACTTAAAATGAATTCTCTTAGCTTTGGTTCCTATAGACAGCAGCTTGTTACAGAGAGGCTGGAGGCTTTTCACATTTGTTAGATCTTAGAATGCCTTCTTCCTTAGACATAACCTCATTTCCTTATACATGTTTTCCCCTTTTTAATGTAAATCCCCTTGTTCCAATATGCCTTTGCAACTTTACTTTTTCCATAACATAAATCTTTCATTGTACTCATATTATCAGTAATCTTTGGGAAAAAGAAACACTCTGTTTGGCTTAGCCTCTGTTGGCTAAGCCAAACCTCGCCATCCCTTTGAAATTCACTACTCAGGTTTATCTAAAAATGCAAATGTCCTTCACACCTCTCATTTTAAAACTTCAACCATGTTTATGTATTTTAGCACTTCTGACCTAGTTTCCCTTCTGCAATATCAAAGCACCCGGACCTGCTGTCTGTAATTTAATTAAAAACCCACACACATACACACACCTACACACAGAGAAACTAATCCAAACCGCACTGTTAACCTATCTTTACAATAAATTACAATAATATTATGAAAATTATTATGTTTTCATGACAAGGCCCAAGGCCAAAATTTTTAGGATTTTCACTGCAGCAGGCGGGCTTCTGACTCATCGAGTCAGAAGTTATGGCACACAAGACCAGACAACTTCTTGAAAGTTAAGTTTGAGTGTTTTGAAGAGCTTAAGGGTGGCATATGGAGGCAATTTAACATGGAGGTTAGTCAGTATGGTGGGATGGGGGGAAGAGTAGGGGGGTGGGTGACTTCACAAAACTACCAAATTTTGAGCAGGCATCAATTTTGCTGGGATTTCTCTCAGACAGTCCAGGAGGGTAATTTCTGAAATTTTTATGTACCAGCAACAGAGGCTCAAGCCTATTTCCAGCACTTGATCTTCAGAACCCTTGAAAAAAATTGGCAGCCAAGGCGGACCCTTCAACAGGTTCACTCCAGGGCTGTTCCCTTCTTGGTTCCTGCATCGGGTCTGCTGATTGAGGTAGAATCTGGCACAAGTTGGAACCTTTCACCAGGAAAATCCCATTTCCCGGCAGCCTGGTGAAAGAGGTGGAAACATGGCGGTGCGATTGGTCCCTCCCCGCCGATTCCCACCTCTGACATGAAAACGTGGCCCCAGGAGAGAGAAGGTGAACGGACAGCTTGGCTTTTAACAGGGGATGGTGAACTTGTGGAACTGAGTGCTCAAGGAGATAGTGGAGGAAGATAATGTTGGTAAATTCAAAAGGGAACTGGTTAGATTCTTAGTAAAACAACAGATTGTGGTGTTTATGTGAGAAAGAATAGTCCAGTATTTTTTGAACTTTGAGGCAAATCTTATAGAGCACAGTGTCATTAGCTAATCCTGCATATACTTATGTTCTTTGATGAAAATAATGAGTTTTTAAAATCTGTTGAATGCTGAGGGGATACCTCAAGTGCTGGGCATTTCTTGTAAGTATTTTACTACAAATTGACTTAAGCAAGGTGCACAGAATCTCTGTATTGTGCAAATGCAAGGCAGTTGGTAACCATGTTTTTCTTTGTTTGTATTGAAGGTAGGCAGAGCATGACATAAATAAATCAAAGTCTGATAATGCATATCCTTTGGTTTCTCCAGAGATGGTAGAATTTTCAAATGACATTACTGACTTGGATTGGGAACTACATGAAAACCTCCCCTCCGCCTCTTCCAAAAAAAGCATTCTAGAAGCATTAGCAACAACCTCCAGATGCAATATTGCAATAAAAGCAATAACTAACAGCAGTTAATTAGATTTAATAGTTTGCTGCATGTGACATATTCCAGAATGCATTTTAATAGAATGTAATTAGAATAAACAAAACATCATACTATTAACACTATTCATTCACCTGTATTTAAAGTCATTACTTCGGATATTTTACACTTGGGCTTTGGACAACTGAGAAAATGCATCAATAATACCCTTCGCTGGGATGATTTATAATTTTTAAAAATGATTTAAGTAGCTAGGCAACCTGTTAGCTATACTGTTCAAATGTTGGACTCTTGTATAGAGGCTTGAGTACAAATTCTAATCTTGATGGAAATAGAGGGAAACTGATTAATGGGTCTTTTTTCACAAACATGGCTCCTGGTGGATGAAACAGAGAGTAACAGTGAAAATGAGATAGCAACTGACGTTGGTTGCTATTGCTCAAAGCTGCAGTATCATTATACATTGCACCCGATATTCAGTTGCATAGACTATAGAATAAAATGATTAATCAGGCAGCAGTACATAGATTTCTAAGTGGATCATTTTTAACTCTAATATACTGAGTTCCTGAGGTAAGAACAATCTCGATCATGCATCTAATTTTCTGGAAAACTTGAGTATTGCTGAAAAAGGCATTTTGTCGAAGCTTCTCATCTTGCACTCATCAGGACCATCACAAGAATACCGATGGCAGGGGAAAGCAACAGCTTTATACTATATGAGAAGAGAGTGCTGATTGGTTGGCAAGTGGATTCTGATTGATAGGGGCGTTGCCATGGATAATGCTTCAGTTAATGATGACTGACAGTTAACTGCCAAACAATGTTTGAAATTTAACCAGACAGCTTGACTCTGATTGGTCTAGGTATTGCCCTGAGGAATATATAGCAAATGGCTATACTTATTTTGTTTAGCTGAAACAGGTTCAATTTGTGTACACGTTCCTTCTCTCTCTAAAGAACAGGGCCCTGTGTATTAATATATTTGGCTTCCAATACATGCAAATCTGCCACATTGTGAGCCTGACTGACAATCTTAAATTGGTTGTCAGTGTAATTGTTAGCACCCTGAGGTTTATTTAGTAAATGTTGTCCAATAACGGAATCACATCCAATGTTGGACATTGTGTTTTGAGTTTTGCAAGCACGGGCTGGTTGGGTATGGTCTGTACCTTGCCCATTGCGAACAGCAGAAGGGACATGCCACTTGAGATGATTTGCTAGTCTTTGGGATGTACGGTCTACATACCTAGCATCACACTGGCACTGAAATTTCATATATGCCACATTACTCATTTCTGTGTGGGCAGAACATCTTTTTGGCTTGATGGCAGGATCCTGTTAGTGGCGAACACCACTTGTGTTGTTACTGCTAGCTTCACCTGTTGCTCAAACTTTTGGCATACCATAATCTGAGGTAGACTGGGCACTTTTCAGGGCTGAAAGTGACAGCCTTAGGGCTGTTCATGAGTTTGTGAAATATACAGCACAAAATGATCTGATCAGGGTAGCTATTATCCTGCAGGATGTCTTTGATATGCCCTATTTCAGCATCAAGCTTGCATGGTGAGCAAATAGCTTGGGCCCTATTTACGAGTTTGCCGATAAAGCCAATCTTATAACATGTGGAACTGTAAGAATCCCAACACATATTTTGACCAGTGAAGATGGTCTTGTGGTAAGCTGAGGTAGAGAACCCCCGGCAGGTTTTTCAACTAGTACATCAAGGAAAGGGAGTTCATTTGACTTCTCCATTTCAAAGGTGGATTTGAGCGCAGGATGGAGCCTATTAAGACATGTAAGGAAATTATCACTTGCTGCTATGGATTTAAATATAGCAAACATATCATCCTCATATCGTAAATATGCAAGTGGTAGGAGGTTAGGTGTCATTCCATCAAAGGCACATTTCTCACTGGAGTCCAACAAAGATGTTTGCGAGATCTCGGCCTAGGGGAGAATCCCATGGCAACACCATCTACTTGGGCATACATGGTGTCATTAAAACTGAACTCAACTGCACGAGTTGCTGAGTTCACAAATTCAATGAATACCGTTTCAGCAATGGTGGTGGTATAGTGCTGCAGCGCAAATATCTCTGCCTTCCTTAAGGGGAACATTGGTGAATAGGCTAGCAATGTCAGATGAGCACATGGACAGAGCATTGTTATCGATATGCAAGCCCTGTATGGTCTTCGCAAATGTGAAGGAATCCTTCAACATATTTCTGGAAAACCTGTTCAAAACTGTTTGTAACAATTCAACCAACCGTTTGGCCAATTCATGCTGTGCAGAACCGGTCACAGATAAGTTTGGGTGTAAAAGGACATCACTTTTGTAAATCTTGCGCAGCCCATACGTACACGGATGTAGCAAACCATGAAGATGCACCCTGTCATATATATCATGCCAGAGTTCGTCGCTCTTACACAAGTCCAGCAAATGTTTTTTAAGCTTACTTTCGAGCAAGGCTGTCCGGTCATGTTGAGCAGCAAGTCCAATGGATATGAATTTGGACCCGACATTAAGAATGCCGTGCTTTTTGTTGATATAGTCACACTTGTTAATGATGACTATTCCCGGCCCTTTGACAGGCTTACTAATGTGTATGTCTGGGTTGGTCTTAAGGCCTCACATTGCTGTAAGACATTCGCGCTGCATGTGAAAATCAGACAGCATGCCCGGAACCCCACAATATGCATGCACTAGATCAGCTAGGCGTGCTTTCTAGGTTTCAGCATCTTCAGTGGACGTTGGTTTGTGGTGTGATGCCAAAACTGAAACCATGCGCAAGAACAAACTCCTCGCTTTCTGAGAGTACATGGCCAGAGAGATTTGTAACGTATTTAGTGGAGTCGTTATTGCATTGCCAAAGCGCATCCACTTAAGTGAGTTTATGGTGCAGACGTGTTTCAAACGGGTACTGTTTATGGCGTGGTCATCTATTGAAGCAATATAGCGGCATAAATGGGCCAAATCAAAAAATGAAAGAAATTTGCGCATATCAGATCAAGTGCAATGTAGGACATGGTGTTAATTAGTAACCTTACTACCAATATGTTCAATTTCATCCCACATAAACATATGTCCAATCATGGGTGTGTGTCTCACTTTAGCATTATCAATACATTTGGAAATGAAAACTAGCACAACCTTGGGTTTAATACGCTCTTGGAAAAATTTGATAGCGAGCTTACCTGTTCTTAACTTACCTGTAAGTTGAACTATGTTGTTGATATCCCAAATTTGGTCTATATTGTACTTCTGTCCCAGTTATATGAACAGCTGTTTGGTAGTACAGAACTTGAGAATTGCTGGAAAAAGTCATTTTGTCAAAGCTTTTTGTCTTGTACTCATCAGGATAATTGTAAGAATACCAATGTTAGAGAAATTACTCTGACAACCAATTTAATATTATCAGTTGGTCTCATAGTGTGGCACATTTGCGTGTACTGGAAGCTACATATATGAATACACAGGGCCCTGTTCTTTACAGCCAGAAAGAACATGTACACAAATTGAGCCTGTTTCAGCTAAACAAAATAAGTGATAGCCATTTGCTGGTTCATTCCTCAGGGCAATGCATTGACCAATCAGAGTCAAGCTTCCTGTTTTAAATTTCAAACGATGTATTGTTTTGATTCAAACAACTGCTAGTCACCATTAACTGGTGCATTCTCCATGGTAATGTCTCTACCAATCAGAGTTCACTTGCCAACCAATCAGCACTCTCTTCTCGTAAAGTTGTTGTTTCCCCTAACATTGGTACTCTTGCGATTGTCCTGATGAGTGCAAGACGAAAAGCTTTGACAAAATGGGCAGAACTTCCTGCCTGTCGGGCTGGCCGGGCAAGCTGGCTGGGCTGGAGCGGGTGCAGGCGGGCGTGCATCTGACTGGTGTCCTCTGTCGGCTGGGCAATGCCATTTTACGTGGGTGGGCCAGTTAAGGCTCACCCAGCATGACACGTGCCCGGAAGCGCTGAGCACTCCCTTTGTGGGTGGGTGGGGAGGGGTTTCCCTGAGTCAGGAGTGTGCTCTTTCATGCACATGCGTGAAAGAGTGCATACATCTCCCTGAGGCAAAGTGCTGCCTTAGGGAGACTAAGTTCAGATTTAAAGTTTAAAATAAAGAAAGATGAACATTATTCAGACATGTCCCCTCATGTGACAGTGTCACATGAGCTGGGACATGTTTATGAAATGTCCGAAAAATATTTATTAATTTAATAAATCCTTCATGAAACCTCATCCCGCCCATGAATGAGGTCTCATGCAAAATGTGAAGGCCGCCTGGGCTCTCACCTGCCCGCCAACCTTAAGGTTGGACGGGCAGCTCATTTAATGATGTTAATTAGTTTTTAACAGACCTTAATAGGCCTTTATAAAAACAAAAAAACTGCGGATGCTGGAAATCCAAAACAAAAACAGAATTACCTGGAAAAACTCAGCAGGTCTGGCAGCATCGGCGGAGAAGAAAAGAGTTGACGTTTCGAGTCCTCATGACCCTTCAACAGAACTATGTTGTTGATATCCCAAATTTGGTCTATATTGCACTTCTGTCCCAGTTATACAAACAGCTGTTCTGTCGAAGGGTCATGAGGACTCGAAACGTCAACTCTTTTCTTCTCCGCCGATGCTGCCAGACCTGCTGAGTTTTTCCAGGTAATTCTGTTTTTGTTAATAGGCCTTTGATAGTTCAGCAGGCAAACAGCCGAGTCGGTTGTGCGCCCACCAAACTGAAAATCTAAATGACATGGAGTGACGTCAGGAAGCACACCTGACGTCTCCCAGCGTTATTTTACACCTCAGCGAGTGGGCCCCACCCCTGCTTGCTGAGCGGAAGATTCTGCTTAATGTCTTTTTTCAGCAATACTCAAGCTCTGTACTACCAACTGACTATTTGTATTCCTGGCGAACCACCTGTTTGTTAGGATTTCAAACACAATGTACTCTGGTGTTAATGTTGACATATTTTCTACAAAAAAATTGAAAATTAAATCTGAAATCTTCTTCTAGCTTATTTCAGGAAAATGTCATCAGTGAAATGCCAACAAATGATGCACAACAGACTTGGAGGGAAATGAATTGCTGCTGCTCATTCATAGAACCATAGAACCATAGAAAAGTTACAGCACAGAAGGAGGACATTTGGCCCATCTTGTCCATGCCAGCCCGAGGACACCCAGGTGCCCTTTCTAATCCCACCTTCCTGAACCCGGCCCAGAGCTCTGCAGCTTACAGCACTTAAGGTGCAGATCCAGATACGTTTTAAAAGAGTTTAGAGTTTCTTCCTCTACCACCAACTTGGTCAGCGAATTCCAGACACCCACTACCCTCTGGGTAAAAATGTTCTTTCTCATGTCTCCCCTACACCTTCTGCCACTTATCTTGAATCTATGTCCCCTGGTTCTAGAATTCTCCATCAAGGGAAACAATTTTATCCTGTCCACTCTATCTATTCCCCTCATAATTTTGAACACCTCAATCAAGTCACCTCTCAGACTTCTTTGTTCTAAGGAAAATAACCCCAACCTATCCGATCTCTCCTTGTAGCTACACTTTTTTAATCCTGGCAACATTCTTGCAAACCTCCTCTGCATTCTCTCCAGAGCTATTACGTCCTTCCTGTAATGTGGTGACCAGAACTGCACACAATTCTCCAGTTGTGGCCTCACCAGTGTTTTATACAATTCCAACATTATATCCTTACTTTTATATTCTATACCTCTGCCAATGAAGGAGAGCATTCCATATGCCTTCTTTACAACCTTGTCTACTTAAACTGCTGCATTCAGGGACCCGTGTACTTGTACGCCAAGATCTCTCAGTTTATCTACCCCTCTTAGAATATTCCCATTTATCGTGTAATCCCTGTAACTGTTTGACCACCCTAAATGTATGACATCATACTTCTCTATGTTAAAATCCATCTGCCACTTTACCGCCCACTCCACCAACTCATCTATATCGTTTTGGAGATTATAGCTACCCTCTACACTATCCACTACTCGGCCAATCTTTGTGTCATCTGCAAATTTCCCAATCGTGCCCCCCACATTCATGTCCAAATCGTTAATGTATATCACAAACAGCAAGGGTCCCTATACCGAGTCCTGTGGAACATCACTTGAGATAACTTTCCATTTGCAAGGGCATCATCGACCATTACCCTTTGTTTCCTGTTACAAAGCCAACCTTTTATCCAGTTTGCCACATTATGATGAAGTAAAAGTTGCAAAATGCATACCATGGAACCTTTCAAAGGATGGTGCGTGTGTGTGTGCGTGCGCGCGCGCGTGTGTGTATGTGTGTGTGTGTGCATGTGCGTCTGTGTGTGTGTGCTCATGCGTGTGTGTGTGTGTGTGTGTGTGTGTGTGTGTGTGTGAATGAGATTCTTTGGGTTCTTATCAGGTTGCCTTAAAATGCATTTTTATCTCCTGCTCTTTGTGTGTTAAAGGGTAGCATGAATCATAAGATTAAACTTTTGAAGCTCTACTTTACTGTGTATTCAATATTCATTGCTGGGGTCCTAATTACAGCTTCTAAAATGTAAACACTTTGAAGGTCATCATGGATTTGCAGAGGAGGGACTTAATCAAACCCAAAGAATCAATAGGACAACAGCAGAATCTATCTGTGTCCTCTACTCATCTCAGTGACTTTAAGGCACGGTTTTACAGCATGTTAATTGGATCTGCAAATGACAAACTGAATAATATTATATTACAGATCAATGAAAATAAGAGGATGCCGATGCATAACTTAGTGTATCAAAGTAAAAACTGACCTTGGAAAATGCTACTATTCAATATGTCATCAAATTGCACATTTTTTATATGTTACTAAGAAAATGATGCAATATAAGCACTTAGTGAAGTAATTCCACAGGCATCCTCTGCTGTTTGCAATACTGAACAATAACTAGAAGTGAAAACTATGTGATTTCTTCTTTTACTACAGTCATAACCTGCTTACAGACAAAATATTACAGATTTAAAAAAAAGTGCTGGAAATAGCCCGCAGGACTGGCAGCATCTGTGGAGAGGGAAACAGAATTAAAGTTTCAGGTCGATGATCTTTCATCAGAATTGGAAGAAGTTAGAGATCTAACAGGTTTTAACCTGAGTTCTGACAGTTGCAGGATGAAGCAATGCTACGGGGAGGCTCCTGGAGATTGGGAGCATTGGGAATGGCTATCCAGTTTCTGTATTTCAATTGGTCTCAGGGTTTTAGAAGACTGCTATGGGGATAATGAACCCTGGGAAGAAGTTTCTGAAATTTTTGATAGGGACTGAGGGGATCATGTGAATTGAAATTTTTAAAAAAATATTCTTTCATGGGTTTTGATGTCACTGAGAAGGCCAGCATTTATTGCCCTCCCTAACTGCCCTTGAACTGAGTAGCTTGCTGGGCCATTTCAGTGGGCAGTTAAGAGCCAACTACATTGCTGTGGATCTGGAGTCACATGTAGGTCAAACTGGCTAAGTGTTGTTTTAAGGAATAGGAGCATGACATCATTCGAAAGGAAGTATGTCATGTGATCCAGTTTAGCTTCACTTTTGATTTTTAGCAGTCGGTTCTGCTGCTGGTGTCTTCAAGGTTTACACACATGTATAAATGTTCCATGTGCCTCGTCTAGTTCATTTTGATTACTATTTTTTCCTTTCTTTTTGTTTGACTCTCCCTCGCTCACTATTAATCCGGCCCACACTCTTGCCTTTCTCAACTGAGCTAACCCGGTGCTGGTCCTCTTGATGTGCTGACCCACTCACTGAGATGACAGATTATGTGCTGCAATCTCACCACGAGGGATCTGTCTGCTTAACAGCTTTTTATTTGAGCACCATCCTGGAACTGTGCCTCCAAAACTTTTCTGTGCAGTTACCACACTGCAAGTTCACCCAATCCCTTATGAGTGATTGGTGCCTTTATATCATTATAACACACATGACATGGTGTGCAGCAGTGGTTCCTTTTCAATAACATGGTGAGTGAGATTAAGTACAGGTATGACATAGTGAACAGTCTTAAATCAAGCCATATGGCTTGAGATGACCCTTGACATTTTGGTCAGACCTCAACAGAGCTGCAGCGCTGGAGAGTGTTGAACTTGCAGTGTGGTAACTGCACAGAAAATCTTTGAAGACACAGTGCTGGGATGGTGTTCAAATAAAGAGCTGTTAACCAGATGGATCCCTCATGGTGAGATTGCACTGCATAGCCTGTCAGCTCAGTGAGTGGGATGGTGCATCGAGAGGACCAGCACCAAATTAGCTTAGTTGCGAAAGACAAGGGAAGGTCCGGATTGATAGCGAGCGAGGGAGAGTCAAACCAAAAAAAAAAGGAAAATAACATCATAAACTTTGGGCCAAAGCAGGTTGTGATTATAATAGGTGGAGCTTTGGAAGGGCGCATGAAAGTGGCTACAGCGACACAAGGACTATAGATGGAGGATCTTCAAAGGGATATTGTCAGAATGCCCACAAAATTCCCCCAGTTTAAACTGGGATGCAGATGACCTAATATCCAAATTCAAAATGTTTAAAGAACATACAGAGTTATGGTTTCTTCATTCAGGTGTATCTGACCCAGGCAAGCAAGCCATAAAAATTCACCTAGCAATTGGGAATGAATGTCTGCACAGGCTGAACATGTCGGGATTAACAGCAGAAGAGTGTTAGGATCCTCTCAAGATATGGACTAAGTTGGAAGATTGGTTTTGAATCAGGTTAAACTTCCGTATTCCTTCCTTGACTTGTCATTTCAACAACACCCTTCAGAATCCACAGACCGCTTCAACAGTAGATGCAGAGAAAAGGGTACATACTGTGACTTTTCAGACGAAGAGCAAGCAGACAGAATTGTTGAGTTGGTGATCACGTCCATGCCCATGGAAGTATTCCAGCAAGATCTGCTAGACAAGCCCAAAAGATATAGCATCAAAGAACTACTCAAGGATGGACATAAGTACGAAATGATCCTTGCAGGTCAACAAAGCTTACAGGTCTGAAGTAAAGCCCCAATTGCTGAGGCACTCAATAGAACATCTAAACCTAGCAAGACATGTGGAGGGTGTGACCTTCTGTATGCATCAAGGAAATGCCCAGCATTTAATCAAGGCTGCAATGAACGTGGCAGAAAGGACCATTGGCAGTGGCAGTGCATTAGAGCAAAGGCTGAAACAGCTACAAAGAGCCCTGCATTGATCAAAACAGGACGTACACAATGGGTACCCTCAAGCAATATAAACAACCATCTGGTATCCCATTTGAAATATATACATGAAGTGATTGACAAACCAGAAAATGACGATGATTTGCACGACGAGACAAAGAGCAGTGAACACATGTTTCATCCGTCAATCACGTGAAAAACATACATGCTATCTTGCAAGACAGATCTCTGAATGTAGCAGGGCAGGCAGTTGAGGTGGTTAGGAAGGCATATGGGAGGCCTGCCTTTATTAGCTGAGGCATAGAATACAAGAGCAGGGAGATGATACTGGAACTGAAGAGGCCACAACTGGAGTACTGCATGCCGATCTGGTCACTGCATTATAGGAAGGATGTAATTGCACTGGAGAGGGTGCAGAGGAGATTTACCAGGATGCTGCCTGGGCTGGAGGGTCTGAGCTATGAAGAAAGATTGGATAGGTTGGTGTTGTTTTCCTTGGAGCAGTGAAGATTGAGAAGGGACCTGATAGAGGTGTATAAGATTATGAGGGGCATAGGTAAGGTGGAAAGGAAGGCACTTTTTCCATTAGTAGAGGGGTCAATAATTAGGGGGTATAGATTTAAAGTAAGAGGTAGAAGGCTAAGAAGGGAGTTGAGGAGAAATGTTTTCACCCAGAGGGTGGTGGAAATCTGGAACTCACTACCTGAAAGGATGGTTGAGTCAGAAACTCTTGGAATATTTAAGAAGTATTTAGATAATTCACTTGCATTGTCATAGTCTCCAGGGCTATGGGCCAAGCGCTGGAAAATGGGATTAGTGTAGTCAGAACTTTGTTGACCAGAGTGGGCACGATGGGCCAAATAGCCTCCTTCTGTGCTGTAAACGTCTATGAGTCTGTGAGATTTAGGGATGGACAATAAATGCTGGCCTAGGCAGCGATGCCCATACCCCATGAACGAATAAAAAACAAAGCTGCTGTTCATGTCTCATGGTGACAGGCCTGCCTACCACTGGGTTAATAATATTGTTGATAGGTTGAGGTCCTTAAGTGGTAATTATTTGTCCACTTAAGGGTCTGAATAAGCGGTGGGGTGGGAAGGTTGACAATGTGCCTTTCCGCCCAGAACATAATCCTGGTGGACACAGGAAGATGGTGGTGTTCTGGTACTCCATCATCCTGCCCAATTACATGTCCTTCCTGCCTCTAAGATAGCCACAAGTGGGAGCAGGGGTTTCCGCCTTTACTCCCACCACCGCTGATGCACAGTAGCAGTAGTGTGTATTGTACACAAGATGCACTGCAGAAATTCGTGAAAGTTCCATCGGCTGCACCTTCCAAACCCCAATCTCTACCATC
This sequence comes from Carcharodon carcharias, assembly GCF_017639515.1. Taxonomy (NCBI): domain Eukaryota; kingdom Metazoa; phylum Chordata; class Chondrichthyes; order Lamniformes; family Lamnidae; genus Carcharodon; species Carcharodon carcharias. Next base: position 111,307,357 of record NC_054479.1, on the reverse strand, counting down.
TTGAATGCAAAGTTAACAGATGCATGGGAACACCACCACATACAAATTCCCTTCCAAACCATGGCTTGGCACTTTATCCCCATTCATTCAATGTCACTGGTTGAAAATCCTAAAACTCCCTCCCTAACAGCATTGTGGGTGTACATACACCACATGGACTGCAGTGGCTCAAGAAGGCGGCTCACAGCCACTAAGGGCAATTAGGGATGAGCAACAAATGCTGGCCTTGCCGGCAATGCTCACATCCTGTAAAAGAATTTTAAAAACTGACACCGACTCCATTCATGACAGGACTTAATTTGTGGGAACACTCCTTTAACAAGCATATATCCCTAATTTGTAGGTAAAAGAGGCCTAAAGGCCTGTTTAGGTATCTGTCACTGATGCTTATTTGGAAGTACACAACTCACTGCTAAACTGGTGTGTTTTACACTAATTTTACATGTGAATAATAATTGCAGCACATAACAATTTCAATGCCAGTGGATGACCAGAAACTATTAGCAGAATATTACGCTCAGTGTGCGGGTGCACGCCTGACACACCCAAGTGTAAAATGACACACGATGATGTCAGGCGAGCGTCCCAATGTCATTGCGTAGTCTTGCGATATTTCATTCAGTGGGAACGCGCCGAGTCGGCTGCGGGCCCGCCGGCAATTAAAAGGCCTATTAAGGCCTTTAAGAAGATAATTAAAGCCAAATTTACACTGCCCGTCCAACCTAACAGCTGACGGGCTGGCAAAAAGGCCAAGCGGCCTTTACATTTTTAGAAAACCTCATCCATGGGCGGGATGAGGTTTTCTAAAGCAAATAAACATCAAATAAAAATTTTACTTTTGAATTAAAAACAAAGTCACATGAGGGGACATGTTTTATGACAATTTTATTTCCTTTATTTTTATTTAAACAGCGCTTCATCTCCCTGTGGCAGCTCCATGCCTCTGGGAGATTGAAGCGCTCTTTCGTACAAAAGCGTAAAGTTTGTGCTAGGCCTGCTTGCCCTCCTCCCCCCACCTGCACGGGTAGCGCTGAGCGCTGCTGCTCACGATCCTCGCAGGGCTGGCCTTAATTGGCCCGCCTGCATAAAATCGCTGTGTGGAGCTAATCGCGGGCAGCGGTCAGCTTCTCGTCCACTCCTGCCTGTCCTGGCCAAGCACCCCCACCAAGGGCAAACTCCTGCCCTCTGGCTATCTTGTTAAGCTTTTGCCCCAGTTGTTTAAAAGCTCGCTGAATGTTTGCACTTTTTGAATCAACAGGAACATAGATCAGCTGGAGGCATACAAAAAATAACCATAACTGAGTTTTCAATTTTGGCGGAAACAATGATAAGTCTGGGTTCATCTAAGAAAGATAGTACAATTGAGAAAAAGGCAAAATGTATTAGCCTTATGCTTCCACTGGTTGCAAAATTGCATTAATAACAGCTGGATGCAAGTTTCCCACCTCCATTTTTTTTTGACATAGATGTATTGTGGGAGAAGATTGTTTATAAATGAACAATAATAAAGCCCTTTCAGCTCATCAATGATTTAATTTGGGGTCATGCCTTCATTTAAATATGCATGAGTTAGATATTGGACTGCTGTTATGGTTTTCACCCATTGCGTTTTCGCTTCTAATTGCTGCTGTATGCTGCTCTGTAAACTGACAGTCATAGCAGAGCACATTAATTCACCTAAATTAATTAAAATCAAGAGAGTTTACTGCAGAACAAAAGACATGATTAACATGTTTATAACACAGCGGAACGTTTCTATTCAAAATCTGCAGCAATCATATTCTGCAGGGTAATTTATTATTAATAGATTGAGAATTACATGATACTCATGTAGTGTCTCTCTGCTAATGTTCCTCACCTGATATTTGATAGTGCACCACAGTTCTGATTAGGTGCCATTCTTACTCAGAAAAGAATACATCAGGGGAACAAATTAACAAGTTGTTCTGATAGAATTGATCACAGTACATATAGTAGCAAACATTTGGCAAAAGCTTTCATAACATTTGGTCCCTGCAGTAATGAGAGATAACTTAATGGCAGGAGGATAAGAAGGACATATCTAATATTAAGATAGAAGCTGAATCCATGTGGATTCAGATAAAGGATAAGAGATTGATCATAGCCTTCAGGATCTAGGGCAACTCATCTAATCGTGGAAGGGAAGTGGAGGGAGACAAATGTATGAAACGCTGAAAATAAAGAGAATAATAATCTTGGGAGATTTCAACTACCCTCAAATAAACTGGCAAGGCAAGGAAATTTATTGGAAAGAGGAATGGAGCTTTACAATGTGCACAGGACTTCTTTCTTTCCCAGTATGTAAGAATCTCAATTGCTCGATCTAGTACTGAGAAGGGAACCAGAACAGAAGAGAGAGGTAAGTGAAATGAAGCATCTAGGCAATAGTGTTTACAACATAATACGGCTTCAGATAATAACTCAGAGAGTTAAACGTAACACAGCAATCAAAATAAAAGATTGGAAAAAGCTAATTATGAAGGGATGAGGGTGGAATAGAGTAGGTCAACTGAAAAGTAGAACTATTAAGAAACAACGTGATAGAACAGCTGTGGGAAATATTTAAAATGTTGATCAATAGAGTGCAAGAGAAATGTATTCCATTAAAATAAAAACACTAGCCAATAATGAAACACAATGAATGAATAAAGAAATCAGGATAAAACTGAAATTAAAGTAAAAGGCATATACTAAGTATATAGACAATAGAGGATGACAAAAAGGGATACGATTGGATTAGGGAAGAAATCAAAAACAATTAGGAAGTCAAAGAGGAACTCTAAAATAAAATGATCAAATAAGGCGAAAAGAAATAAGCAAGTATTCTACAGACACATTAATAACAGAAGTAAGATTAAGATACGGAGAGGATTGCTAGGAAAAGCACAAGATAAACTTTCATGTGAAATTGCAGAAAAATTACATGATTACTTTGGCTTCGGATGACTAACAAGTCAGACATGACAGTGGAACAAGAAAAGAAGAGATCAAAGGGATTTCAAGCTATTTAAGTTGGAAAGTGGGGAGATAATTGATAAACTAGACAAACTCAGAGGTTATAAATCCTGATGCAGACAGATTGCATCTTGCATACTGAAAATAGCTAGGGAATAGATAGCAGAGTCACTATTACACAAATAAAATATGAATAGAAGAGGGAATGGTACCTGAGGACTGGTGGACAGCTAATATTATTCTTATATTTACAAAAAGGAAATAGAGCAAATCAAAGAAATATAAACCAGGGAGGGAGATTAATGTTAATAGTAGGAAAGATATTGGAATATTTACTCAAGACTGTCATCGAAAAACCTCTAGAAACCAAAAATATGATAAAGAATAGCCAGTGTGGATTTCATAAGGGAAGATCATGCTTGACTCACCATATTGAATCCTTTGAAGAACTAATAGGAAGTGTAGAGATAGACAATGCAGTGGATGAAGTATGCATAGACATTCAAAACGCTTTGGTAAGGCGCAGTATGACAAACTCATAACTAAGTTCAGGTCATGTGGAGTCAGTGGACAAATGACAGAATAAATAGCAAACTGGCTATACACCATTACTGGCAGATGCCACCTCTTGGAAAAGATGTTAAATTAGGGCTGTGCTTACCTGATTAAGTGACTGTAAAAGATCTTAGGGCACCATGTGAAGAAAAGCCGGATGTTGTCCTGGCCAACATTAACCCCTCAAACAATACCTTGGAAACAGATGTTCATTTATCTCATTGTTGTTGCGGTACATTGCTATGAGCAATTGGTTGCCATATTTGCATACGTAACATTAATTAATTGGCTGCAGGGTGCTTTGGGGGCATATGAAAGCTGCTATTTTTTTGCAAACACTTACTTTAGGCTTATACTTTTCTCCTCCCATAAGAGAATGGTTGGAGTAGAAATTCCACTCACCTCACAGACTCTCCCATAATTCCAACCCATTACCTGCGTAACAACGTCAAGAGGGGATCCACCGCTGCCCAGGAGGATGATGTGCTTCAGAAGAACACCTGCTGCAGTATTATAAGAAGAGAGTCTAATCATACAGAAAGCTGAGAGCCCTGGAAGGGTGAACATAGAGCAGGGTCAAGGCAGGCTTCTGTTAGACAAAGGACATAGATTGATAGTTCTTAGCTGGCAGCTTTCCTGCCTTCTTGCTCTGTGTCCTTTAGCAGATTTCCTACCTGTACAGTTGTGTTTTATGAATAAAATATTTGAGTCAATCTTGTCTCAATATGACAGACTCTTCGCATGTGTAATGCTTTCAAGTTTGACACATTGAGATGTGACATATACATGATGTACAAGAGTATTAAATAAATAAATTGATTTGAAGGTCCATTAAAGTGCAGAATTTTCCTTTCAATACAAATTATTCACCACCTTCCTGGATAAAACACAATTATCTGTTACTTGAGAAAAATTGAATTGTTGAACACCTTCACCAAAAGAAGACTACAACTTGGAAAAATTAAATTAATTGTTCTTCCTGAAACCATAATTAACTCAAAGGAAAGTTTATTTTTATTTTGTTTGAAACTAAAATGGTAATTAGGTAGGAATTATCAAGTATAAATGAGAAATAAGATTACTGACTGTAGGATGATTATCTTTTCATCACATTCAATGTTCGTCAGTTCTTGTCAGTACAAACAGGAATTTTTGCACCTTTGAAATATAAGTTCACTATACCTGCAGATGTCTTCATATATTAATATAATAAAATGGACTTGAAAAATCTTGTAACAATTCATGACAGGATAAATGGCTTTGGACTATAGCTTTAGCCACCAGGTTGCAGTTTATATGCTCTTTAAAATTAACAATAAACCAATAAAATAAGCCAATTAGCAACTAACAAAGTAACAACCCCTCAAATGGGCATTGTAATAAAGGGCAAAACTTTAAAAGAAACTGATCTGATTAAATTAGGATGTCATTCCCAGGGCTGACGCTGCACTCCAGCCCCTGCCATGCCCACAGGTTGCGGAAGGTATGCAGACACCACATGCTCCCTCTCCAGTGACACGTTTGTGCAAACATAGACATGGAATAGGGGCAGAAAGTCAGGTCTAACAACCTCTCCACATCCCGATGCCTGAACCTGTTAATAGCCACTTAGGCCAGGCCCAGGAGCAGATCTACAAGGGGATATTCTGATCTGCCCATTCCCTCCGCACCGAGGGAACAAAGATCAGGAGCGTGGGGCTGAAGTACGATCAAAAGTTGAACAGCAGGTCCTTCAAATAATCAAAAAAGGGATGCAAACTCTGGCAACCTATATAAATTTGGAACACAGACTCCCCAAAGCCATAGAAAATACAGGCGGCCTGGGAGTCTGTGAACAATCATAACCTACAATTGTATGGCATTGCTGCAGGCAACACCATTCATACCAAATCCTCGATGGTTAATAGGAGGACTCCCACATAGGGACCCCTCCATGGGGGGCCCCCTCCACCTCTGGATGGCAGGACTGAATGCCACGGTGTGTCCACAGAGTTGACGAGGGCGAGCAAGTGAAGGGTGTGCAGCAAAGTACAGGAAACCCCACTGTGCAGAATGGAAAAACATAGAGGGAATTTCTGTGAAATGGCTCAAATTTTGGGACTGAGGTTTTCGAGGGAGTTATTGGGATTTGGGCCCAATGTGAAATTCTGTCTGAACGGGAGTCAGTTCAGACGGGAGTCCACCGCAAGCTTGAGTTGCCTCGACACCTCGAGTGCAGTCAGGGCCGAGCACCACAGTTTTCAGACTGTGGACGGCTTTGGCCACCAACTCTTGCCAATTTTCCAGCCAGGATCCCTCAGATGGGCTAAGATAAACCCCCAAGAAAAGGAGATGAGTGGTGCACAATGCGAAACGCTCGAGCTCTTCCGGCAGGGAGTCCATCTGCCCCTGACTGACCAGGAGTCCGGAACATTTTCCCCAGTTGATCCTGGCAGAGGATGCCTCAGTGTAGACTTTCTGGCACTCGCACATCCTCTGCAGGTCAGCTGGGTCTGTGAACATGAGCAGCACGTCATCAGTGTAAACCGAGAGGATTACCCTCACATCCGGCCCGCGCAGAGCCAGTCCTGACAACCTCCTCCGCAAAAAGCGCAGGAAAGGCTCCACACAAACGGAATACGACAGGCCAGACATGGGGCAGCCCTGATGCACTTCCCTCCCAAAGCGAAGAGGTGCTGTCAAGAACCCGTTAACCTTAATTAGACACTCTGTGGCAGCGAAAAGAAGTCAGATGCGGGCGACAAAATGCACTGTTGCAGCTTATATGTCCAGTACCTCATTGACTTCAATAAATAACCCATGTAGACAAACAAATGTACACACACTAAGTTGCACATTTTAATGTCAGTGGAGAAAAAAATAATTGTATTTGCTGATGGTGTTGAGAGGGATTTACACAGGGATTTCCTGTGCCCACTCATTTACATAAGCATTGGAATTTTGATTGCCATAAAATCTCTGTAAAACAGACGTAGAGCTTGAAAATTAGAATGCAGCCTTTAAAAAGGCATTTTGGCTGAAGATAGCAACAGCAGATTGTGAGAACAGCAGCTAAGTATCATACAGAATAATTTCTAGCTCGGTATGGTGTGACAAATATTTCAATTTTAGCTGTTTGATCTGCCAAATGAGAGCGAGTTCATAGTGTATGAAATATAAATCAAATTTGTCTATCTCATGGATCATCCAAATTGTTTCATGAATAAATAAAAAAAAATCATTATTTGGCCAAATCCATTCATCTCCATTGCCTAACTCATAAAGAGACAAAATGAAGTTTGGGAATTGTCTAGAATTTCAGCATGGGATTGCCCAAATCCATCACCGCAACTTTAGCAGAGACCCCAGAGAAACAGCGCAAACCACTGCTGATGCAGGTTCTCAGTGGTTTGCAGGATGAATCCCTACTGAATTTTCGGAGCCCTATGTTTTACACTGCAATTCTCCCCTTCATAATTGCTGTAATAATAACATTTCTCTTTTTGATCTGATTCATTGGAATTCAATGTTTATTAACTTGAATCCAACTATAAAAGCTTCCTCTGAACAAAGTTCTCCAAAATCTTAAAAATTAAAGTAGTTATTTTTCCTTATTTCCAGAATAAGTCAGCCTTGTTCTTCAAGTTTACATGAGGCATACTCCAAGGCTAGAATCTTCTGTTTGGCGAACGGGAGTGGGCCCCGCTCGCCGACTCGTAAAATGACGCGCGGTGACACTGGGCATGTGTCCCAACATCACCACGTGTCATTCAGATCCTCAGTTCGGCAGGTGCGCAGCCGAGTCGGGTGCGCGCCTGCCAAATTGCCAAAGGCCTATTAAGGCCATTTAGATTCCAATTAAGATCATTAACTGAGCTGCCCGTCCAACCTTAAGATTGGCAGGCAGGCGAAGAGCCAGGGCGACCTTCGCATTTATCATGAAACTTCATCCACTTGCGGGATGAGGTTTCATGAAGGGTTTATAATTAAATAAATTGTTAAATTAAAATTCATTGACATGTCCCAGCTCATGTGACACTGGCACATGAGGGGACATGTATTAAATTTTGTTTTTTCACTAAAATTTTTAAAAATCAAACTAATCTCCCTGAGGCCTAAGGGAGATATCGCCGCTCTTTCGTGCGCATATGCGAAAGAGCGCAGGCCCTGATTCAGCCTATCACCCTGCCTGCTCAGCGCTTCTGGGTGCACATCATGCTGGGCGGGTCTTCATTGGCCCACCCCTGCAAAATGGTAGTGCCCAGCCGATCGCATGCAGCGATCATCTGTGCACCCACCGGTGCCCGCACCCATCCAAGCCCCCGATGGGGAGAAAAGTCTCCCCCAAATTATTAGCATTCATTCAGTTTGTGTGGTGCTTAATTTCCTGCTCTTAAAATCCGTCTTTATCTTCCATCTGAAGCAATAAATGATATTTGCCCCTTTGATTTTAATGGTAGAAACAATGAGCTAGAATTTTACCAGCTCCCTGGTGATGGGATTGGAGGCTGGGGTGGGGGTTGGTGGGGGGGGTGGTGGAAGCGGTGCATTGTAATGACTTCCCAGGAGCAGGAATGTGCCAGGAAGGTTTTCCAATTGTGAGCTTCAAGGTGACACTCCAAGGGAGCAGGCGGCTGATTTGCAGATATTAAAGGCCCAATTAGGGTCCATTTTATGTGGCCGCCAGGATTTTGCCAGCAGTGGAGCAACCCCTGGCTGTGGGAGGAGGTTACCAGCTTCATGGAGGCTTCCTCCCTGCAGCAGTCCAGAGGACCATCTGAACTATAGGCTATACGCACATCCGCCCTCACATCTTCCTCTCCCTCCCAGAACCATGATAGCGTCCCCTTTGTCCTTACTTATCACCCCACCACCCTCCGCTTTCAAAGGATCATCCTCTGCCAACTCCAGCATGATGCCACCACCAAACACATCTTCCCTTCACCCCCCCGCACCCCGGTGCATTTCGCAGGGGTTGTTCCCTCTGGGACACCCTGGTCCACTCCTCCATCACCCCCTACACCTCAACCCCCTCCCATGGCACCTTCCCATGCAACCGCAGAAGATGCAACATCTGCCCTTTTACTTCCTCTCTCCTCACCGTCCAAGGGCCCAAACACTCCTTTCAAGTGAAGCAGCATTTCACTTGCACTTCCCTCAGTTTAGTCTACTGCATTCGCTGCTCCCAATGCAGTTTCCTATACATTGGAGAGACCAAACGCAGACTGGGTGACCACTTTGCAGAACACCTTCGGTCTATCCGCAAGCATGACCCAGACCTCCCTGTCGCTTGCCATTTCAACACTCCACCCTGCTCTCATGCCCACATGTCCTTCCTTGGCCTGCTGCATTGTTCCAGTGAAGCTCAACGCAAACTGAAGGAACAACACCTCATCTTCCGATTAGGCACTTTACAGCCTTCCGGACTGAATATTGAGTTCAACAATTTTAGATCATGAACTCTCTCCTCCATCCTCACCCCCTTTCCAATCCCCCTTTTTTCCAATAATTTATATAGGTTTTTCTTTTCCCACTTATTTCCATTATTTTTAAATGTATTTCCACCCATTGTTTTATTTTTGCCTTTTAGCCTATTTCGATCCCTTCCCCACACCCCATCCCCACTAGGGCTATCTGTACCTTTATTATCACATTCCTTAGATAATATCACTAGCTTCGACACCTCTTTGTCCTTTTGTCTATGACATCTTTTGGTTATCTCCACCTATCACTGGCCCTCTATCCAGCTCTACTTGTCCCACCCCCCCCTTAAACCAGCTTATATTTCACCTCTTTTCTATTTTTCCTTAGTTCTGTTGAACAGTCATACAGACTCGAAACATTAACTCTGTTCCTCTCCGCAAATGCTGTCAGACCTGCTGAGTTTTTCCAGGTATTTTTATTTTTTTTTGGATTTCTAACATCCGCAGTTTTTGCTTTTATATTTATGTAGGTTAGATTTCTTGGGCATGGAAGGGTAAGAGGCAGCCCTGTGGCCCCAATGATCCCCACAGTGGAGTTGTCCCCTGTTCTGAAGGGCCTACTGCTCTCAGCCCCCAAAATGTTAATATTTACTTCCCTGGCTGAGGGCACACCATTTTGAGACACAGCAGCATCCACCTCTCCTTTTGGAACTGCTGGGATTTCAGAATTGCCTATCCTTTGATTGGGCCAGCAGCATTAGGTGACCAATTAGGAGGCCACCTTCCTTAATGTGAGGGCTGGAACATAGGTGACCAATTAAGAGGCCACCTTTGGTAAAACTGCTGGACCGATCTTACTGGCAGCAAGTGCCCCTTGGGAACTGCTTTTCAGCCTAGACCAGTCGTGGCCCCAAAGCCCATGATAAAATTCAGCCCAATATCTCAATATAATTAATTTCTTTGCTTTAATTTGCTATTATCAAAGAATTGCTGCCTCAAAAATATAAGGTGCAAGTGGGTCTCAACTCCCAACAATAGAATTGTGCAAAGATGTATAATCATAGGAGTAATCAACTACTTTCCAGGAAATTAAACTTACTTGCCTGGAATTTCTGTGGGGTTTTCCTGATTGCCTCTCATAACTTTGGTAGAAACCCTGAAGAAATAGCTCAAAGGCTGTGATGCCATTCTTTTGTGTCCCTAATACTCTTCTGCCAAAGTTAAAGTGGGGAACTAAGAAGATTGGGAACATTTGCAGAAATCCTAGCCCATTATAAAAGGGTACCCTAGATGAACAGAGCTGCCTGTGGTGTAGGTATACTCATGGGTGCTGTAAAGAAGGGAGTTCCAGGTTTCTGACGCAGCAACAGTAAAGGGGCGGTGATATAATTCCAAGTCCGGTTGGTGTGTGGCTTGAAGGGGAATTTGCAGGTGATGGTGTTCCCATGCGTCTGCTACCCTTGTCCTTCTAGGTGGTAGAGGTCATGGGTTTTGAAGGTGCTGTCAAAGGACTCTTGGCTGCAGTGCATCTTGGAGGAGTCCGTCTCAAGCATGAGTACCATGATGTTGCAGGCCTTTGTGATGATGTCTGCATTTATGGAAAGAGTGGCCGCCTGCATGAAACATCAAACAAGACAGTCAACTGAGTGCATGCTGGTCCTCATCAATCATTTCAACACTTTGAATGCCACCTAAGTTGCTGAAAATCTAGCCTTGGCTCTTCAATTCTCCTCTGATATGTAGCAAAATGTTCTCCAGCTCATTGCTAACAGGGTAGTTTGGGTGGACCATGAAAGGGAAGATGGAGAAAGGGAACATGGGAGTGTGGAATTAGCTCAAAGCACTTCTACTTCTCGCCCATTGCCCCACAGCTGAACAGTCAGGACCCACAAGCTGCATTCTGTTCCAATGGCCCTAGTCTGCACTATGTAGGTGCAAATGGGGAAGTTATTGACAGGGCTCTCACAGGCTCCAAAACTCCAAGGACATCCAATAAAGGCTTCTCAGCAATCAGAGGTGGAATCTGAGCAGCCTGCCTCTATGTCTGCTGAAGCTAGACGGGCTGTAACACTTAAGGCAGAATCTTTCAGTTGGCTTGCGGGGGCGTGCCCAACACACCAACGTGTAAAATTACCCACGATGATGTCGGGCGTGCGTCTCAACGTCATCGTGGACCAATGCGATATTTCGCTCGGCGAGCGCTGCCGGAGTCGGCTACGTGCCTGCTGAAATGTTAAGGGCTTATTAAGGCCACTAAGAAATCAATTAAAGCATTTAAGAATGCTGCCCATCCAACCTTAAAGTTGGCAGGCAAGTGAAAAGCCCAAGCAGTCTCTGCGTTTTTCAGGAAACCTCAACAAATAAATAAATTTTCCCACCATTATAAACATGTCCCAACTCAGGTAACACAGTCAAATGAGGGGACATGATTGAATAAATTTTTTCATCGATTCATTAATTTTTTTCAAATCCATTCAATCTCCCTGAGGCAGCTCTGTGCCTCAAGGAGATTGCTGCGCTTTTTCGCCCGTATGCGCGAGTGAGTGCTGACTCCAACTCTCCCTCCTCCCCCATCCACACAAGTAGCACTGAGCACTACTGGTCACATATTACGCTGGGCGGGCCTTCATTGGCCTGCCCGCGTAAAATGGCGGCTCACAGCTGATAGCGGGCAGTGATTAACTCCGCGCCCACCCCCGCCTGGTCCCGCCTAGCCCGCCCACCATAGGAAAAATCCAGGTCATAAGAATAGTAGATAAATGAAGAGTAAAGATTTGAAGTTGCACAAGTGTATGCACGTGGGTGTTTAACACAATTTTACATTGTTAGGTTTCTGTTAACTTTATTCTTACTTCTTTACTTCTTACAAAATGAATTTGTTGGCACAATGTTCCTGCATTGCCCATATTTGTCTGCTGCCTGGAAAGTGACCTTCTTGCTTGTGATGAATGGTATGACTAGAGTTAAACAATAGCAGTAGGTGTCTGTAATGGGGATGCTTTGTTGATTGTTGGACTGTTTTGGGTTGGGGGATGGCGACAGGGCAAGTGGGTTCAGAATTTGGATGCCAAATGGATGTAGTTTAGTCTAACTAATTCATGCCAAATTTAGCCATCCTGGGCAGGTTTGTGTGCCGCTGCTGGTGCCCTCACCACATCAAGCTCCTGCTCCTCATGTTGCTCCTCCTCTCTGAAGAGACAATGTGCATTGCACCTTCTTTCTCTTGTAGCTCCAGTCCTCGTCACAACTCTATCACACCACTATCAGTCTCAGTACCCAGGCTAGCACATACAGAAGGATGCCGCTAGATCTATCCAGGCACCTTCAGCATCCTAACTGCTTGCTTGATACCAGCTGTCATTGCTGAAAGAGAGAACAGGGGTGAATCCTACCACCTTTTTATTCACATTTATTCGCATTATAGGTGTGCACCACCTAAACTCAAACATCAATTCATGTCTGTTCCTGTTAATAGGAAGCCAAGTGAATCCCTAGTCAATGCTCACCAACTTCATCCAACTAAACATGATTGATGCATAACTAATGTTTATGGTCAGGTGGTTTAGCTGAATCTTTCCCGTGCCTCATTGTCTGGGCTCCTAACAGGTGTCATCAGCTGGATATTCAATGGCTAGCCGGGTTTCCAAGGAGCCAGCCATTATCTCTGCATTGAGGTTTGAAGAGTTCAGGGAGGTCTGACGGGGAAAGAAAAAAGCAACATGACAGCTATCTGGAAATCATGCACTGACAAGAAATCTTTCTGTGGTTGCAGATGAGCTGAACATTAATGTTATGAAAGCCCTTGGGGTTGACAAAGCGACCTGGGCTGATCTGGGGGCACTTTGATGACCACATGTATCAAGTTGATGAGAAGCCGAGCAGCCACTCATTCTGACTGGCCTCATTGGTTGCAAAGTACATAACTTTTGGCCTTGGTAAACATGGCACCATTCACCTGTGAGATGCATTTGTGGGAAGTATATTGTGTGATTCTGCAAATATTTCCTGCAGATCACTGAAAGGAGTCAGGGGAGAAGAAATTAAGGATAGTGTTGACTTTGATCACTATTGACAAAGCCTGCCCATCTGCTCCACTTGGGAGGAGCTCATCTTCCAGGGGGTGGCAAATGTCAGCAACCACCTGACATGATAGCCTGACACTTCTGAGGCACTGGCAATCTCTCATGCCCAGGCAGCTGATCCTCTACTGATAGAAGCTGTATGGCAGGGTTATAATCTTCTGCAGACTGTGCTCGTTCCCTCTGTCCTGTGGAGTGGTAGGTGAATGAGGAAAAGACTGCTGTGGCTGGTGTTGCTGGTCAATTATTCTTCATCTGAGATCCAAGGTAAAGCAGCGCCCATTTTGAACTGATGCTTGACAGCTGGGACATGTAAATCAGATGCACAAAACTCCGGAGTAGTAGAAATGGAGATCACTTGCAAGATGACGAGAACACACACTGAGAACAAGATCTGTGAGAAAAAGCTTTTCACTTAGCCAAGAAAGCAGGTGTGGAGCCTGAGTATTTGTCGGGCTCTTAGCCTGCCATTTGTTCAGCCCCTCAATTCCCCCTGTCCTCTCACCTTGCTGTCACTGTTGAGGACTGGAAAGCCTGGGAAATGTATGCACTCAGAGTTAAAATTGAAAAGCCAAGTTAAAACAGCTGCTAATTGCCTTTTAACATATTTGAATTGACAACCCTGAGGGATTTCTTGCAGGATCCTGGTTCACTGTCAAACTCAACCCTCTTAACCAGCTGTCCTCTCCCAAACCCACTCAATTTTAATTCTCCCCTCTCAGTTGGTGAACTTGAGAGCTATAACATGACAGCATCGCAAAAGCTTTTAGCATTGATTCTAAATGGTGCCCTGTGACAGTGAAAGGCTTTGTACCTCTTATATAGATTGCAATCATTCAAACTTAGTTTTTAGTTATCTCTTGAAAATAAATGGGATCTGGTTTCCAGTTAAATATTTCATACTACTAATCGCATTGTAATTAGAAAACTATTGTGTAGGTTCAATCCATCTGAGGTAAGCTAATCATGCAGAACATCAGGGCTTTTTGTGAAGGCAAACTAAGCTTATTATGACATGCATTTAAAATGCACATAACCATTAAATCCAACCAATTATTTAAAATATGCCTGAAATAGTGAAATTATTTTCCATGCAGTAACTATGGTATCACTGTGTGAAGTGTCTTGTCAATGGCAAAATGCAAGTTAAAGAGAAACATAATGGGCAGAATTTTCTCACTTTCTCAAGGGCAATTAGGCATGTGCAACAAATGCTGGCCTTGCCAGCGATGCTCATATCCCAAGACAAAAAAACAAAAACCTCTCTTGAAGTGTGAGCAGTGTGACTAAAAGAGCTGACAGAGCCGCACACATTTTCTGCGGCTGCATCTTCCAAATTATCTTCTTTGTTGATGGCCCCTGAGGCTCAGCGTTTGTGCTGAGCTGAGCAGAGCTTGGAGTGTCCTGAGCCCTCTGACATGGACTCTCCACCATCTGTCCCTGTCTCTCCACCATCTGTTCTTGCTCACATGATGTGCGAGACACCATGTGAAAACCCAACTACCTTTATTGTCAGTCTCACCAAGTAGTGTGTATCTGAGCTGGTGGATGTTACATTCTCAGAGTGAGTGGCCTCCTCTGAGGATTCTTCATCTTTCTACTGCACCATCTCCTGCAGGATGCTTGATAGGCCTGTGGGAGGTGAGAGACATGATTTATAACTGTCAAGGACAAAGGTGTTAAGTTATCATTATATGCATGGTCATAGTACAGTGGCTGCTGACATCAAATCAACATGAATAAATATGCCATGTGGCTGTATGCCAAGTGACAGTGAGGATCTTATCTCTCCATCTCCAAAGGCCAGGCATGCTGAAATTCAGCTTATTTCCAGAACCTCTTCCTCTACAGCATCAATACAGAGATGACTGGAAGGCCACCCCTGGTTTTCCGCCTCTCCCTGGTATTCTGTACTCTCTTCTACTGCAAGGAGGGAAAGATGGGACCAATGAGTGAGAGTAATGGAATGTGTTAAATAGATGGGATGGATGGACAAGATTTGTTGAGGGTCATTGTGAAGGATAATTGTGAAATTGTATTAAGATGCGGATGAGTATCAGTGGTGGATTCGCAGATGGGGATATCAGGAGCATAGGCAGAAACAGGTGGGTTCACCTGAAGGGCAAATTGCAATGGGGATTGAGGTACAGGAGCAAGCATGAGTAGGCAAAGTGAGGGAGATTGGGGTTGACACATATCAGGATATAGTTGACTATACCATTAGGTCATTAAACCTCCCCCTGCACAGCATGGCACCACTGCTGGCATGCTCTGTGACCTCCAAACACGCCTTCTTGTTCTCTGAGGTAGGCTTTGTCTTCCTGTTGGCAGGGTAGGGAATCTCTTTGTGAGCGCGTACAGACTGCAGCATCAGTTCCTGGGAGACATCAGTGAAGTGAGGTACCGCCGTGCAAGCATTGCGAATCCATTGCTGCAGTTTCTTCCTCAGTTGAAACACCTAGATAATTCTTCAACTTTCATCTAGCAGGGTTCCTTTAATACTTTAGCTGAAGTAGAGTCATGCAGCTTATCATCACATCCACTCACGGAAATTGATTGGGAAACTAGAAGTCAGAAGCAAATGCAATGATTGGGTTAAAAAGCCACTGGTGAGCACAATGTGAAAATTTCTGTGCCCCTGCTGCCAATGTGCTGAACAGCTAAAATCCAGCCTGAACTTAAAATAATTTTATTTACCAGCCAGTGGTGTCTAAAGAAAGAATGAACATTCTGATCTTGATCTTTGGCTTCAAGTAGTCCAATCCCAGTTTTGTTCTGGATGTTGCTTTTTGCAGCCAAACAAGAAAATTTGAGTTTGGTTTTTGGGCAGCTGAATATAACTGAATCCCAAAGGAAAAAGCTTTCTGTTGCATGCAAATACTATCTGGTTGAAAGCCATGTATAAATCTTCAGCTCAGACTGTCTCATCCTCTTGGCTAAAAGGGGGTTATAAATAGAAAAAAAAACAAGGCTGTGTGAATATTAATTTCTTTACTAGCTCATGTAAATCTATTGGTGGACCTTTCTGTTAAATGGAGGAAAGGTTGATTTACAATTTGTAACAAGAGTTAATTGCTTCCTCTAAATATTTTAAAGTCTAATCTGTCATTATATAAAACTGACCGAAAGAAAGAGAAAAATCACAGTCAGAGCTTATTAAGAAGTGTCTTGTACAGATAAATTGTTAGACAGCCCTTAGTTCAATTCATTATGTGTTGACATGAAATACCTCATATCACGGAACTGAGATGACTATTTACATGGAGAATATTATAATAATACTTGTGGAGGTCATGTCCATAACAAAATTAAACTCCCAGAATTACCTGACACAGCTCTAATTATGACCAATAGTAGGATAACCTGAAGAGATTTAACCTCAGTGACCAAAATACTATACTGACAGCTAACTACTTATTAAGTCCACTTTAAATGAATTGACAATGAGGAAATAAGGAAGCTTTAATTACAAATTAAGTGTTTTGTAGAAATTATTTTGTTCTTTGGGCAATGAGCAATTGACAATCCACTGGTTAATTAGAATAATACATATGCGTTTGAAAATTGTACTCAAGGTGCGGCATCACCAATGCTCTGTGTACTTATAAGACTTCTTCACTTTTCTAATCCAATTCCTTAGTTGTAACAAAAGCTATCATACCATTTGGCCCTCCTGCAGGTTTTCCCATTTGTAGAGACAGTATTGCCAAGCTTCATGTCAGCTTTTCATTCTGTTCCTCTTTACCAAAACCTGTTCTGCCTTACCACTCTGTTATTACTTTCCTGAGTAACATGTGCAGTTGTTAAATCCATATTTTCTCTATTGATGTTCAGACATTTTCTCCACAATTTTCCACTCCAATCCTATATTATCGAACTTTCTTACACTTATATTGGTTGAGTGGCGGCATGATTATATGTTAGACTTTTATTGCAGCTAAAAACCTCACACTCCTGTAAAATGTACCTCCGAGAGTTGACACTCTGACTTGACATGTCATTGACATTTGAGACAAAAGTATAATAATTTTCACAATATTTTTCTGGTTGGCTGTGAAGTAGATTTATGGGTGCGATTATAGTTGGGTCTGCCTGGATGATTTATTTACATTTGGAGTCAAGTGGGCTGCAGGCTTGAAATCATCAAATGAAGCTAGGTGTAGGAATGTGCTTCACATGCTAATGAGTAATCATGGATGCTGGCCTAGCACATATGGTGTGAAGGGAATTTGCATTTTTAGATAAATGAAGGGATTGTTGGATTTGAAGAGATATTAGTCTGTTCACAACTAACCAGGTAAGCAAGGCTAAGGAGTGTGTTTATTTTTCCCAAAGGTTACTGACAATATTGGCAACATTGAAGTTTTTATATTATGGGCAGGATCCTCCCCCTGTCGGGGGTGGGGGGGTGTGTGTGTGCAGGAGTGGGTGTGAGTGGGTGGGTTCTTCGTCAGTGCCCCTAATTGGGGGCACACCATCATTTTACATGGGTGGGCCAATTAAGGCCCGTCCAATGTGATGTGCACCAGGTTGCGCTGTGCACTCCCTCTGTGGGAGGGGGGTGGATTCCCTGAGCCGGGAGCGCACTATTTTGCACATGCACGTGAAAGAGCGCACAGATATCCCTGAGGTAAAGTGCTGCCTCAGAGAGATCGGCTCAGGTTTCAAACATTGAATAAAGATGAGAAAAAAAAATGACATGTTCTCTCATGTGACACTGTTGCATGAGCTGGGAAATGTCCATGACTTTTATTTAAAAATTTCTAGAATATTTTAAATCCCTCATGAAACCTCTTCCCACCTGTGGATAAGGTTTCATGTTTTTTCTGAAGGCCACCTGGGCTCTTAGCCTGCCTGCCAACCTTAAGGTTGGACTAGCAGGTCCATTAAGTATTTTAATTACTTTATTAATGACCTTAAGTGGCCGTTGGCAGGTCAGTGGGCACGCAGCCAACTCAGCTGGGCGCCTGTCAACCTGAAATTCTAAATGATGCGGGGTGACTTCAGGACACATGCCTGATGTCACCCGCATTATATTACGTATCCGTATGTGGGCCCCACCCCCACTTGCCGACCTAAAGATTCTCCCCTATGAGGAAGATACAGTTTCAAAGACATATGGAACAATAGAATTTACCTACTAAAAAAAGAGAAACGCATATAAAGGAGAATGAAAGGCTATGTGGAGAAGACCATGTAAGATCTAACAGGAGCGCATGAAACAGCCTTCAAGAAGCCTCCAACCATTTTTGCATAAGTCTGCTATGTAAAGTAACTGAAGCTGGAGACGCCCATTTGGAATTCCACTGTCAAGTGGGTATTGAGTTAACTTGCTGATTTTGTTTTAAATCTAAACTCCATTTTGGATTATTGCCTTAATGTTGGTGTAACTAGGGCTTAGATTAATTAGGAATTTTAGAAGTTTTGGCAGTAAGTAACTGTAGTTTTATGTGCTTGAAATCTTTTACTTTGTGAATCAATATTTTAATTTAATTTTTAAAATCTCTAAATGTCTTAGTGGACTTGTTACTTCTGAATTCAGTGCACACATCTTCTTGTAATAAATACGAATTGCAAAATCATTGTGATAGTACGCATAAGTTTCCTTTATACATTTGGTCCACCTGGCACACATCATCTGCCATGTTATAACATATTTCTTACTGGTTAGGACAGGAGTAATAAAGTTCCTAAAGGAGGCCAGTTAGCTCAGTTGGCTAGGCAGCTAGAATGTGGATCAGGTCAGCACAAACAATGGACCTCGATACATCTTTAAACTGTCAATCAAATTGTGAACTCAAAGACCCCTGGTGAGATTATTTCAGCTTTTGAAGCTCATCCAAACATTCATACTAATAGCCCTTGAAGAAATGTCGACAAAGAGCTCTATTGAAACTACATGACCAGATGCCACTGCTTTTTTCTAACCCACAGGAGATGGCCTGTCAATCAAAGCAGTCCAGCAGAGTGCTTTTTTGAATTCTCAGTAGCAGCTGCAGTCTTTTTTTAAACATAAAGAGCAGGGGATCAAAAAACCCTTCAGGTTATGACAGAAATGTAGGCCTTATCACTCATCAAAAACATTTACATCTACTCCATCAATTTGTGACTCCCATCTTGCTCTTAAGGCCCTTGAAACAACCAAAATAGGGTCTGTTTGAACTCAGCATGGGCTTCAAATAGCTCAGTTGAATTTGGGCTTCTCACCTTTTTTTCATTCATTCACGTGATGTGGACTTCGCTGGCTGGGCCAGCATTTATTGCCCATCCCAAGTTGCCCTTGAGAAGGTTGTGGTGAGTTGCCTCCTTGAACTGCTGCAGTCCATGTGGTGTAGGTACACCCACAGTTCTGTCAGGAAGGGAATTCCAGGGTTTTGACCCAGCAACAGCGAAGGATCAGCGATATATTTCCAAGTCAGAATGGTGAGTGACTTGGAGGGGAACTTCCAGATGGCGGTATTCCCATTTATCTGCTGCCCTTGTCCTTCTAGATGGTAGTGGTCATGGGTTTGGAAGATGCTGGAGACTTGGTGAATTCCTGCAGTGCATCTTGTAGATGGTAAGCACTGCTGTTATTGTGCATCAGTGGTGGAGGGAGTGAATGTTTGTAGATGTGGTACCAATCAAGTGGGCTGCTTTGTACTGGATGGTGTCAAGCTTCTTGAGTATTGTGGGAGCTGCACTCATCCAGGAAAGAGTGGAGTATTCCATTGCACTCCTGACTTGTGCCTTGTAAATGTTGGACAGGTTTTGGAGATTCAGGAGGTGAGTTAATCATCGCATGATTCCTAGCCTCTGACCTGCTCTTGTAGCCACAGTATTTATTTGGCTAATCCAGTTCAGTTTCTGCTCAATGGTAACCCTCCAGGATGTTGGTAGTGGGAGATTCAATGATGGTAATGCCATTGAACATCATGGGGTGATGGTTAGATTCTCTCTTTTTGGAGATGGTCATTGCCTGACACTTGTGTGGTGTGAATTTTACTTGCCACTTGTCAGCCCAAGCCTGGATATTTCCCAGGTCTTGTGCAATTTGGACTTGGGATGCTTCAGTATCTGCAGGGTCATGAATTGTGCTGAACATTGTGCAATCATCAGTGAACATCCCCACTTCTGACCTTATGATGGAAGGAAGATCTTGATGAAACAGCTGAAGATGGTTGGGCCAAGGTCTCTACCTTGAGGAAGTGAAGATTCACGCCCCATCCCCTTTCCCGTACTGACCAAAATTGGATCTGTTGGAAATAGGAGCCAGACTTCCCCACCTGGTTCCTGTCCGCCATTTGTAAAGACGTGTGGTGTCTTCCCAACTCTGCTAAAATCCAGCCCCTAATTTCCCAATTCCCATATGACCAATTCCCATTGATGGCACTCAATCCATTGAGCAAAAAATCTGCCATAAAGCTTTTGTTTTTAGGATAAGTGTAAACTTGATTTGAACTAAATAATCATTGGCCAAAATTTTCCAATCATTGTCAGACCCACTGTGTCCAACACTGATCAGTCAGAAAACTATGCATTTAACAGGCTCTGTTTAAAAAGGTTAGACTTCCAATCTACAATGGAGCAAAATTCCCTCTGCGCAGGAATCCACATAGAGACCTGCAGAGATGATTAGCACAGAAGACACCCTTAATTAAGTACTAGTTGCCATATTCTGGTAAGTATTTAAAGGCCTGGTCTTTGAATGAATGAGTGTGGGTTATTGAATGGATGAGGGAGTGGGTGAATGGATGAATGGGTGAATGGTTATGTGGGTGAGTGAATGCATGGTTAGGTGGGTAAGGTGTCATGAAAGTATAATAATTCTTATAATATTATTGTGATTTATTGTAAAAGTAGGTTAATAAAGAGGTTAGGATAGTTTCTGTGTGCGTGTGTGTGTGGGGTGTGGGTTTAATTGAATTGGAGACAGCTGGTCTGGAGGCTTTGACTCATCAAAAGAAGTTAGGTTTGAATTGCTAAATACATAGACATGGCTGAAGTCTTGAGGTGAGGAGAATTTGCATTTTTAGATAAATCAGGGTAGTTTGAATTTCAAAGAGATGGTAGGATGTTACACCTAGCCTGAGAAATTAGGCCAAGCAGTGTGTTTATTTTACCCAAAGGTTACTGATAATATTACCACCATGAAAAAAATTATATTATGAGAAAGGTAAAGTTCCAAAGACATATGGGAACAATAGGATTTATATTACAAGGGAGAAACATATATAAAGGAGAAGAGGCTACATGTGTTAGAGAAATACTGCAAGATCTACCAGAAGTGTGAGAAGCCTCCAGTATTTGTGCATGAAGCCTGCTGTCTACAGAAACCAAAGCTGGTAAAAGCCATTTTGAATTCAACTGTCCAGAGCATTGTGGTAACTTGCCTGCTTCTGTTTAAAATCTATTTTTTTTGTTTTTACCATTGCCTTAACAAGGGTGTAACTGGAAGCCAGATTAATTAGGGGCTTTAGGAGTTATTATTGTAGTCATTTGTAGACCCATGTATGTGCTTGAAATCTTTTCTTTTGTTAATAAATGTTTAATTTAGTTGAGTGGACTTATTGCTACTGAATTCAGGGCACGCTTCTTGAAATAAATACAAATTGCAAAACAGTTGTGACCTCGTGATCAAGTTTCCCTTGTGGATTTGATCTGCCTGGCATACATCATCTGCTGTGTCATAACAAAGGTGTAGGTGTGTGAGATGGGATCTGGGTGAGGTGGGTGGGTGAGTGAGCAGTAGTTAGGTTGGGGTTAATCAGGTGGTTGGGGGCAGTTAGGTTGGGGTGGGGTAGTCGGGTTGTTAGAGGGTAGTTGGGCCTGGATCAGAGGGATAGTTGGGTGATTGGGGGAGATAGTCAGGTCAGGTTGGGGGGGGGGGGGGTGATTGGATGATCAGGGGTCATTAGGTCACAGGGTAGTTGGTTGGTCGTAGGAAAGTTAGGTTGGAGGTGGGTAGTCAGGTGGTTGGGGGGGTTGGTCAGGTGATCGGTGGGTGGTCAGGTTGGGGTGTAGTCGGGTCTGCTGGCAGTTAGTTGGGTGGGAAGTAGTTGGTCGGGTCAGGGGGTGATTGGGGTGGGGGTAGTCGGAGGAGGAGGGCCTGTCAGTGTAAATGATTTGGGGGTCAGTTCTGGAGTTAAACTAGGTTTTAATTTGTCAAACATTTCCTGGGTAACTATACAGGTCAGTGTGTCAGAACTGATGATGTCTCTGACTCTAACTCAGAGTTGGAGACATTTGCGGAGTGTCCCAGGGAACAAGGAAATTTCCCATCGAAGTTGAAATTTGCTGAACAATTCCCACATAGGACAGCACGTTCGGACTCTCATAGAGTCTCGATGAGCATCTTTGGTCATATGTCAGATCTCTGACGATCCAAAGACTGGCAGATTTGGCCCACCGTGTTTAGGACAGTTTAATTTATTTATTGTAAATACTGGTTGGTCGGGCTGGTTTGCAGAGGGTAGTCAGGTGGTTGGAGGTTAGTTGGGTTTGGTTAGGGACTATTCAGGTTGGGGGGTTATTCAGGTGGCTGGGGGGATAGTCAGGTTGGGTCAGGTTGAGGAGGTAGTCAGGGGTGATTGGGGGGTTGTGGAATGGTCTAGGGGGTAGTAGGAAGGTTAGGGGGTAATCAGGTGGTCAGTGGAGAGTGATGGTGGGGGTGGGGGGCTGTGGGTCGTGGAGTCACCCAGATGTTAGACCAGGTTTTAATCTTTCTATCAATTACTGGGTAACTATCCAGGTAAGCCCCATGGAATGCCTGAAGCCTCCGACTCTATCTCAGTGTCGGATACATTCATGCCAGGTGCCAAGGAACAAGGAAATTGTCCATTGGAAGTTTAAACTTCCTGGGAAATTCCCATATAGGTCCTCATGTCTGGACTTCCACAGGGTCCTGATGCACACCTTCACTTGTACATCTGGTTTCCAACGATCTGGAGACTGGAAGATTTGGGCCATGATTTACTTTTTCTCTCCACCTATATTAAGGTGCAAGGAAGTATTAAAAATCTCTAATCTTTTCATGTGCCAAAAAAACAGCAGATGAATGAAGGAAACAGAGTGAAATGAATGTAAGGTTTTATAAGATGATTATATTTGGGGCTGTCTCTTTGATTCAGGGTAAATTGGAGGAATGAAGAACGTTATGAGACCTGCTATAGTTCTGCTTGAAAACAAGCCTGTGTGTTTGTTGCCATGGGGACAGGAGGCCCAGGATGAGACTTGCAAGGTTCAAAATGTTTACATCTGAAAGTAAAGGCAGGAACATCTGGGCTAACTGTAGACAGACTTTCAGGCTGGGAGTTTTTGGACAGTGAGGGAGGCCTCCTAGAGACGATAGACTGCAGCAAGTGTGGTCAGCAAAAAGAAGAATGCTGAGCCCTCTGCGAGCCGCCAGGCAGAATGAGGGATGGAGGACAGTCTCTGGTTAAAGTGATGCATCTTGTGGCAAGCCAAAGACCCTGGGTGAGGCTGGGAGAAGAAATCACCGGAGTGGGCTTTACTGCTGAACGTTGGTTTGGGAAATCTAAGAAAACTGAAGGAAGCACCTTTTGATGGTCATTGGATGCTATGACTTGGCATAATGGGGAGACATGAACCATTGGGAGCTCGAAGTTACTGTGGACTGTTTCCTATAAAGACTGTAATCCTGTGGAGAGTATGCTGTAATGCATATGTACGCAGTGGGGTTATCACTCCTGTTAAAACATTAATAAGGGTTACCTTTTCTGTACTTTATGGTAGTAGTTGCCTAAAATAATATTTGGTCGATATTGCTCTTAGCTTTCTTATTAAAATCTTAAAACTTGCAATCTTGTTGCGCAATTGCTTTAAGTTGGTCACTGGAAATTCAACTATCTCTTTAAAAGTTAGTGGTATCAATGGGGATCATAACAAGAGAAACAACTTGCATTTATATAACACCATCACAACCTCAGGACATTGCAAAGTGCTTTACAGCTGATGAAGTGCTTTTCTGAGGTGCAGTCATTCTTATAATGTAGGAAACGTGGCAGCTGATTTGC
Organism: Carcharodon carcharias; assembly: GCF_017639515.1. Classification (NCBI taxonomy): domain Eukaryota; kingdom Metazoa; phylum Chordata; class Chondrichthyes; order Lamniformes; family Lamnidae; genus Carcharodon; species Carcharodon carcharias. The sequence continues at coordinate 111,283,330 of NC_054479.1, read as the reverse complement.
AGACAACAAAACACCCACAAACAGCAATGTGATAATGACCAGATAATCTGTTTTTGGTGTTGGTGGAAAAATAATAAAAGAGAAAGATACATGTACATATTTTTCTTCAGATCCTATGCTAAGGTCCAGTTGAACATATACCAACAACACGTCTTTTAAAGAAAACCCAATGCATTTTAAATTTGTGGCAGCTTTCTAAAAGAAACTTACACTGGTGCATGCCACTAAAAAACTGTAAGGATTTGCTGTCTATATGAAGATGTAATATTTATGATCTGTTTGTCTCATTCAGGGTCTGTCCTTGGCCTATTTTTTGTACTACAAATGATATCCCTGACGCTTGTTGCAAACCTGAAGCCCAGATGTATGCAGATAATATCATCTTATTACAGAGGAAACTCTATATCTCTTGTGTGTCTTCAGTTTGTCTGGATATTCCAGTAACATCTTACCTATAACCTTGAGGAAGTAAAGTCCCTTCTATTTGTCTGGTAGTTATCTGTTAGTGGTGTACTTGTATAAGATTGCGCTGCAGCATGATCTGACAATTCTCTCGATTATTATGCACACACACAATTGTGAGCCATTTCAGGAAATGTTTCTTCTATTTTTCAAAGAGCTACAGAACCGCTATGAGGATCATGTCAAGTCATTCTTTAAAGTGAGTGCATCAACATTTTCATGCAATAAGTGAAAAATGTAAAGAATCAAAATGCTGGCACCAGCCAGATAATTAGATTGTAATATCTGTATAATCAAAGAATACAAAATACTTGAGAGGCTTTTATTTCACTTTCTGATTTGCTTTTATATTAATGCCTCACATTTTGCTCTTATTATATTCATCACAATTCGGCTGGTTCTGTGTGAAAGGCAGCTTGTTTGCTTAATAAGACCTGGTGATCCCTGCAATGCTTTAAGTGGGATCATATTTTTCTGCCTTAAGTGTTACCTGCTTTTGTTCCTGTGGCAACAGGTTTGATATGAAAAAGTTTGACTGCCTTTGAATGTTACATTGTAATTGCTGTTATTGTTTTCCATTGTTTTAAAGGAAAGGTCTGAACAGAGAAGTGATTCCAGATCTACTTCATCATGGTTATTTTGTTATTATTAGGGTCATTCTAAGGATAAGAGGGGAAAATTATGAGAGATTTAAATATCTCAGTAGGAGACGTTAGGGTGGGAAGGTCCATAGTAATGTTCAAAATTAATAAAATCATTTGAGGGGGTAAAGATTGAAAAAAACATTTTCACCAGCTAATGAATTAGTAACAGGAGGCCAAGCTTTAAAATTAGCACTAGAAATGGAAAAGCAGAGCTTCAAAAAAATTTATCTATGCATTAAGAGAATATGGAGCAGACTAATAAAATTGATATCCTTCCAAAAGTGTTGTGCCTATAGATTGAATGCAGTACTCCAGCTGAGGCTTAACTAGTGTTTCATAAAGATTTAGCATAATTTTCTTGCTTTTTGTACTCCATGAATTTATTTATAAAGTCCATAAGGATCCCATGAGCTCCTGTAACAGCCTTATCAACTTATTCTGCTACCTTCAAAAATGTGTTTATGTGAATTCCCATGAATTGATATTTGGAGGAAGTTCTGCAGAAGTCCTCTTTACATGCTTAAAAGGGGCTTTCGTTGACGTTAAGGTGGTAGAGTGGAAGAAGCTCCTAGCACCACTTCTGTTCACAATTTATATTTACAATTCGGACTTTGGAATCGAAGGCACAATTTTTAAATTTGTGGATTATACTAAATTGGATGGGGGTAGGGAGGGGATGCGTTGGATGGATGGATGGTCAAATACTGAAGAGGACTGTTAATCAACAAAATAAGCTCAACAGAGAAAAATGTGACATAGCACATTTTGGTAGGAAAAATAGAGAGGCCACATATTACTTGGAAGATGAAAATCTAGGTGGGATAGAGGAGCAAAGGGATCTTGGAGTACAAATATATAAATTATTACATGTTGGACCACAGGTTAGCAAGACGATAGAACAAAGCAAGCACTGGACTTTATTTCTAGAGGGATAAAATTGAAAAGTAGGGAAGTTAGACCAAACCCGCATTGAACTTGAATTGGACCACACTTAATGTACCATGTGCAGTTTTGGTCAAAAAGGATGTAGATGCACTCAAGAGTGTACAGAGAAGATTTACAAGGATGAAACTAGAAATGCATGTATATACCTATCAAGAAAGGATTGACAGGTTGGGTGCCTTTTCCCTTGAAAAAAGAAGAAGAATGACCTAATAAAGGCATTTAAAATGATGAAATGTTTTGATGGAATGGGTACAGAGAGAATGTTTCATCTTGTTGGGAAGGGCACAACTAGAGGTCATCAATATAAGATAGTAACCAAGAAATCCAATGGGGAAATCAGAAGAAGCTTTTTTACCCAAAGAGTGGTGAGAATGTGGAACCCGCTATCCCAGGAGCGGTTGAAATGAATAGTATGGACACATTTAAGGAGAAGCTAGACAAACATATACAAGAGAAGGGAATAAAGGGATATGATGATAAATTTAGATGAGGAAAGATAGAAGGAAGCTCAAGTGGAGCATGATCTCCGGCCCGGACTGCTTGAGCCAAATGGCTTGTTTCTATGCTGTATATCCTATCTAATCCTATGTAATGAAATCTTCCCCTATATTGGGCTAGATTTTCCAGCAGGTGTGAGACCCTGACATCAGCCCCATATGGGAGTCCTGGGCCTTCCCATGTCATCAGTGCATTTCACAATGCAACCTTCCAAAAGGCAGCCTCCTAATTGGGTGAGTTCCAAAGACTGGAGGCCCAATCAAAGGGCTTGCAGCGATGCCAGGCCAGCAGCCCTACCAGGAGAGGTGGGTATTGCCGAAGCAGGCAGCAGAGCATGAGGACACCTCAACATGAAGGTACCCTCGGCTGCCCGCATAGAATTGATCAATCAAAGAGGCCAAAGCTGGTGAGGCCATCAGGCTGGGGGGAGGAGCCCCTCTTCAAGAGTATTATTGGAGCTGTGGCCTTTCATATCTACAACCCCATCAATGGGGCATGGAGACTCTGGCTCTGATGGCCCCAGGAGGCTGCCTTGATTGAGCTGGCAGTCTCTGCACATGCTGGGGAGTTGCTCCACTCTTGCACAAAATAACCTAAAAGTGGGGCCTTAATTGCACTAATTGGCTTCCAGCCTCCATGGAGAGTGATTTGCTCCTCTGTTAACTTCAGGGAATGTTTCCCATTAGCAGGAATGCACTGGGGAGCTGTTCCAACATTGATTCCCCACTATTTCCCCGCCCTCCCCCTACCTCCAACTCCGTCTCTGCAGGGCTGTGAAAGTTAAGCCCCTTGCATTTATTACCTGAATATCAGGGAGATTATAAGCCTGTCTAGTATTGTCAGGAAAGAAAGAAATACTCATTTTCTCTAAACTGATTTTTTTCCTTAATTATAAATTGCCTGATCGACAAAGTTGTTTTGATTTGGTTGCTGTTATGTTAACCATATGCCTGACACAAAAGTCATCCTGAGATACTTCCCATTTTGAATGTTGTAAATTTTTATTTAACCTGTGTTTTCATGAAGCTGAGCCTGCTAATTGATCTCATCAGAGAAAGTAACATGATTTAAAATGCTGTAAAATTAAATCAATAGCAGCAAATTAAAAATAATAAATTAACTAAAGCAGGACAAATTCAACCAGGCCAATCACTTCCTTATCAACCTGCTGCCAATCGTCAGTAAAGTGATGGTTGGTGTCATCAATAATGTTATCAGGTGATGCTTAATTACCAATAACATGCTCACTATGCACAGTTTGGGTTCTGTCAGTACCATTAGGCTGAAAACCTCATTACAGCCTTGGTGCAAACATAAAAATGAGATCTGCATTCCAGAAATGAGATGGGAATAGCTGCCCTTGATATTTAAACATCATTCAATTGTGTGTGATACCATGAAGCCCCAATTAAACTGAAGTCCAGCGGGATCAGGGACAAGACTTTGCAGTGCCTTGAGTTATATCTCACACAAAATAAAAGTGGATGTGATTTTTGGAGGTCAATCATCTCAGCCCTAGGGGCTCACTATAAAGTACCAAGAAACAACATTCTAGGCCCAACTATCGACAGTTGCTTCATCAATGACCTTCTCTTCATTATAAGGTTAGAAGTAGGACTATTCACTAATGATTACATGGACACAATTCTATTTTGTTTATTTGTTCATGGGAGGTGAGCATTGCTAGTTGGGCCAGCATTTATTGCTCATCCCTAATTGCCCTTGAGAAGGTGGTGGTGAGCTGCCTTCTAGAACAGCTGCAGCCCCATTGTGTTGGTACACCCACAGTGCTGTTAGGGAGGGAGTCCCAGGATTTCAACCTGGTGACAGTGAAAGAACATCGATATATTTCCAAGTCAGGATGGTGAGTAGCTTGGAGGGGAAATTCCATGTGGAGGTGTTTCCATGTGTCCTCAGTTAATGGCTTGAATTTTGTGGTTGTAATGATGATGAGACACCAGCATTCAGCACCATTACAACTGTAAAGCTGACAGCAACTTCTGGGGCAGAATTTTATGGCTCCTCCCACCAGATGGGATATTGCAGTCCCACCAAACTAAATGGGGATTAAAATGGCTTGCTGCATCCGGCGGGGTAAGACATGCCATGGCAGGGCCGTAAAATGCTAGCTTTGGTGTCTACAGCTGTGTAGTTAAACTAGAAAATCCAAAACGCAATCAGTGATCTCCTAATTTTCCACAGGATTGCTGTTGAAGTCCACGCACAAGGAAATCACTTGAATTGATGTGAACTTCTGTTTTTATGCCATTCATCTCACGGTAAAAAACCCTTGAAAAAACACTTGTTGAAAGATATGTAACTGGGTTTTTAAGGAGTGCTAAGTTCATAATTACTTCTGAAGAACTTCTCTAGTCTTGAAAAGGTCATTTACATTTGTAGAATGTCAAAGTTCCTCATTATGGTAAAAATTACATTGTTTTTTAAAATTTAAGGCTGTTTATAATATTTCAGTTTGCATCTTAATCCCAAATGTATGTGTCAATATTTATTTGCCTGAAGGAGATTAAAAAGTGAAGGATAATCACTGCTTTTTGTTTCCTGGTTTGCTGTATCTAGGAATTCTTCAATGTGTTTGGCTGATTAGCCTGTTTGATGCCATCACTATTGCTGGACACCAGAGATCCCCTTCAGCTGATGCCAGAATGAAATTAACGTCAGATGAGGCAAAATCCACACCACAGAGTTTGCTAGATTTTTCATCAAGCCATCTTATATGTCTGCAAAACCTGTCTAATGATGCAGCCCACGGCTGCTAGCAACATGGCTTGAACTGATAAGAGGCAAGTAACTCATGCACAACACGAGTGCCATCTCTAATATGACATTCAATAGCATTAACATCATTGTGTCCATCACCATCAACATTGACTTGAAACTCAACTGGGCAACCACATAAGTGCAGTGGTTACCTCAGTAGGACAGAGCTTGGATATATTTTAGTCACTGATTCTTCAGCCCATCTTACCTTGCATTCTAGTTCTGTTGAAGGGTCATGAGGACTCGAAACATCAACTCTTTTCTTCTCCGCCGATGCTGCCAGACCTGCTGAGTTTTTCCAGGTAATTCTGTTTTTGTTTTGGATTTGCAGCATCCGCAGTTTTTTTTTGTTTTTACCTTGCATTTGTTCACTTGCACACCCCTCTACCAACTATTCCCTTATGTCTACCCTTGGATCTTGTGATCCAGTTTTTTTTCCCTGAAGGCAAAGAGAACAATGTCCCTTCTCAACCAGCAGCAAAGTGACCTAATGCAGCAAGTCAGGAGCAGAACTTTTAGCATTTGTACAGGCTCACTTAGAACAAGGAGTAGCAGGTCATCCAGAATGCAATAGTATCAATCTTCTGAAAATCAGTCAACTGTTGGTCCCCACATTATTCCCAGATAAGTATTCACTCAAAACCCTCACTCTCTGTGCGAATCTACTTGTGTACCCTACTCCCAGATATTCACAGCATGAGCTATGTTGTGGGAGATCTATCAGTATCTATTAATTTTTAAAATAATTTATTCAGCAGATATAGAGGAAATGCTTTTTTCTACTTTTTAGATCTTTTAATTTTTGATTGCTTGTGGTATTTTGGATATTGATAATTAAGACATATGATATAATTACTGTATTACTGATAATCTATAAACTCTAGTTAATAATAGCTGGTCTATATGTTATAAGAACTACTGGGGGTAAGTTGTTATATTGTTCAATAACATTTTTTCAGTGAATTTGTTTGGGTAAACTGATCCTTTCCAATAGAGAGTAATTTTGTTAGAATCACAGCTTCCACAAGAAATTAATGCATTAGTTACCTACTGACAATCAGATTAACTTTAATTCTGCTAAGTATTTTTTTATTTGTTCATGGGATGTGGGCATCACTGGCTAGACCAGCATTTATTGCCCTTGTTCCAAAAGTATTTAAGAGCCAACCACATTGCTGAGGGTCTGGAGTCACAGTCACATGTAGGCCAGACCAGGTAGGGACAGTAGATTTCCTTCCCTAAAGGACATTAGTGAACCAGCAATGGTTTTGTAGCCATCATCAGGCTTGCAATCCCAAATTTTTATTGGATTCAAATTTCACTATCTGCCATGGTGAGATTTGAACCTGTGTCCCCAGAGTATTACCCTGGGTCTCTGGAATACCAGTCTGGTGACAACACCACTGCCTTAATTATTATTTTTTCTCTCTGTTTGCATTTTATTATAATGTTTCAATTTTGTCTATAGCAAAATTCTGAAACAAGGACACACTTTTTGCAAGAATGTTTACTCCTGCTTTTAGCTGAATACAAATTGAAAGACAATTTATCAGAAGGTCAGTAATCGTATAACTGTATAAACAAAGAAGATGAATGAAAAATGTTCATAGATTGGAAAAATAGATACACATATACAAGGCCAACAATTGATAGATGGTGTCAATATCGAGACAGCTGCCAACATCATAATTTACAAAAATATACACTGTGCATGATAACTAGCATATATCTGATGATAGCACAAGTGCAATACAAAAAAGCTTTCTAACTTTACATCAAGAGATTTTTCCAGTAAATGAGTGCATATCAGAAATTTGGGTGAGTGCAGTGCTGATTTTATGGTCATTATTAGGTTCTCCAATGGGAGTTTGAAATTGGAAAAATCCCCTTTATAAATCTGGACAAAAATTGCCACCATGATTTAAGTCCACATTTCAAATCAGACCAATTAACAACTTGAACTAAACACAAATGAAAGCAAAATAGCCGATAAGAAGTTAAAATTTGCGATATTTTGCAGAATCAAAGGGCAGAATTTTGTCCCCACCCCCCACCCCCACCCCCCACCCCGACCCCACTCCACCCGCTTGGTGGCGGAGTTTGGTGCTGAACTCCACCGCCGAAACTGGGCACGCCACCATTTTGATTGGGCGGGCCAATTAAGGCCCGCCCAGCGGCCTGCCTGACAGAAAGTGCTATGCGCTTCCTGTTCCGGGGGGAGAGAATCCTCAGTTGTCAAAGTGTGCTCTTTCACACGAAAGAATGCATTGCTCCTTGAGACTAAGTGCTATCTCAGGGAAATTACTGACATTCTTAAAAACTTTAAAAATAGAAAAATATAAAAATTATTAACGTGTCCCCCTCATGTGACAATGTCAATGCACAGTTGTGCAATATTTCGTCCAGCGGACACATTCCAGAGTTGGCAGTGCGCCTGCCCACAGTTAAAAGGCTTGTTAAGGCCATTTGGAAGATAATTGAACAACGTTTTTCACTGCCCATCCAACCTTACAGTTGGTGGGCAAGAGAAAAGGCACCTTTGCACTTTTTAGGAAACATCATCTATGGACAGGATGATGCTTCCTAAAGCAAATAAAAATATAATAAAAATGTAAAATTTAATTAATAACATGTCCTTGTTCTTAGAAACATAGAAACAAAGAAAATAGGAGCAGGAGTAGGCCATTTGGCCCTTCGAGCCCGCTCTGCCATTCATTATGATCGTGGCTGATCATTCAACTCAATGGCCTGCTCCAGCTTTCTCCCCATATCCTTCGATCCCTTTCGCCCCAAGAGCTATATCTAACTCCTTCTTGAAAACATACAATGTTTTTGCTTCAACTACTTCTGTGGTAACGAATTTCACAGGCTCACCACTCTTTGGGTGAAGAAATTTCTCCTCATCTCAGTCCTAAATGGTCTACCCTGTATCCTCAGACTGAGACCGCTGGTTCTGGACTCCCCCAACATCGGGAACATCCTTCCTGCATCTACCCTGTCTAGTCCTGTTAGACTTTTATAGGTTTCTATGATATCTCCCTCATTCTTCTGAACTCCAGCAAATATAATCCTAACCGACTCAATTTCTCCTCATATGTCATACCCACCATCCCAGGAATCAGTCTGGTAAACCTTCGCTGCACTCCCTCTATAGCAAGAACATCCTTCCTCAGATAAGGAGACCAAAACTGTACACAATATTCCAGGTGCTGTCTCACCAAGGCCTTGTATAATTGAAGCAAGACATCCCTGCTCCTGTACTCGCATCCTCTCGCTGTGAAGGCCAACATACCATTTGCCTTCTTTATCGCTTGCTGCACCTGCATGCTTACTTCAGTGACTAGCATACAAGGACACCCAGGCGTCATTGCACATTCCCCTCTCTCAATTTTTAGCCATTCAGATAATAATCTGCCTTCCTGTTTTTGCTACCAAAGTGGATAACCTCACACTAATCCACTTAATACTGCATCTGCCATGCATTTGCCCACTCACTCAGCTTGTCCAAATCACACTGAAGCATCTCTGCATTCTCCTCACAGCTCACCCTCCCACTCAGCTTTGTGTCATCTGCAAATTTGGATGTATTACATTTAATTCCCTCATCTAAATCATTAATATATATTGTGAATAGCTGGGTCCCAGCACCAATCCCTGTGGTACCCCACTAGTCACTGCCTGCCATTCGGAAAAAGACCCGTTTATCCCAATCTTTGTTTCCTATCTGCCAACAGAGTCACATGAGGGGACATGTTTTTTCACATTTAGTATTTCTTTATTAATTTTTTTTAACACTCTTCATCATCCTGAGGCAGCGAACGCAGTAGACAAAATTGAAGAAGGTGCAAGTGAAGCACTTCTTCATCTGAAAGGAATGTTTGGGCCCTTGGACAGTGAGGAGGGAGGAGGTAAAGGGGCAGATGTTGCATCTTCTGTGATTGCATGGGAAGATGTCATGGGAGAGGGATAAGATGTTGGGGGTGATGGAGGAGGGAACGGACCCTATGGAATGCCAAAAGGGGGGTGAAGAGAAGATGTGTCTGGTGGTGGCATCATGCTGGAGTTGGCAGAAATAGCAGAGGATGATCCTTTGATTGCGGAGGCTGGTGGGGTGAAAAATGAGGACAAGGGCGACCCTATCATGGTCCTGGGAGGGAGAGGAAGGTGTGAGGGCGGATGCGCAGGAGATGGGTCGGACATGGTTGAGGGCCCTGTCAACCATCGTGGGTGGAAAATCTCAGTTGGGAAGAAGGAAGACATGTCAGAAGCGCTGTTTTGGAAAGTGGTATCATTGGAACAGATGCAATGGAGGTGAACAAACTGGGAGAATGTGATGGAGTCCTTACAGGAAGTGAGGTGTGAGGAGCTGTAGCCAAGGTAGCTGTGGGAGTTGGTGGGCATGTAATGAATATTGGTGAACAGTCTATCACCAGAAGTTGTGTCAGAGAGGTCAAGGAAGGGAAGGGAAGTGTCTGAGATGGACCTTGTGAAGATGATGGAGAAGTAGAAATTGGAAGCAAAATTGATAAATTTTTCCAGGTCCAGACAAGAGCATGAAGCTGCACTGAAACATTCATTGATGTACTGAAAAAAGAGTTGTGGGAGGCGACCTGAGTAGGACTGGAACATGGAATGTTCCACATACCCCATAAAGAGACAGGCATAATTGGGCCCATGTGTGTACCCACAGCCAGACCTTTTATTTGGAGGAAGTGAGACAAGATTAAGGGGAAATTGTTCAGTGAGAGAACAAGTTCAGCCAGACAGAAGAAAGTGGTGGTGAATGGGGATTGTTCGGGCTTCTATTCAAGGAAGAAACAGAGAGCTCTCAGACCATCCTGGTGGGAGTTGGAGGTGTAGGACATTTGGATGTCCATGGTGAAGAGGAGGCGGTTAGGGCCAGGGAACTGGAAATTGTTGATATGACGGAGGGCATCAGATGAATCGCGGATTTAGTTGGGAAGAGACTGGACAAGGGAAGAGAGAACGGAATCAAGATAGGAAGAAATGAGTTCTGTGGGGCAGGAACAGGCTGACACAATCGGTCTGCTGGGCAGTCCTGTTTGTGGATATTGGGGAGGAGGTAGAAGCGGGCTGTCCGAGGTTGGGAGACTATGAGGTTGGAAGCTGTGGAGGGAAGATCTCCAGAGGAGATGAGGTCAGTGACAGTACTAGAAACAATGGCTTGATGTTTGGTGGTGGGGTCATGGTCCAGGGGGAGGTAGAAGGGAGTGTCTGAGAGTTGGCACTCAGCCTTTGCAAGGTAGAGGTCAGTATGCCAGACAACAACATCTTCACCCTTGTCGGTAGGTTTGATAACAAAGTCAGGGTTGGACCTGAGAGAGCAGAGTATGGCCAGTTCAGAAGGAAAGAGGTTAGAGCCGGTGAGAGGAGCAGAGCAATTGAGATGGCTGATGTCACACCGACAGTTCTCAATGAAAAGGTCAAGAGCAGGTAATGGGCCAGAGGGAGGGGTTCAGGTGGAGGGAGAATATTGGAGGCGGGTGAAAGGATCCGTTGAATGGTGGAGGCGGGGGGGGGGGTGGGGGGGGGGGGGGCGGGTGGGGAGACTCCTGTCCAAAGAAGTGAACACAGAGACGGAGGTGGCGGAAGAAGAGTTCAGCATCATGCCAAGCCTGAAATTCATTGGGTTGGGGGCTTAAAGGTATGAATCTGAGTCCTTTGCTGAGTACTCAACGTACAGCCTCCGCCATTTCTGCCAACTCCAGTATGATGCCACCATCAAACACATCTCCCCTTCACTGTCCCCATTGGCATTCTTTAGGGATCGTTCTCTCTGGGACACCCTGGTCCACTCCTCCATCACTCCCAACACCTCACCCCCTCTCATAGCACCTTCCCATGCAATCACAGAAGGTGCAACACCTGCCCCTTTACCTCCTCACCATCCAAGGTCCCAAAAACTCTTTTCAGGTGAAGAAGCGCTTCACTTGCACTCCATCAATTTGGTTTCCTGCATTTGCTGCTCCCAATGCAGTCTCCCCCTACATTGGAAACGCAGACTGGGTGACATCTGTGGTTTGTCCGTAAGCATGACCCAGACTTCCTGTCACTTGCCATTTCAACACTCCACCCTGCTCTCATGCCCACATGTCCATCCTTGGCCTGCTGCAATGCTCCAGTGAAGCCCAACGCAAATTGAAGGAACAGCACCTCATCTTCCGACTAGTCACTTTACAGCTTTCTGGAATTAACATTGAGTTCAATAGCTTCAGATCATGAACTCACCCCTTTTTCTATCCCTTTGTTCAATATTCATTTTCCTTTCTTAATTATTATTTTTTATCCACTTATTTTTATTTTTATTTATTTTCATTTTTATTTTTTTTTATCCCCACTTTTTATCCTATTTTCGATCTTTTTTCTCTCCACCAGCCCCTTCCCCCACCCCACCTCCACTAGGGTTATCTGTGACTTGTTCATGTTGTTCTTTCCAGAGTACTTACTCTTGTCCTGCTATTACCACATTCTGCTTTCTTACCTTAATGACACCATCAGCACCTCCTTTAACCCGCACCACTATCATTAACACTACCTTTGTCCTTTTGTTCATAACATCTTTTTCAAACTCTCCTTTGCCCCCACCTATCGTTGGCCTTCCAACTATCTTCACCTGCTCCACCCCCTTAAACGGTATAAATTTCATCACATTTTAAATTATCTTTAGCTCTGAAGAAGAGTCATCCAGACTTGAAATATTAACTCTGTTTTTCTCTCCACAGATGCTGTTAGACCTGCGGAATTTTTGCCAGTATTTTCTGTTTTTGTTTCTGATTTCCAGCACCCACAGTATTTTGCTTTTATCTTAATGATTAAAATGGATTTTAGAAGGGCTGGGATTTCAGAACATTCTGGTCAGACTCTGCTGTGATTGCTGGATAATAAAATAAATATTAACGTGTCTAAAACATTGAGCTGTGAAGAAACAGAATTTCAATCTTGTATTTTTCAACACAATTTAATTTAACTCGTCGATCTTACATTTAAAACACTTACAGCACAATGAAAACTAGATGCTAACCAGTAGAATAATTGAAATACTTGTTAATGTCTAATATTCCAGTTGATTTCAGTTCAGAACCTGAAATTTTTCAGTTTACATATAAACCCAGAACATTACTGTATGGTGAGCATGTTGAAGGGAGTGCAATTACTCTGACTGTATTTTGAATCAACAGCATTCACAAAGACTGGTGTAGTCATACCTCCTTTTTCAACTCTTGTTCTATCTGCTCGGACACAAATTTGTCAGAAGCAAATGTGCAAGATAGTCTTTCACCTGAACACTGCATTAGTAGGTTTATTTCAGTAGCAACAACTCTACAAATGAAACTATTGAATCCAATTTTAAAGGCATAACCCAGCCAAACATCAACATTCTTTGAGAGCTAATCCAATCTCCCTTATCATTGAACATAAAAATTGATTTCCACTGAGAGAATAGTGTTATTTAAATAAGACACCTAGTGGAGCAAACAAGAATTTTAGCATAGCAACTGGTTGGCGACAAACTGCATTAAATAAATGTGGCAGAGTGTAAACCAGGGGGCACAGATTGGTAAAAGAAGCAGCAATGACTTGAGGAAGCATTTTTTTTTGGGCAGTCAGTTATTGTGATCTGGAATGCATTACCTGTGTGTGGCATCAAGGAGCCCTAGCAAAACTGGAGTCAATGGGAATCGGGGGGAAATTCTCCACTGGTTGGGGTCATACCTAGCACAAAGGAAGGTTGTGGTTGTTGGAGGTCAGTCATTTCAGCGCCAGGACATCACTGCAGGAGTTCCTCAGAGTAGTGTCCAAGGCCCAATCACCTTCAGCTGCCTAATCAATGGCCTTCCTTCCATCATAAGGTCAGAAGTGGAGATGTTCGCTGATGATTGCACAATGTTCAGCACCATTCACGACTCCTCAGACACTGAAGCAGTCCATGTCCAAAGGCAGCAAGACCTGGACAATATCCAGGCTTGGGGTGACAAGTGGCAAGTATATTCACACCACACAAGTGTCAAGCAATGACTATCTCCAATAAGAGAGAATCCAACCATCGTCCCTTGATGTTCAATGGCATTATCATCACTGAATCCCCCATTATCATCATCCTGGGGGTTACCATTGGCCAGAAACTGAACTGGATTAGCCATATAAATACTGTGGCTACAAGAGCAGGTCAGAGGCTAGGAACCGTGCGACAAGTAACTCACCCCCTGACTCCCCAAAGTCTGTCTACCATCTACAAGGCACAAGTCAAGGATGTGATGGAAAACTCCCCACTTGTCTGGATGAGTGCAGCGCCTACAACAATGAAGAAGCTGGACAACATCCAGGACAAGCAGTCTGCTTGATTGCCAGCACGTCCACAAACATTTGCTCCCTCCACCACCGACGCTCAGTGGCAGCAATGTGTACCATCTATAAGATGCACTGCAGGAATTCACCAAGGCTCCTTAGACAGCACTTTCCAAACCCACAACCACTACCATCTGGAACGACAAGGGCAGCAGATAGATGGGAACACCACCACCTGGAAGTTCCCCTCCAAGTCACTCACCATCCTGACTTGGAAATATATTGCCATTCCTTCACTGTCGCTGGGTTAAAATCCTGGAGCTCCTTTCCTAACTCCCTTCCCAGTGCTGTGGATGTACCTACACCACATGGACTGCAGCGGTTCAAGAAGGCAGCTCACCACCACCTTCTCAAGGGCAATTAGGGTTGGGCAATAAATGCTGGCCCAGCTGGCAAAGCCCATATCCCGTGAATGAATAAAAAAAAACTTGACAGGGGGGTGGAAGCAGATTCAATAGTAATTTTCAAAAGGGAATTGGATAAATACTTGAGGAGAAAAAAAAAGTTACAGGTCTGTGGGAAAAGAGTAGGGTAGTGGGATTAATTATTTAACTCCTCTCTGGCCACAGGGGAGTGCCAGAGGACTGGAGAAGAGCCAATGTTGTTCTACTATTTAAGAAGGGTTGTAGAGATAAGCCAGGGAACTACAGGCCAGTGAGCCTCACGTCATTGGTAGAGAAACTATTGGAGAAAATTCTGAAGGAGAGAATCTATCTCCACTTGGAGAGGCAAGGTTTAATCAGGGATAGTCAGCATGGCTTTGTCAGAGGGAGGTCATGCCTAACAAATTCGATTGAATTTTTTGAGGAGGTGACCAGGTGTGGAGATGAGGGTAGTGCAGTTGATGTAGTTTATATGGATTTCAGCAAAGTCTTTGACAAGGTCCCACATGGGAGGCTTATAAAGAAGGCAAATGCACATGGGATACAGGGTAATTTGATAAGGTGGATTCAAAATTGGCTTAGTTGTAGGAGACAGAGGGTGATGCCAGAAAGACGCTTTAATGACTGAAAGCCAGTGTCCAGTGGCGTACCACAAGGATCTGTGCTGGGTCCCCTATTATTTGTCATTTATATAAATGACATAGATGACTATGTGGGGAGTAGGATTAGTAAGTTTGCGGATGACACAAAGGTTGGCTGGGTGGTTAACAGTGAGGTTGAGTGTCTTGGGCTACAGGAAGATATAGACAGGATGGTCAAATGGGCAGATAAGTGGCAGATGGAATTTAACCCTGAAAAGTGTGAGGTGATACACTTTGGAAGGAGTAATTTGACAAAGAAGTTTCAATGAATGGCATGGCACTAGGAAGTTCTGAGGAACAAAGGGACCTTGACGTGTGTGCCCATAGATCTCTGAAGATGGAGGGGCATGTTAGTGGGGTGATGAAAAAGGCATATGGGACACTTGCCTTTATCAACTGAGGCATAGATTACAAAAGTAGGGAGGTCATGTTGGAGTCATATAGAACCTTGGTGAAGCTACAGCTGGAGTACTGTGTGCAGTTCTGGCCGCCACATTATAGGAAGGATGTGAATGCACTGGAGGGGGTGCAGAGGAGATTCACCAGGATGTTGCCTGGGATGAAACATTTAAGTTATGAAGAGAGGTTGGATAGACTTGCATTGTTTTCTTTGGAGCAGAGGAGACTGAGGGGCGACCTGATCGAGGTGTACAAGATTATGAGGGGCACGGTCAGGGTGGATAGGGAGCAGCTGTTCCCCTTAGTTGAAGCGTCAGTCACGAGGGGACATAAGTTCAAGGTGAGGGACAGGAGGTTTAGTGGGGATGTGAGGAAAAACTTTTTTACCCAGAGGGTGGTGACTGTCTGGAATGCACTGCCTGGGAGGGTGGTGGAGGCAAGTTGCCTCACATCCTTTAAAAAGTATCTGGATGAGCACTTGGCACATCATAACATTCAAGGCTATGGGTCAAGTGCTGGTAAATGGGATTAGGTAGGTAGGTCAGGTGTTTCTCATGTAGTCGGTGAGCTGAAGGGCCTCTTCTGCACTCTGTGATTCTGTGGATTGGATAACACTACCAAAGAGATGGCACAGCCATGATGGTCTAAATGGCCTTCTTCTGTACTGTATCATTCAAGGATTCTGTGATCCAACTACACATGTATTTCAAATTACATCGCACAAGTTAAGTTGGAGGTCACTTCCACACTATCTCTGATACCTTAAAGTTGCTGTTCCTCTGCTGCTGCTTTTCTTCCCTTAACTTTTTGCATCTCTCCCTGCTTCTCATTTGTCTTTTTCTTGTTTCAGCAGGGAGATTGTGGTTACTATGGTGTAGTGCAATTGGGATAATAGCCATCAGCAACTGCAGGCAGTGTTTGGGGTCTAATTGGTGTAAATGTAGCACTCAGAAACTCGATTTGTTAAGCATCCCTTCACCTTCTTTACCCCTTCACCTTTCCAACATCTTCTTGCTTGGCTACCATTCCTCATTCCTGTTCTGTGGATTTTCAAAATTATTTGAAGAAAAACCACTGCATAGAAAGAGCGAGAATTTGAAAGAAATTTTTGAATCAATAGAGCTGATAAAACAGTGCTAAAACTGGAATGTGAGACAAATTGCACATGTTCAGGCTGTACAATCCAAATTCAGTTCACTGAGTCACAGCTCTGGGAAAAAAAAATCAATACCAGGCTCTTGGATGAGGCTGAGGCCTTCAAGTAAAAACTTTAATCCAAGTATAAAAGTAAACACATGAGATCATTCATTGGATAAATCTTATGTTATGAATTATGTCATTTGTTGATTTTGAGAACATTTTGTTTTTCAGCAGGATTCAGCTAAAATTGGCATAGCCAACGCAAAAGAATGCAAAGTGCAGTGCAAATTATGCTCAGTGGAAAAGTAGTTTCCATAATTATAGTAATAGTTTTTTAAAGAAAACTTGTGCTAGAAGCAGCACTTACAAAACTCAGCACTCCCCAAGGTTGAATTAATCACCATGGTGAGTGCCCACTATTTGCCTTTCTGTGGGCTTTGGAGGGGGCTTTTAAAATTATTATTTTTTAGTTGCAAATACATGTTAAAAGTTTTTGAGTGTATATTTTAAAAGATTTACTAGAAAACAAACTAACTACTTCAGAACAACACAACTAGCAAATGGTTCTGTATAAATTTTTATATCATTTTCAATTATTTAAAATGGAGTTACTAACAGGTAGTGGACTAAACACTCTGATACCCATTTTGACTTGCATTAATCAAACTGTGTAAAGTTATCACTCTGAAATATATCAAAGAGTATTTTTAAAGCAAAATTTTCATTGAAAAAATGCTGTAAAATGTTGCCTTCTTGCTCTGGTTCATGGCTGATTTTAAGTTCGGTGACATGCAAATGTGTTTGAGGGGAATCACGAGAAAAGGATCTATTTCTCTAATCTAATGCAATTTTGAACACAATTTGATCCCAGATTGCCAACTGCATCCAAAGTGCAAACACTACCCCTTAGCTGCTGAAAGAAATTGCACATAAACTACTCTGGACCATTTGCGAAACCTAATGACAAGATTACATTTTATTTTGCAACTACTGTACATGAAAGCACAGTACCACAACAGACCAATGTACAAAATCTTTTCATGACCAGCATCTGAAGCACCTCTAAATTGTTGGTCTTAGAAAAAGATGTATAAACCGAAGCGTCAGAGTTCATTTGCCATGTAAGATTCAACAAATCCTGATCAATCCTGCATCTTCAGCAGCTGTTCACCAAGACCTCTGCCTCATCTTTCGTCTTATACGCTTCAGCCTGCGCATATGCTTCTACTGCCACTTAGCTCTCATATTGACAAGGATCTCAAAATCACAGGATAATATACTCTTAGTATTAAATAGCAGCTGTTGCCTATCATATGGTGACTCATTTCACATTGAAAAATATATATCACAGAGCCATCTACAGGAGAAGCTGGCACTACAACCACTCATATTAGTTCAGAATTTGATGAGGCAGGACATCTAATGGTGACCCGAGGGACAAACCCTTCAGCTTTTACAGATACAGTTGCTGAAAGTGTGCGTTGATAACAGTGCAGTGAAGGCAACAGGACATCTGGAACCTTGGTGAGGAATGGGCAAAAACAGTGCATCCCTTTAAAATTAAAAGATTGAAATAAAGCCAGAGGAAGGATTGAGAAGAGAATGAATTAGAGTGGGTGCATTCAATGTCAAATCAGGTACTCTATAGAAAGAGAAATAATGAGAGGGAAAGAACACATGCATTAAGAGAGTGATAAACAAAGAAAGCAAAAAGTAAAATTGCTTTTAATTGTAAAATTTGACATTTAAAATCACTAATAATTTACTACCTGAAAGAGTGAAACACTATATTTTCCCATAATTATTAAACTTCTGGGCAAAGAAGGTTGATTGGCATCATTAACGATTATTGCATCATTAAAAGGGTACTTACAATATTAATTACCATACCTAACTTTTGTGATGAGTTTAATGAGCAATTAATGTGCAAATGCAGAAACTTCATGGGCAGGATTTTGCCCTTGGTGGGGGTGCTCGACGGGGGTGAGAAGGGATGGTTGGGAGTGGCAGCACTCAGCGCTGCCTGCGTGAGTGGGGAGAGAATGGCAAGCGGGCCTAGCGTGAACTTCACGCATTTGCGCAAAAGAGCGCTTCAATCTCCTGAGGCACTGAGCTGCCTCAGAGAGATGAAGTGCTGTTTAAAAACAAAAGGAAATAAAATTGTCATAAAACATGTCCCCTCATGTGACTCTATCACATGAGCTGGGACATGTTTTTAATTCAAAAATAAATTTTTTTTTTGATGTTTATTTGCTTTAGGAAACCTCATCCCATGGCCACTTGGCCTTTTCGTCTGCCTGCGTAAATTTGAATTTAATTAGCTTTTTAATGGCCTTAATAGGACTTTTAATTGTTGGCGGGAGCGCATCCAAATCTGGCGCATGCCTGCCAAATGAAATATCGTGAGACTGCACAATGACGTCGGGACACTCGCCTGATGTCTTCACGCGTCATTTTACACTCAGATGTGTCGGGTGCATACCTAGACTCTGAGCGTAATATTCTTCCCCATGAAACTCTGAGAGAAGTTAAGGCAAGATGTTCTTTTTGTGAAGCTGACTGCAGAGTGGAAAAAATCGGGCAGTGACTTGTCGTGATTTGCAATTTATTGTTTATCACTTCCGTGCTACAAGTGGCCGGTTTGCACATTAAAAATGGTAAGTGTTGTTCACACACCATTACTTTTCAGGCACATTCTGGGCCAGTGAATTTTCTTAAATGTGCATTCCACCCACTGCACATTCCAAACTGTGTTTATATCTGGTTGGACACAATAAGTAAAATGACTGCGTACATAAGAACATAAGGAGTAGGAGCAGGAGAACGTCATTTGGCCCATTTGAGCTTGCTCTATTTTTCAATAAGATCATTGGTAGTCTAGGACCTCAGCTCCACCTTCCCACACTATTCCTGTATCCCTTAATTCCCTTAGTACCCCAAATTTGTCTTGAATATACTCAACAACTGAGCATACACAGCTTGCTAAAGTAAAGAGTTCCAAGGACTCGTAACTCATTTTAGTGAAGAAATTTCTCCTCATCTCAATCCAAAATAGCCAACCCTTTATTCTGAGACTGTGACAGTGTCCTAGATACCCCAGTCAGGGGAAAAATCTTCTCAGCATCCATCTTGTAAGCTTCTTAAAGTTTGTATGTATTTCAATTAGATCACCTCTCATTCTCCTAAACTTCAGGGAATGTAGGCTGCCTAGTACACTTATTTTTTTATCATAGGGCAATTCTCTCTTCCCAAGATCCAGCGTAATGAACCTTTGTTGCCTTCCCAATGATTTGGATGAGGGAACCAAATGTAATATTTCCAAGTTTGCTGACAACACGGAACTTGGTGGGAATGTAAGCAATGAGGAGCGTGTTAAGACACTTCAAGGCAACTCAGGTTGAATGAGTGGACAAATGCATGGCAGATGCTTTCTAACGTGGATAAGTGTGAAGTTATCCACTTTGTTAGGAAAATCAGAATGGCAGAGTATTATTTAAATGATGGTAGATTGGGAAATGTTGATGTACAAAGGGACCTGGGTGTCCTTGTACACCAATCTCTGAAAGCAAGCATGCAGGTGCAGCAAGCAGTTAAGAAGGCAAATGGGATGTTGGCCTTCATTGCGAGAGTACTCGAGTATAGGAGCAAGGATGTCTTACTGCAGCTGTACAGGGCCTTGGTGAGACCACACATGGAGTATTGTGTGCAGTTTTGATCTACTTACCTAAGAAAGGATATACATGCCTTAGAGGGAGCGCAGTGAAGCTCACCAGATTGCTTCCTGGGATGGCAGGATTGTCGTATGAGGAGAGATTGGGCCGGCTAGGTCTGTATGCACTGTAGTTTAGAACAATGAGAGGAGATCTCATTGAAACATATACAAATCTAACCGGGCTGGACATACTGGATGCAGAGAGGATATTTCCTCTGGATGGGGGAGTCTAGAACAAGGGTTTACAGTCTCAGGATATGGGGTAGGCCATTTAGGAATGAGATGAGGACAAACTTCTTCACTCAGAGGGTGGTGGGCCTATGGAATTCTCTACCACAGAAGGCTGTAGAGGTCAAGTCACTGAATATATTTAAAAAGGAAATAGATAGATTTCTGGACTCTAAAGGCATCAAGGGGTATGGGGAGAGTGCAGGAGTATGACATTGAGATAGAGGATCAGCCATGATCATATTGAATGGCAGAGCAGGCTCGAAGGGCCGAATGAACTATTCCTGCTCCTATTTTCTATTTTTCTATGTTTCGCTCCCGGGCAAGTATGTCATCCTTAAGTAAGGAGACCAAAACTGCACACAATACTCCAGACATAGACTCAAAAATACCATGGGCTGAATCCTACTTATGTAGGGTGGGCTGGGCGGGAGCGGGTGGGGGCGGGCGCGGAGTCGATTGCTGCCCGCAATTGGCTGCACTTCGCCATTTTACATGGGTAGGCCAATTAAGTCCCGCCCAGCGGAACATGCGTTCTGTAGTGCTCAGCGCTACCTGTGCAGGCGAGGGGAGGGGGGAGCCTGCACTCTTTTGCGCATGCACGCAAAAGAGTGCAGAAATTTCCCCAAGGCACACAGCTGCCTCAGGGAGATTGAATAGACAATAAAAGTTTTTAAAAATTCAAGTAAAAAATTGTATAAACATGTCCCCTCATGCGACAGTGTCAAATGAGCTGGGACATGTTTGTCAAGTTCACCAAACTTATTTATTAATTTTAAAAAACCTTCAGGAAACCTCACCCCACCCGTGGATGAGGTTTCCCGGAAAACGTGAAGGCCGCATGGGCTCTTCGCCTGCCCGCTAACCTTAAGGTTGGATGGGCAGCAGTGTTAATGATGTAACTTACTTAATTAATGGCCTTAATAGGCCTTTGACAGTTCGGAGGGCACACACCTGCCAAATGCAATATTGAAATGACGCGAGCTGACATTGGGACGCACGCCTGACGTCATCTCGCATCATTTTAAACGTCAGCGTGTCGGGCCAGTTCCCGCATGCCGATGGCAATATTCTCGCCCATGTTAATTGTAGGAAGGCCTTTTTGACTCTTAAACTCCAATCCTCTCGCAACAAAAGCTAACATACTAGTTGCCTTCCTAATTTGTTTCTGTACCTGCATATGAACATTCTATGATTCATGTAAAAGGGAACCTGGGTCGCTCTGAATGCAAATATTTCCCACTCTCTCACCATATTAAAAATATTCTGCTTTCTTAAATTTTTCCGACCAAAATGGACTTCACATCGTATTCACCACATTGTATTCCATCTGCCTTGTTGTTGCCCACTCACCCAACCTCATATATCTCTCGGCAGCCCCTTGATGTCCAGCTCACTGCTCAAACTTTCCAACTAACTTTGTACCATCAGCAAGCTACAACACAATATGAGAATAACAAAATTGCAAGTGTGTGGTGCCTGACTATATTCATTATTTGTTTGAATATAGAGGCAGATAATGTCGTCTTAGCATGGAAAAATCTGAGATCACTGGTCTCCAGGCACTATGTGCACCTATGCCACACTGAGATTAGCTCATTTATTGTTTAAGTGGTGTTCCTCGGACAAGTCCAGTTGATGTGCTGGGAGCATCACATGGCTACAGCAGCAGAAATATTAGGTGGCAGCAGTTAGCGAAGGACTACTGGCTGCTTGAATAGTTCTGCCCTTTTGGTTTTGTATTAATGCAATTTGGACCTAAGCACTCCTGAGGCTGCTAGCTATTAGAGGCCAAAAAAGGACAACAAGGATGGACAGGCCCTGGAACAAGGAGAGAGTCATCCAGGAGCAAAAATTCTATTTTTTGATCAGGAATCCCCCTAGGCATCCTTTCCAAGTGTGTGCTTAGTGTCTGCAGCTATAGTCAGGCACTCCAGCTACATTTGATTTGGCCTAATTTGTATTGAAATGGAGAGCCTGATGATCCTTGAACACATTCACTACATAACCTCTATGCACTTATTATGTAGTCAGTATGTATTATGGAGAACGCAGCACAATGGACACTGAGTAGCTGTCATGCCTCAGTGCTGTGCTGCTTAACATCAGATTTTCAGGCCCGTAGTATCAAACTGGGGCCAATATTATATTAACGTGGGGGGGACATTGCTTGCTAATAATTATTTAACGTGAACATGCAGTTCCTTTTTTTTGCATTTGCTGTAAGAAAACATTGGCATTAGCCAAAAGGAGAACTCCCAATATAAGTAGATGACTTCTAAACCCCTTTGCCGTACCTTGTGTTCAGTATTATTCATATACAATTATAGTGCCCTGGGCAAGGTTGGGTTGAAATGTTTTCATGAAATGACAAATAATATCAAAGTCTGCCAGATGTACCTCTGTCTCCTTTATAAGATTAGATTTGGCCTGGAATCTTGAACACATTATAACATAAGCATTTATCACTGACAAAGATCTTTTTGATGACAAGGTCTTTCTTGATAACTTACTGACACATCATGTGAAGCAGCTAATGTTAAGATACTGCCCAGATAAGCAGCTGTCAGGCAAATGCCATTGTACACATTAACATCCAGTATAGAAAGTGCTTGCTCTGAAGCAAAGGTACCTGTGAAAAGAAAGTAGCCAATGTGCATGAGACTATGGGTGGGATTTTCTGTCTCCACCTCCCACCACACACACACACACACACCCCCCCCCCCCCCCCCCCCCCCCCCCCCGCCCCCCACACCCAAACTGCTGAGATCAGACTCTGATCCTGTTGAAAGTCAACTGACTTTTGGCTGAGCCACTGAATCTCCTATGGCGGGTCCTGGCATGATGGGGCTGGAAAATCTCGGCCAATGTCTTGGGCAGAAATCATTAAAAGTATTCCGTCAATAACATCAACATCTCTTAAGGAGTTTACTGCAGTGCATTTTGGCCAGCTTCAGACAGACTAGGGAAACAATGTAAATAATTGCTTCAATCAGATCATAGTCTGCTCTCACACAGCTAAATGGGAGAGCTGTGCTTTAGCCCAAGAGGAGGGACAGTCCTACGTGTTGCCCTTTCTCAAGATAACAGTGCATCTGGACCCTTGCCATCTCCTCAACCAATGTCCAGAAATCCAGTTGGGCCAAACTCTCTGAACAGCCACAGAACCTCAATGCCAGGTTCCTAGGGGTTGTTGACAACCAGCATCTCAGGAGTCCTTGACTGAGCCACAGCAACCTTCCATCTCCCATGCTGCAGCAGCTGGTGGAGCATCTCATAGGAGTACTGGAGTAGGTCAGAGAGCACTTAAGCAGTTCACCAGTGACACACTTCAAAATATTTTGTTGGTTGCAAAGTGATTTAGAATGTCCTGTAGTCGTGAACCGAATTAAAAATAAACAAGATCTTTATTTCATTAAAATGCACAATAGAGGCTCACACCATAGTAATAATTAATATTTGGAATAATTATCAGCCCTGACAATTACCTATTTTGAAACTCCATATGCAGATTTGTATGGTTACTTGTGAGGCTACCACGTTAGTTGACATGAGTAACAATGTTGGCCTTGGTTAGCTGAATGTAGCTTAATTGAGAGTGGAAGGAGTTGGAAGGGTGATGGGCGTGATTTAACAGAGGAGAGGAAGTGTTATTCAGTTGAAGTATTCTTCAATATGATTCTGTTGGAGAGCTCTACATGCAATCAAACACTTAGGAAACATTTTTCGGAGGAGTGCAATTACATTGTGCTGGGAAAATATTGTGTGGAAGGGGAAAGATTACTGGGAGCATGTGTGCATCTATTTGGAACTCCTACAGCTTGAGTAGTTACAACCTCCTGCTCCTTCTTCTCTTCTAGTTGGGGTAATATTGACAGAAAATTTCATAAAATAACCAATGTATTCCCAGAAATCCCTCAATATTCACAAAGTTTTACAAGCACTTTGGAATTGCCTTTGCAGCCAAAAACCACAATGTAATAGAAGCAAAGTGTCTTCCAAACTTTCCAACAGTTTACCTGAGAGCAACTGAAGATGCTTTGGAATACTACAGAAAATGAATTCCTCTTGACTTATACCTCTTGACACTTGTAGGCAAGTTGGGGAACTGGTGGTAGAAATGCAGTTCAAGATCAAAGTAGATATGAAAATGTTTTTTTGATTCTGATTTATATATACTTATGAGGCACTTATTTGTTTTGGATGGGATGCCTAAATGTAGGTCTGCCTGCAAAATTGAAAAGGTTGAAGTTCATTTTAAAATTTTTGCTTCACTATCACCCCATTTATGCTTAAAAACAAGGTTGGTAACAAGTCAGAAAATGGTCCTGTGATTTATTTGGTTTGATCGAAAAGGACAATAGGTGAAGTACTTTTCACAGGTTAGAAAAGTTAGCATTGTTTTCTACTGATAATTTTTTGAGAAAGGACTGAAAGATTTTGCCCTTGGAAAAGGGTGATATTTGAAATGCAGGATCAAAAAATGGAAGTGAAGGTAGCAGAGATGAAAAATTTGGCTTAGGAAAATTCTCAGGTATGGAGTCACAATCCACATTTCCCTCACACCTGGTCCTGTTGAGGCAGGCAGCACGGAACCCTTTGCTGCCGCGATGTGGTGCAGCGCACCTGGATCCAGTGCCGCAAGCGCGTAATGATTTGTTGTGCTCTGGAAGGGTGAGTATCATGTTGGTGTTGGGCATTTAACCCAGCAGGAAGCCTGAGTCTTTGATGTCCCCCCACACCCCCCAAGTCTTATTGTTGTGACTGCATTGACTCATGTTGGGTATTTGTCGCACGCTGGGTGGGCAAGCAGACAGTGCCCATGCTTACATCAGCCTCAGTGGTCCATGATGGGTTCTCCCCGCACCATGTGTTGGTCTTAGTCGTATATGACTAGTCTGGGGGCAACCTGCAGGAGATGCAGCTCGGTGCATACTCAGAGCTCCAACACATGTCATATTCACGGTGATGAGATTGTGGAAGGGGAGACTCAAGGTCTTGTGGCCAAGAGCCCTCGGTGCTGCACCTAGTTGCACCTCCCTGCCATGGGAACTAAGACCGTGTGTTTCTGAAAGTGATGGACGCAGAGTGTGTCCAAGGTGGCCGTTGGGGAGGGGTGCCGTTGGAAGCAGTTATAATATATTTTTGTGAACAATCAGCAGTAGTGTGGAGAGGAGGCGTGGCAGCCCTGAGATGGGCCACTGTGGTTGGGGTGCGGTGTGCGTGTGCAGAGTACATATGCGATTAGCCACAATGAATGGTCTTCTTTGTTTTGCAGGAGAAAAATGTGCACAATGCTTATGAGCGTTTGCACACTGGAGGCCGCCAGGCCCAGCTGGTGATATTGAGCCATTTTGAGCAGGAGGCCCTGGAGCTTGAGAGGCACCATGCGCTCAGGTCCACAGGAGTCGGTGAGGCTGGGGTGGAGCGGCCAGGTATTTGAGATCCACAGCCACATCCGCTCTGTCTTCCCACCATCCATAGCACTGATGATTGTTTTATTTGTTATTGTTGCAACACTGCTCATTCACAGACTGATAGAGTCAGACATGTGGGTCATAGACAAAGGTCCCTCGACCCTTCGAAGATGCGCATGTCAACCACCTTCCAAAGTCACCTTGTCCCATTTCTGACCACTATCCCCATGGCCTTGTATGCCATGGCATCGCAACTACACATCCAAATACTTATTACATGTTAGAAGGATTTCTGGCTCCACCACCCTTTCAGTCAGTGCGTCCCACATTACTATGTGCAAAAGTTCCTCATCATCTCACCTGGCAACCTCATGCCCCTTACCTTAAATAAATGCCACCAGGTTAGTCATCCCTCCATCAAGGGGAAAAGTTACTTTCTGTCCACCCTCTCTATGCCCAATAATGTCACCCCTCAATCTCTTGTGCTCCACGGCAAATATCACCAGTGTATGCTATGCGTCCTCATAACTCCAACTCTCCAGGCCAGCATGCATCTTGGTCAGTGACCTCTGCCCTCCAATCACAGTCCTCCCATGAAGCACTGATCACAACTGCACGCAGAAGTATAGCTGTGGTATCGGCAGTGTTTTCTGCACTTGCAACATGACCTCCCTGTTCCTACATTTTATTCCTCGGCTAACAAAGGCAAGTATGGCATTTACCTTCTTAAACGCCTTATGTACCTGTCCCACTGCCTTAACGGGCCTGTCGACATGCCCAGCAAGGTCCTTCTAATCGTCCTTATTTTCCACAGTCCTACCATTCCTCGTGTATTCCCATACCTTGCTTGCCCTGTCCAAGTGCATCACCTCACACTTATCCACATAACATTCTGTTTGGGATTCCTGGGGCCATCTGACCAGCCCATCTGTATCCGCCTGTAATGCTTGGCCCTCCTCCTGACTATTTGCCATCCTACTATTTGTCTCCTTAGATCCTGGAAAGTTGAACGCATTATGAGCCTAGGGGAAAGGGATGAAGTGTGTTACTGTATGGATGCTAACTGATCTACTGTCCTTGTTGTTATTTTCAGCATCATCAGAGGCTGGTGACCAGGCTCCATCACAGATGTCCCCTTTTACACCTGAGGGCTCTGAACTGTCACCTGCGTCACACCATTTCTGCGAGGCAGGCATCAGCGCAGATACTAGCATGGCGGGAATTGTAACATCGGCTAGTGTCCCGGGGCACAGTGGAGGGGGCACGTCACAATCGCTGGGGGAGACGGCAGAGGCAGAGAGTGCCAATGGTGCCAACAGCCTGAGGACTGCAGGGGACCTGGCACATGCTGAGCTGAGAACTTTGGAGTTGTCCGCGATACAGCAGCTGCAGGAAATGTGGCTGGGTGTGCAGGAGCATCTGGGAGTGTTGCATGAGAGTATGCTTTGCTTGGTGTCTGTGGCGGAGGGGTCCACGCGGAGCATGAGTGATGCAATGAGCCTCATGTCAGAGTGTCATACTTCCTCCATGGAGAGAGTGGTGACTCTCGTGGAGAGGGGCTTCCAGGAGAACAACAGCTTCTCCTGGGGATACGCTCGGACCTGCAAGCCCTCACTGTGCCACTGGCCACAGCTGGTCATTGGCAATGTGGGAGATGGTCTGGGCACCAAGTGTCCCAGCTCGGTGCCCATCCATTTACGGTGAGCAGGGAGGTCCGAAGCGACCTCACATCGGCGCAGCAGCTGCCTGTCATCTCTGTGGGCTCCTTTCAGGGCGCTCTGGATGAGGGCAGCAGCTCCTCTGCCCCTCTGCCCCTCTGCCAGTGACCATTGCATTCGTTGAGGCTGCAACGACAGGGGTGATGCCAGCTGTGGAACTGGCCATTCCCTCCCAAGCGGGGCCAGCACAGGCTCCACAGGCCAGAGGACAGCCGCCAAGGCTAACAGGACAGCAGAGTCAGCAGGCTGGCTCAGATGCCATTCCGAATGATGGGGCAGCACCAAGATGTAGCACCCGGAAATGTAAGCATCAGGCACCTTAGGCACACCATGGGTTTCTCACTGGTGCTTTTGTGTTGGCCCTAGCTTAGGGAATAATTGCTTGTTGCAGTTGTAAAAACAGTTTGTATTCATTTTGTTGGACCATATGATGGATCAAAATAAAATCCACATGTGTTACCATGGCTGAGGGTGGCTCCTTTGTGCTGCATTTGTATGTTTTACAGACATGTCATGAGTGTTTGAGTGGACGTTAAGGTTTATGTCCAAACCCCTTAGTTGCAGCTGATGAAGTGGCAGATGTAGCACTTCAGTGTAGAATATGGAAGCGACAGGCAAGGCTGGTCATCCAGATCCATTTGTGTGGTGCTAGCTGAAGGTTTGTTGGATTAAAGTCTCCTGGGTGTCCCTGCCTGATTGGTGCAGTGCCAGGTCAGCGTTCAGCCCCTCGTCATTGCCCTGTGCTTCCTCATCCTCCGAATCAGTGCTGGACTTATCGTGTGCAGCCGCATCCACTGCATCAATGCTTCCATTGTCCACTGCGTTCCCCCTTTCCAGCGCAAGATTGTGCAGAGCGCAGCATGCTACCACTAACACCGAGACACGATCTGTGGTATACTGTGGAGTGTACCCCCTGAGCGGTCCAGGCTTCAGAAGCACATCTTGAGTAGACTGATGGCTCTCTCCACCACAGCCCTTGTGGTGCTGTGGCTCCTATTATACCGCTGCTCAGCTTCTGTTCTTGGACGGCATTATGAGCCACCTTCTGAGGGGATAGCCCTTGTCACCCAGCAGCCATCCATCCAGCTGGGCTGGAGCACTGAAGAGCCCCTGCACCTGGGAATGTCTGAGGATATAGGTGCCGTAGGAGCTGCCTGGGTACTTTGCACAGACTTGTAGAATCAGCATCCTGTGATCACACACTATCTACACGTTCATGGAGTGGAAGTCTTTCCTGTTGATGAAGGCACCGGGCTCACCTTCTGGCGCCTTGATGGCCACATGTGTACAGTCTGTTGCACCCTGGACACAGGGGAAGCCAGCAATGACTGCGAAGCCTCTGGCTCATTGTGCCTGACTTGCCTGGTCCCAACAGTAGTGGATGAAGGTCAATGCACGTTTGAACAGAGCGTCTGTAACCTGCTTGACACAAGTGTGGACAGCTGATTGGGAGACACCACAAAGATCACCCACCGAGCCCTGGAAGGAACCAGAGGCATAGACGTTGAGGGCAACTGTGACCTTCAAAGCTGCTGGCATGGGGTGTCCGTCCACACAGTTAGGAGAGATCTCAGGGCCAATGATCTGACTGATGTACTGTACTGTCTCCCTTGATAGATGGAGCCTCCTTCGGCACTGCACCTCTGTCATATTGAAGTAATTGCTTCTCCGCCTGTATACCCTGGCAGCAGGATAGTGGCATCTTCTGCTGCCCCTTCCACCTTGGACTGCCTCTTGGCCCTGCGCCCCTTGTGCCCGCGCCTGTACTCCCAAAAGTGGCTCCCCTGGAGGCTGATTGTCCAGTCCTGGCCTCCTCCTCATTCTAGCCCTCCCTTCCTCCTCAGAGGAGCAACCTTCTGTGGGCATGTCAAAACCCATAACCAGACTAAAGGGAGGCCTCCGGAAAGCTGCAGGCCCGATAAAGATTCCTGACCGAAGAGTGCTGAGCTGAAGGTTAAAAGTACAGAGAAATCTGCTGGAATTTGTTCTGAACTGCTACAGATCACACAGGCAAGTTTAAAAAACTTTCTGCAATAAATACTTCAAGACCATATTGACAACCCCACTGAGCCCTCTTATCCCGCCCATGGATGAGTTTTATTAAAAAGTCACTTACCCGCCTGCCTGTCGCACCCATGTGCCGAGCCGAAGATCGCACGGGCGCCTCAAAATCGGCGTTGATTGCCGAGTTAAGGGTCTTAACTAGCCCGTTAATTAATGGCGGGCGCGCGTCGCACTTCATCGTGCGCCCGCCCAATGAAATGTTGTGATGGTGCGCGGTGACGGTGGGACACTTGCCCGATGTCACCATGTGTCATTTTACACACTGACGTGCGGGGCCCCCCCCCGCCACCCCATAAGTCAAGCAGAAAATTCCGGTCTATAAGTTTGTCCCATTCCTTCCACAGGGAACGTTCACTCCTAGAGTAGACTCAAATTTTTGTTTTCCATCATGTCCGCCATGTTCTAGCTGGACATTTCACAATCGGAACCTTCATTTCCACTTGTTTCGCAATCTCAGCCAAACATTATTTGCTGTTGTATTTTCAAACTATTTTGCAAGCTTATTAACCTTTTCATTCAGCTCAATGGTTCTCAGTACGTTTAAGACATCCAGTGCTCTTTCTTCTTCTATTTCTTCATGCTTCAGTGTCGGCTTTACATTTTCCAATCTTATTTCTGTCATTTGTTTCTCTGGCTGCAGTAGAACTTTGTCTTTCATTTTGCTTCCACTGTTAGCCAGGTCTGTCTCCAGTGAAGTCTTAACTTTGTTTCAGTTCAGTAATTGTGCAATTCATGGCTTCATTATCCACTCACAGTTTGGAAAATTCAACAGCTTTTCCTTTCAATGCCTCCTCGTTTCTGTTCAACTGCTTTTTCAGCTCTTCAGTCTGTTTCTTGTAGCTTTTGGCTTCCTCCTGGAATTTCAAACATTGCTGAGTCTTCTCTGCCAACTGGTTCTTCAATTTATTCAGAGTGATGTTAAGTTCATTTTCCTTCTTTTCATAATTTTCCAGAGGAATAAACCTTGACCTAAGGAATTCTTGTAGCGTGTGAAGGTATGTCAACATGTTTTCCTTATTGCGATGCTAGTTTGCATCATCTTGAGCTTTTGTGTAGTGCAGCATAGTCTCCTCATGTTTCTTCTGTTGTGCTTCCATTCTGGTGTTAAAGACAGTCTGCATTCCTTCACGCATCCACCCTCACGCCTTCTCCTCACTCCCAGAAACATGATAGGGTCCCCCTTGTCCTCACTTATCACCCCACCAGCCTCTGCATTCAAAGGATCATCCTCCACCATTTCTGCCAACTCCAGCATGATGCCACCACCAAACACATCTTCCCTTCACCCCCCCATCGGCATTCCATAGGGATCATTCCCTCCGGGACACCGTGGTCCACTCCTCCATCAACCCCTACTCCTCAACCCCCACCTATGGCACTTTCCCATGCCCACGCAAAAGATGTAACACCTGCCCCTTCACTTCCTCTCTCCTCACCATCCAAGGGCCCAAACACTCCTTTCAAGTGAAGCAGCACTTCACTTGCATTTCCCCAAACTTAGTCTACTATATTCGTTGCACCCAATGCGGTCTCCTTTAGATTGGAGAGACCAAACGTAAACTGGGTGACTGCTTTGTAGAACACCTGCGGTCTGTCCGCAAGAATGTCGCTTGCCATTTTAACACTCCACCCTGCTCTCTTGCCCACATGTCTGTCCTTGGCTTGCTGCATTGTTCCAGTGAAGCCCAACGCAAACTGCAGGAACAGCACTTCATCTTCCGACTAGGCACTTTACAGCCTTCTGGACTGAATATTGAATTCAACAACTTTATGTTCTGAATTCCCTCCTCCATCCCCACCCCCTTTCTGTTTCTTCCCCCTTCCTTTTGTTTTTTCCAATAAATTATATAGATTTTTCTTTTCCCACCTATTTCCATTATTTTTAAATATTTTAAAATCTTTTATGCTCCCCTCACCCCCACTAGAGCTATACCTTGAGTGCCCTACCATCCATTCTTAATTAGCACATTCGTTTAGATAATATCACCAATTTGAACACCTATGTGTTCTTTTGTTCTTTTGTTTGTGACATCTTTTAATGATTTGCTTCTATCACTGCTTGCTTGTTCCTACAACACACCAACCCCCTCCACTTCTCTCCCCCCACCCAACACCACCTCCCCCCCACACACACACCTTAAACCAGCTTATATTTCACCCCTTTCCTTGGATTCACCTAGTTCTGTCAAAGGGTCATGAGGATTCGAAGCGTCAACTCTTTTCTTCTCCGCCGATGCTGCCAGACCTGCTGAGTTTTTCCAGGTAATTCTGATTTTGTTTTGCATTCCTTCATGTTGCTGAATGGTAACAATTTCCTTTTGCATTTGATTTTGAAGGACGATCAGTTGTTCTTTCAAGTGTTTATTTCATTGTTAACCTCTTTCCAACTCACTCTGGGCTTCTGTGCATTTTTTTGTTGCTACTGATAATTCCAACTTGGCTTTTTCTGAAATAATATTCAACATCCTTTTCAGCTCCTTATGTTTTTCCACAGCTGCATATTGATTCTTCAAAGAGTCTTTCAGAATTGCAACTTCTTTGCGTGCCTTTTCTGCCTGCTGTTTTGCCTAGCTGTACACCTCATTGAGTTTTTCAAACTCCAGGTTTGATTTGCCAGCTGTGGAATTAAGTGTCATTATTTCCTCCTGATACCTTTGTGTCATTTCTGAAATTTGTTTGTTCAGATCTTGAGCAACTTGGTTCATTGAAAACTTCAGTTTATCATGCATTTCCGAGGTATATACTCAGCTTAAATCTTGCGCTTCAAATCTTCCATTTCAGCTCTGATGCGAACATTTTCCTGTAGAACAGCTTCACTTACTTTTTGCATGTTTTGCTTCTTTTGAGTTACCTCAGATAGCTTTCCTTTATGCATGGCCATCTGCTCACTCTGCACTGTTATCTGTGTTCCATGATCTGGAGTCTTTTGGATCCCTATCTCTGTGGTTTTCTATCACCCTCTTTCTCTGGGGTCTTTTGTTGCCCTCGGCATTTTATTGGGAGTTGCCCTCTCTCTGGGGTCTCTTGCTACCCTCCCTCTGGGGTCTCTTGTTTCCCTTGGTGCATTATTGGGAGTGTCTTAAGCCTTCTTCTTGGATCTGTGCTCTCCAGAGCTTACAGTTTAAAATATTTATTAAAGCCTTTTAATATCTCATCTGCGGATAAGACTTGTGAGTTCTGTAGACCCTGGGTCTTGCTAGCTGGCTATGCATGATGTCTCTGTGAGTCTCATCCTCTGTATTTGGTGGAGGCCCTGCCGGCTCTTGGTCTTGAGTGTATTGCTACTCCCTTTCACGATCCCAGGTGCCTCCATCACAATCTTCTTCTTCTCTCCTGCCTGTAAGTGATAATGCAGGCAGTGATAAACCTAGCCTCCAACTTTCTGATTGTCTCCTCTCTGCAGTATCAATGAGAAATGTACAAGTGTCAGCATTAATCTCCAGAGGTCCTCTTTCTCTCTAAGCTCTGAAGAAGAGTCATATGGACTCGAAATATTAACTCTGTTTCTCTCTCCACAGATACTGCCAAACCTGCTGAGTTTTTTTCCAGCATTTCTCTGTTTTTATTTCAGATTACCAGTAGCTGCAATATTTTGTTTTTTTCTTCTTTCTGTCAATGACTTGTCAGTGTGTCTGTGTTCAAGGGCTTTGTTCACATGTGGGAGAGCACACGCTCCTGAAATAATGGTCATTGCCGAGTGTGTATCAAAGCACCCACCCCACCCCAACATGTCTGTCTGCTATGCAATTGCTTTGGCCAGGTGCTTGGATGTGCTGCTTTCAGCCCAGGCACTGGGAGCCTCATTCGCTGCCCTCTGATACTACACTCTTGGGAATAAGCATGAAGGTAAATGTTTATTCAGGAAATTAGATTATTTGAGTGGGCCTGAGACTTCTCTTCAACAAACTGTCCAGCACCAGCTTTCAAACAGTCTTCTGGGGTTTGTCCATTCACCAGTTGCTCAGGGGTTCATCATTACTCTGGGGAATTTCCACATTGTGAACAAGGGGTTGAAACAAGGAGATTGGTTAATGCCACTCTGCAGGATCAGTTCACATGAATGGGCATCGTTACTTTACTTTCCTGATTCCCCGTACTTTGACTGAAAGATTCCTAACTTGTCTCAGCTGTGCCTCTCTCCTTCCTTTGTATTGGCCTAGCCCTGCAGTCCTTTCTCCTTCCTGAGGCCACTTACGTCCCCTTCCCCAGTGTAGCCTTTGTCCTGCAGTTCCTTCTCCTGCCTGAGGCCACCTGCCCCCCTTTCCCAATACAGCCTTTGCCCTGCAGCCCCTTCTCCTACCTGAGGCCACTTGACCCCTTCCTCAGTACAGGCCTTACTGCTGCTTTGGTAGGTAGAGATTTGCCTGTGACAATCCCCTGAAAGTGATGTGGTGTTGCCTGTGAAGCCTGGCATTGATTCCTGCGCGGTCTGCACGATGGAATGTAGGTGAACTAACCCCAAAGTGAGAAGTGAAGTGTAGGTCACCAGGTGCACTTTGCTTATATACCATTTGAAGCATGTCGGCCTAATTTCATGTCAACTTGTCATGATGATCCAGCTTGGAGGGATGATTCCGGTAAGGAGACCTTATAACAACATGCAAAAATATTGAAATGACGTTCCTAACGTGCCGCGGTGGGAAACGTGGCCCACCATTGACGGCTGGAGCACACAATTGTGACCTGGTTTCTGACACCGTAAAACAAACTTTTGGCCTTCTCGAGATATTTTCCGCTCCCACCTACCATGACGCCCGTCACGAAGAGGAGTGGAAAATCCCGGCCACAATCTCTCTTAAATTCAGATATTCAGGGTATTTACGCTACAACAGTTCATCACTTGTGCATTGAAAATTTTTCATTTTTTCCTAAAAGAATGAAGTTTTTGATTTTAACCAATTTTCATTATTTTTGACTTCGGTCAATATTTAATGAAAAATGCATCACTGTTACTCTTGACCTTCCATATTTGTCCTTAGTTGCAATCAGCCACAAATGTTTCTTAAAAATATATGAAATTAGCAAAAGAGATTCCTATTTATTGCAGAATCACCTTGTTCCTTTAAAATACTCTTGTGCAATTCCCTTCATACGGTCCGAGTATACAAATCTGCATTCTAATAGCTGTTTGTACAGATGAATTGAAATAAGATGTCATCCAGCAAACCCATCCAATATGGATTCTCCTCAAGCTCTTAGTAAATGTCCCTTTCAATAAAATAATGTTCCAGCCACAAAATAAAGGCACACTAACCATAAAGTTAATTCCAGCAGAGAATTTTGATGAATTGGACAGCAGTACAGATAGAATCAATACCATTTCAGACGTTTTGACATTTTTTTCATACAATGTCAAGAAGTAACATTACAGAAAAAAATTGAAGATAATTTACCATTAAACATGCAGGCCTGTTCTTTCCGCTCTTGAAGAAAGTTACTGAAATACCTTGGGGGAGGGAATTGGCAGGGCTAGCTGTGAATCAACAGCATGTCAAGCACCATCAAAGATTGGTGTTGCTGCTCTCACCCTATCAAAACAACTTGAATTCTTCACAGAATTTATATCACTGCATAAATCACCAAGATGCCATGCAGGAAGGCTATTCATCTTCAAAGTATTATGTAAGCACTTAGAAAAGTTATGGTTTATTTACTGAAGACACCTTTATCACCACCTGTTGTGTTAGACTTAAAGGAGATGTGTACAATATGGTATAATGCAGTTGTACGAGGGATAGATGTCACAGTCAATTTTTATCCTTGTGCTGTGCAGTACATCTAAAATTATTGACTGGATAAAGAAACCTGTGTAAGAACCTTTAACATCTGAACAAAAGGGTTCATGAAAGCCGATACACATGGTGCTGATCTGTTGTGCTTTTGTTGGATTCTGAAATGACAAATTCAAAGGTCGATCTTGAATTAGAAAGAGAAACAAGAAATTTATGATATACAGTGTCTTTAGCATGATCAGCACATTCCAAAGTGTTTCTTAGCCAATGAATTATATTTAGAATGCAGTCAATATTGTTTTGCCGACAAGTGCAACAACCAATTTGTGCATAGCATCGGAACCTTTGAACTCCTCAAGGCTGTCCTGCTGTAACAAGGTTCCACAAACAGCAAATGAATGATCAGCTAATCTATTTTTGTGTCAACTGAAGGTTAAATATTGGACAGGACACAACTGTCCTTCAAATATTGCCATAGATCTTATATGATCCCTGAGCGCACAAATATGGTTTTGGTTTAGCATTGCTTTTGAAGACAATTTTGGGACAATTTGAACTCCGTTCA
This sequence comes from Carcharodon carcharias, assembly GCF_017639515.1. Taxonomy (NCBI): domain Eukaryota; kingdom Metazoa; phylum Chordata; class Chondrichthyes; order Lamniformes; family Lamnidae; genus Carcharodon; species Carcharodon carcharias. Next base: position 111,247,637 of record NC_054479.1, on the reverse strand, counting down.
CTTGGAGGCAGTCGAGTCAAATTTGTAGTGGTGGCTGCAGCAGGAAGTCAATAGTAGCAGGCGTGCCTGGCGCGTCGATAGTGGTGAATATAGCAGAGCATCAACTGTGGAGCTAACAACACAACAAGAACACACATTTGCATTTATATTGCACTTCTAATATTGTGAACAATGACAAACAGCAGTGCTTGTTAAGGTAGCACAGTGAGCAATTGAGGGTGGGAAATGGTGGACCAGGCCAGGGGGTGGTGGCTAGAAGATGTGGCCAGGAAATGAAAAGTGAAAGGGTCAGCGATGTACAGTCTCTTTGGCCTGGATTTAATTCAGCGGCAACTTCCATGTGGCTTTTAAGGTCAGGAAACCCAAAGAATGGGTTTCCTGATTGTCCTGCAGTTTTTAACTGCAGTGCTCCTATAAATTATTTTCTTTTGGTTTCCCACCGAGAGACAGCCTGATTGACAGGCTGGAGACTTGTTGGATGAGAAAACGTGTTTCACGGCAGCAGCTGAGATCAGGTAGGTATAGTGTTGGGGGAAGGGGAGTTCAGGTCATGGAAGGGGGTCTCTAATGGTAATAGCAAGGGAGCAGATGGTAGGGGAGGGGTTGGGGGGTAGGGGATCAGACAGATCACAAGGTGGGGGGGATGTGGGGTAGCGGGTATACCGGTAGCTTATTGCATCAGGAGGAAACGCTGGTCCACAAAGTGTACTGTAAAGATAGTTCCTCATGGATTCAGTCCTTCTCACCTCTTTTTTTCTGATGGGTTTCCCTGGCCCTGGGAAAGCCAGATGACACAAGTTAAAAATAGAATGACTGTTAAAATGAAGGCAGTCAGTCTCTATGATATTTAAGTGACTAACTCATTTCCCATGAATAGATTAGTCACCCATCCTTTGTTCCACCTCCATGAAACCAAAATTGGGCAGATTTGAGGCTGGTTGCTTTCTGTATTAGGCTGAATTTTCCAACATAATTTATTTTTTCTGGACAACAGGACAATTTTCAGGTCATGAGCCCGATTGCAATCTTCTGGGAGACATCCAATTAAGAGGCTACCTCAAGGATCGCTGTCTAATTAGGGACGGTGGGCAGTTTGAAAAGGCAGGAGAGCAATTTGGTACACATGAATACAAGGGCGGCTGGTGGCCTTCACTGTGTCTGCAGTGAGAGAGCTACTGAGGTGAGTTGAGTGAGAGAGGGCAGATGAAATCAATGTGTGAAACAGCCAGAGGAAATGGCAGCCACTTGTTCACCATCAGCACCATTCATGGCCTCATTCTCCGGGAGATAATCATGGAACTGCAAGCCTCAACTGCCCGCAGATAACCTTGGGCTTGCCAATTTTCACCTTTAATGTGCAGGTTGTCTAATATTTACATAATATTACAGTCTCCCACTGGGTCCTTACCTCCTCTGAGCTGATGAGTTGCAGACACTGTGGGGTTCTCTGTGCCTCCAGTAAAAGCCCACTACCTTTGGAAAATGCTTCATTATCAACCTCAGTTGGCTTCCCACCACCGCCAGCCAGGTTGCCATCAGTGCACAGAACCTGCCTACGGGATAACCGGGAGGAGGGGAGAACACGTTGGTCCTCCTTTCCAATGTCATTTTTCTAATTTTCTTTGTTCCCTGAAACCCCCCACCCACCGCAGCCCCCAAACCTGCCTGGCAAAATTTCACCTATAAAATTTAGCCTCTGATCCAACACCAACCCAGCCATTTTTGAGAGTTAAAATTCCGTCCTTTATGTATGGCAGTTGTGGATTGAATTCTTTGTGTAGTTGAAGTTAGATATTAATGTATGGGGGGGGTGGATTTTTACAATTTAGGGAATGCTTGGATTTTCAATCTTTTGAGTATTTGGATTATTAGTGTTATATTTTACTATGGGGTCACTTTGCTTGTGAACTGGTTGCACGCTTATCTGTCGGCGGGTGAGTCAATTACAATATACTGCAGACACAGAGACCAATATGAAACGAAGCACATGCTTTTATTTACATAGACAACAGAGCAATAATATAATGTGTGCTTCTTCAACCAGACCCTACTTTAGATTAACATTAACATGGTAGCCTGTGCTACACAGCTATTGGGTCTTACAATCACGTGGTCAATCTGCTCACATTCTCTTAAAGGTGCATAACACCTCAGATTACCACATCCCTCCCCCTTTACCTGAAAGTACATTTTACAATATATTAGCTATTACAAAAATGAACCATTTACAAATTCAGTCTCTCAGGAGGCTTTTTCAAACGTGTCAACTGTCCTTTGTTCTCTGACTTTGGATAGTTTATCTGAGGCCTCCCCCTTAGGAGTTATCTATCCACCAGGCTCCCCAGTAGGAACCTGTAAGTTTGCCTCTTCGACTCTCTCTGGCTCAACGGGTCCTGTAGGTATTTCCAAAGCAAGAGGAGTTCCTTTTACCTGTAGTATAGACTCCAACGCGAATGTTTGGCACAACTTTTCTTGTGGATTTCTTTCCCTTTTCCTGAGATGATCGACATGTCTCCTGATTATCCGGCCTTCAACCGATATATGATAGGACAGGGGTCCTGTCACTGCACTGACTTCACCTGATAGCCATTTCGGCCGATCTCCAAAGTTCTTTTCAAAAACTGCTTCTCCTACAGTGAAGTTTCTTTCATGACTGTGGTAATCGTGTTCATTTTTCTGGCCCTCCTGACTTCTCTCTGCTCTCTCCCCTAAATTCAGTCTTATGGAGGCTTAACCGTGTCCTGAGACATCTTTTTATTAATAACTCTGCAGGGACAATACTGGTGGTCCGATGTGGTGTAGTCGTATAGCTGAGCAGGAAACGTGATAACTTTGTTGCTATAGAGTTCCCCTCTAGGTTTTGCATTCCGGCCTTGAAGTTCTGGACTGACCTCTCAGCCAACCCATTGGATGCAGGGTTGTATGGCGAGGTCTTGACATGTGTAATGCCAGTGAGACTTTGGAATTCCCCACTAGTGAATGCCGTTCCATTATCGGACACTATTATCTCTGGTAAACCATGTATCACAAAACTCTGACGCAATCTGTTAATGGTGGCGGCAGATGTGGGATGATTTCACCTCGTTTACATCCAACTATTTGGAGTGTGTGTCGATAAGTAAAAGAAACATTATGCCCAAAAACGGCCCCACATGGTCAACGTGGAGGCGGACCCATGGCCTTCCTGGCCATTCCCAAGGATGCAGTGAAGTAGAAGGAGATAATTTCTGCACCTGTTGGCCCTGCAGGCAGCTTTGACCATGTTTTCGATTTCAGTATCCATCCCTGGCCACCATGAGTAGCTGTATGCCAATATTTTCATTCTGAAAATGCCGGAGAGAGCGGTATGCAATTCTATGGTGTCTTCCTCTGGGAAGCACAATGACTCTTGTTCTCCACAGTAAGATGCCATCCTGGCAGGTGAGCTCGTATCTCCTGTTAAAATAGGGCTTCATTTTGTCTGACTATGGCTCGTTAGACCATCATTGCAAGACTTGTTCCCTGACATGAGATGAAACTGGATCACAGTCTGTCCATTCACTGATCTGTTTGGCATTCATGGTAATGAATCCAGAAATTTTAATAACAAGACAAATTATTGAGGGATAGGGACATTCACATTGCTATCCTTTAGAGGTAATCAGCTCAGCACATTGGCATCCTGTAAACTTTTTTACCCAGAAGGTGGTGATGGTCTGGAATGCGCTGCCTAGGAGGGCGGTGGAGGCAGCTTGACTCACATCCTTTAAAAAGTACCTGGATGAGCACTTGGAACATCATAACATTCAAGGCTATGGGCCAAGTGCTGGTAAATGGGGTTCCTTAGGTAGGTCAGGTGTTTCTCATGTGTTGGTGCAGACTTGATGGGCCGAAGGGCCTCTTCTGCACTGTGATTGTGTGATTGGCAATCTAGTTTCCTGGGGGTGGATAAAAATATATTCGTAAGCAGCTAGAATCAGTGCCCACCTTTGGATGCATGCCGAGGCGATTGGGGGTATTGCCTTATCTTCCCTAAACAAGCCTAGTAGTGGCTTGTGATTAGATACAATGCTGAAGTGGTGACAATGAATGTATTGGTGGAATTTCTTAATACAAAAGGAGGGCTTGAACTAGGATGGCAGGAGGATGGGAACCTGAGCAAGGAGACAGAGGAGGGGAAACAAGGATAGAAACAAAAGACAGAAAGGTAAGAAGCAAAAGTGGAAAGCAGGAAATACAAGGGTGAGAAACTAATGGGGTCATAGTGCAAAATAAAGCTAAGGGCCAGAATTTTTCTGTCAGCGAGTTGGGGGCAGGGCCCGCTCGCCGACGTGAAAATGACGCAGAATCACATCGGGGACTTCCTGTCGGGCAGCCAGCTGGGCGGGCCTTAATTGGACCACCCACTTAAAATGGCGGCCGTTTCAGCGGCAACAATCAGCTGCCCACTTGCCACCAAGCCGGTGGGGCCTGCCCACCCATCAAGGCAAAATTCTGCCCAAGATGACTAAGAGAAGTTAAAAAGACAAGTCTAAAGGCCTTGTATCTTAATGCGTGGAGCATTTGTAATAAGGTAGATGTAGTGCAAATAGATATAAACAGTTTTGATATCGTTACAATTGTGGAGACATGGCTGCAGGGTGACCAAGGATGGGAACTGAAGATCCAGGGATATTCAATACTTAGGAAGGTCAGACAAACAAGGAAAGGAGGTGGGGTAGCATTGTTAGTAAAGCAGGAAATCAATGCAATAGTAAGGAAGGATATTGGCTTGGAAAATCATGATGTGGAATCTGTTTGGGTGGAGATAAGAAACACCAAGGGGCAACAAAGGTTGGTGGGGGTTATCTATAGGCCCCCAAGCAGTAATGGTGATGTAAGGGAAGGGACTAAGCAGGAAATTAGAGACACATGTAATAAGGGCACAATTGTAATCATGGGTGACTTTAATCTACATATAGATTGGACAAACCAAACTAGCAATAATACTGTGGAGGAAGATTTCCTGGAGTATGTATGTGATGGTTTTCTAGACCAATGCATTGAGGAACAAACTAGAGAGCAGGCTATCCTAGCCTGGGTATTGTGCAATGAGAAAGGATTAATTAACAATCTTGTTGCGTGGGGTTCCTTAGGGAAGAGCGACCATAAAATGATAGAATTGCTCATTAGGATGGAGAGTGAAGGTGTTGAATCTGAAACTAGGGTCCTGAATCTAAATAAAGGGAACTATGAGGGTATGAGGTGCAAGTTGGCAATGATGGATTGGTGAACCTTTCTAAAAGGGTTGACAGTGGATAGGCAATGGCTAATATTTAAGGAATATATGCAAGAAGTACAACAATTATTCATTCCAGTCTGGCGCAAAAATAAAACAGGAAAGGCGGCTCAGCCATGGTTTACTAAATAAATTAGAGATAGTATTAGGTGCAAAGAGGTGACATAAAATTGTCAGAAAAAGCAGCAAGCCTGAGGATTGGGAGCAGTTTAGAATTCAGCAAAAGTAGACAAAAAGATTGATCAAGAAGGGGAAAATGGAGTATGAGAGTAAACTTGCAAGGGACATAAAAACAGGCTGTAAAAGCTTCTATAAATATGTGAAGAGAAAAAGATTAACAAAGACAAATGTAAGATCCTTACAGTCAGAAACAGGGGAAATTATAATGGGGAACGAAGAAGTGGCAGAAAAATTGAACACATATTTTGGTTCTGTCTTCACAAAAGAGGACACAAATAATTTCCCAGAAATGTTAGGGAACCAAGGGTCTAGCAAGAGGGAGGAATTGAAGAAAATCAGTATCAGTAAAACAAAAATGGTGTTAGAGAAATTAATGGGGTTAAAGGCTGAAAAATTCCCAGGTCTGATAATCTACATCCCAGAATACTAAAGGAAGTGGCCCTGGAAATATTGGATGAATTGGTGGTCATCTTCCAAAACACTATAGACTCTGGAGCAGTTCCTACAGATTGGAGGGTGGCAAATGTAATTCCACTATTTAAATAGGAGGGACAGAAAAAACAGAGAATTACAGACCAGTTAGCCTGACATCAGTTGTGGGGAAAATGCTAGAGTCTATTAAAAATACTTGGTAACAGGACACTTGTAAAGCGTTAACGGGATTACACAAAGTCAGCATGGGTTTATGAAAGGGAAATTGTGCTTAACTAATCCACTGGAATTTTTTGAGGGTGTACCTAGTAGAATAGATAAGGGAGAACCAGTGGATGTGATGTATTTGGATTTCAAAAAGGCTTTTGATAAGGTTCCACATAAGAAGCTAATGGACAAAATTAAAGCACATGGGATTGGGGGTAATATACTGGCATGGATTGAGAATTGGTTGACAGACTGAAAACACTGGGCAGAATTTTGCCGTTGGTGAGCAGGGGACGGGGCCCGCTTGCCGACATGTAAAATGATGCGGGATATCGTTGGGCGGAACCCCCGACGTCACCCCGCCCCATTTAAATTTTCAGGAAGGCAGGAGCGCAGCAAAATCAGCTGCGGCCCCACCGACCTGTCAATGGTCATTTGAGGCCATTGACAGGATCAATTAAACAATTAAAGCACCTGCCCGTCCATCTTTATGGTTGGTGGGCAGGCCAGGAGCCCCGGCGGCAAATAGATAAAACATGAAACCTCATCCATCGGCGGGATGAGGTTTCATGCAGGGTTTTAAAAATTTTAATAAAGTTATTATGTACATTATGAACATGTCCCATCTCATATGACAACATGAGGGGGACATGTTAAGGAATTTTTTTCCTATTTTTAATATTTTTAAAAGTATCAGGGATCTCCCTGAGGCAGCACTTAGCCTCAGGGAGATGTGTGCTCTTTCGTGTGCATGCGCGAAAGAGCACACTCTCGCTTATGGGGAATCCCCCTGCCCACATAAGAAGCGCATAGTGCTTTCCGCCGGAAAATGGCGGCGGGGCCTGCTTCTCCGGTGGGGATCAACTCCCTGCTGTCCGGAGATTGGGTTGGGCCCGCCCACCCAACAGGCAGAAAATTCTGCCCAGATAGTGGGAATAAATAGATCTTTTTCCGGGTGGCAGGCAGTAACTAGTGGTGTACTGCAGAGATCAGTGCTTGGGCTATAGCTATTCACAATATATATAAATGACTTGGATGAGGGAACCAAATGCAATATTTCTAAGTTTGCTGATGACACAAAACTGGGCGGGGTTGTGAGGAGGATGCAAGGAGACTTTAGGGCGATTTAGACAATTTGTGTGTGTGGTCAAATACATGGCAGATGTATAAAGTAGATAAATGTGAAGTTATACACTTTGATGTGAAAAACAAAAAGGCAGAGTATTATTCAAATGGTGATATATTAGGAAATGTGGATGTACAAAAGGATCTGGGTGTCCTTGTACACCAGTCAATGAAAGTAAACAGGCAGGTGCAGCAAGCAATTAGGAAGGCAAATGGTATGTTGGCCTTCATTGCAAGAGGACTTGAGTTCAGAAATAGGGATGTCTTACTACAGTTATACAAGGCCTTGGCTAGACCACACCTGGAGCATTACGTGCAGTTTTGATCTCCCTACCTAAGAAAGGGTATATAAGAAAGGGAATATTAAAAAGGGTATATAAAAAAGGGTATACTTGCCATAGAGGGAGTGCAGCGAAGGTTCACTAGGCTGATATTGGGGATGGCAGGGCTGTCGTATGAGGAGAGATTGGTTCATCTGGGCCTGTATTCACTAGAGTGCAGAAGAATGAGAGGGGATCTGATTGAAATATATAAAATTCTAACAGGGCTAGACAGACTGGATGCAGGGAGGATGTTTCCCCTGGTTGGGGAGTCTAGGACCAAGGGCCACAGTCTTAGGATTTGGGACAGACCATTTAGGACTGAGATGAGGAAAAATTTCTTCACTCAGAGGGTGGTCAACCTGTGGAATTCTCTACCACAGAAGGCTGTGGAGGCCGGGTCACTGAGTATACTCAAGAAAGAAATTGATAAATTTTAGGATATTAGGGGCATCAAGAGGTATGGGGAGAAAGCAGGAATATGGCATTAAGATAAAGGATCAGCCACGATCATATTGAATACTGGAGCAGGCTCAAAGGGCCGAATGGCCTACTCCTGCTCCTAGTTTCTATGTTTCTAAATACAATGGATCTTTCTCTATTTGTGAGTATCTTCGTTGTGGCACACTGAGTGTTCTTGAGGTATAGCCAGTGGGCCATTCAGAGTCATCTACCATCTGACTGGCTTCCATATTGTACTGGAACCTTTTACTTGTATGATTTTGCCAGTATGTGCCTTTGGTCTGGCATCTGAGTTTTCCAGCTTTAGCGAGTGGCCTCCTTTATTCAGATACTTAAACGTGTGTTCCCTTATGACTGTTGTGGATGTGTCTGTATCTACCACCATTCGAAGGGGTTTTCTGTTAACTTCTACTGTCACTTAGATTAGCTCTGTTTTACCCATTTTTAAGTTGGGTAGTGAGTAAATATCTGACTCTGTTTCCTCTGGTTCCTCTATTATATAAATTTCACGACTAATGTGCCCATTGCAATCGCAGTAGAAACACTTGGTTCTTTTAAATTGTTGTTCATTTGTAGGCTGTCTGGTTCTAATTCGACTATTATTGGTGTGGTTTTTATCTGTTAAGCCATTGCTTTTTGCTTGTTTGTTAATGTGGCTGTTTCCTACCTTTCAGCAGAGCCCTGAACTTCCGCGCTATTTCTAACACCGATGGCTCCTCCTGACGTGATGGATGACGCTATTTTGTCCTCCCTTAATTGCTTCTAAATCCCTGACTGTGCTCTCCATAGCGAGTGCAAATCCAGCGCCTTGCTGAAGTCTAAATTCATTTCTGACAACAACCTTTTTTGGATGGCATCTTCGTTAATCCCACATACTAATCAGTCTCTTAACATGACATTAATCGACGTCCTGAACTCACGGTGCTCTGTCAGTTGTTTTAAGGCTGTTACATAGCAAGCGACTGTTCCTCCAGGGGCGCGACACCTCAAATTGAATTTTAAACCCTGCGCTGTTACCAAGAGTTTTGGCTGAGAGTGGCCTTTCACAAGATTCACCAACTCAAGGGTGTTGGGTGCAATTAGACTACGAATTAGGCCGTATATTTTACTACCACATGTCGATAAAAGGATCACCCGCCCCTTCTCCTCCCCCAATATATCGTTGGCCAAAAAGAAAAATGGTTCAATATAATGTGACCGGTCATCAGTGGTCAGATCAAAAGGTTTGATAAGGTCAAATTGTGGCATACTGGAGGGCAATAACTTCGACAACCATGGTGAGAGCTGTAGTTACAATCAGCCTGCAGGACATGCTGATTCACTTCAGTTGAGTTCTTGCTGCTTTAATTGGTGTCGTCAAGTGGTCAGTGTTTTGCCTCATCACCAGTTGTTTTGGTCGTGAACCAGTTGCGTGCTTACCTGTCGGCGGGTGAGTCGATTACGATATGCTGCAGACGCAAAGACCAATATGAAATGAAGCACATGCTTTTATTTACATAGGCAACAGAGCACTAACCTGATGTGTGCTTCTCCAACCAGACCCTTCTCTATACTAACATTAACATGGTACCCTATGCTACACATTTATTAGGTCTTACAGTCATGTGGCCAATCTGCTCACATTCTCTTAAAGGTGTATTACACCTCAGATTACCACAATTAGCATTCTTGAGGTTGGATTGTAGGTCTTAGATCTTTAGTTCATGATGGGATCCCTCATCGGTCTTGGACAGTCTGTGTATGATGGGTCTATTGTGAGATACCTTGTTTTGCCATGACATCTGAAGCAAATAATTTCCTCAGTTGGCAAAATAATAAAAAGGCTGTGTAGTTTCTTTTTTGGTTGTTAAAATTCCCAAATTCAGAATACTATTGAAACAAACATGTAGCCCTAAATGCCTAATGGTGCAATGCTTTGTTCTTCATGTACTACAAAGATCTATTAATGTGCATGTCAACCATCACATTTGTGACAATCCTAGGCATCAACCATGTTGCCTTCATTTTAATCCACAGTACCATGTTTATCTGATGTAGAAATCAAAGTGCAGATACAGGACCCAGGTAGCCACCAGTAGTGTTAACAAATATGCTTTCAGCAGTTTTAAGCAAAACTTCATAGGTATACAGAGCAGGGGGTTTCTAACAATACAACCTTGTCAGGGTTTGCAATACTGGGGAGAATTTCTATGTTGGCGTGTGAGGGCAGGTCCCACAGACCAACCTGCAAAATGATGCGCAGTGATGTCAGGCGTGCGTCCCGATATCACCGTGTGTCATTCTGATCTTCCATTCAGCGGGCGTGTGCCGGAGGTGCGCCTGTTAAGGCCATTAGGAGAGTAATTTAAATAATTGACAGGGCTGCCCATTCAACCTTAAGGTTGGCGGGCAAGTGAAGAGCCAAGAGGCCTTTGTGTTTTTCATGAAACCTCAGGCAGGATGAGGTTTCATGAAGGTTTCATTAAATTAATAAATATTTTTTACATGTTTCATAAACACGTCTCAGCTCATCTGACACTGTCAAATGAGGGAACATGTCTAAATAATTTTAATCTGTCTTTATTTTAAACTTTCAATTTGAGCTTAATCTTCCTGAGGCAGCTTCGTGCTCTTCCGCATGCTTGCGCGAAAAAGTGCAGGTCCCGACTCTCCCTCCTTCCCCCCACCCACACAGGTAGCGCTGAACAATATCCCACATAAAATGGCGGCACGCAGCTAATAGTGGGTGGTGATCGGCTCCGTGCCCACCTGCGCCTGCTCCTGACCGGCCCACCCGACTGGCAGAGGTTCTGCCCATTATTGTAGTCAGTGGCACATTTCACATCTTTGCCACCTAAAGATGCATTAACATGAAGTGTGCAGAGGACGAAGAAACATAGGCCAGAATTTTTAAATTGGTGACGGGCACGCGCCCATACTGACCGAGCTTGAAGTAATGTGTGGTGATGCCAGCTGAGTGTGCCGACGTCAATGCACAGTCGCACGATAGTTCGGTTGGCAGGTGCATGCCGGAGCTGGCAACACGCCCGCCAACAATTAAAAGGCCTGTTGAGGTCATTAAGTTATCACTTAATGGTTGGCGGGCAGATGAAAAGGCCAAGCAGCCTTTGCATTTTTTTGGAAACCTCATCGATGGGTGGGATGAGGTTTCCAAAAGCAAATACAAATAAAATAAAAGCTTTATATTTAAATTAAAAACATGTCCCTGCTCATGTGACATAGTCACATGAGGTGACATTTTTTTTTACATTTTTCTGTTGTTTATCTTCTTCATCTTCCTGAGGTAGCTCCATGCTCAGGGAGATTATTCAGCGCTCTCTCACGCACATACACAAAGTTTGCACCAGGCCTGCTTGCTGTCCTCCTCCCGCCCACACAGGCAGCGCTCAGTGTTGCTGCTCACGTATCACACCGGGCGGGCCTTAATTGGCCCGCCAGTGTGAAATTGCAGTGCACTGTCGATCGCGGGCAGCTTCCTGACCACTCCTGCCCACCCCTGCTGATCCCATACACCAAGGGCAACATTTTGTCCATGTGAAATATAGAAACATAACAGCTGGAGTTTCAGTCCCTTGAGTCAGTTCTGCCATTCAACTGGATCATGGCTGATAATCTACCTCCACACAATTTTCTCGCTACATCCCCATAACCCTTGAAGTCATTAATGTCTAGAATTGTATCCATCCAAATCCCCTATGCCCCCTTCTGAAATTGTGCTCTGAACACCCAAGTATATGTCATTAATATAGATCATGAAAAAGTCTGAAAGTCCAAATGAAAAAACCCCTCGGGAATGCATTATATACCATCCTCTAGCCCAAAAAATAACTGGTCACCAATTATCTCTGTTTACTGTCACTCAGTCAACTTCGGTGGAATGGGTGGAAACATTGCAGAGAAGTGTGAGGTGACACATTTGAATAGGAAAAACAAGGAGAGGCAATATAAAATAAAGGATATAATCTGAAATGGCGTGTCGGAGCAGCAGTGCACAAACCACTGAAGGTGAAAGGACAGGCTGAGAAAGTGGTTAAAAAGTTGTACAATATCCTGGACATTATATTTAGAAGCATTGAGTACATAAGCAAGGAAGTTATGGTGACCTTTATAAAATACTGGTTTGTCTTCAACAGGTGTATTGCGTCCAGTTCTGGGCACAGCACTTTAGGAATTATGCAAAGACATTGGATAGGGTACAGAAGGGATTTATGAGGATGATTCCAAGGATAAGGGATTTCAGTTACATGGATAGGTTGGATAAGATGGGGCTGTTCTCCTTAGGAAGAGAAGGTTAAGAGGAAATTTGATATGGTGTCCAAAATCATGAGTGGTTTGGACAGAGTAGACAGAGAGAAACTGTTCTCATTGGTGGAAAGATCAAGAACCTGAGGGCAATGACTTAAAGAGACTGGTGAAAGAACCAGAGGTGAGATGAGGAAAACTATTTTATACAGCCAGGATCTGGAATACATTGCCTGAGAGTGTGGTAGAGGCAGGATCAATCATGGCTTTCAAAAGGGAATTGGATAATTACTTGAAGAGAATAGACTTATCGGTCTAGGTGAAAAAGATGGAGGAGTGGAACTAATTGAGTTGCTCTCTCAGAGAGAGCAAGCATGGACACATGGGGTCAAATAGCCTCTTGTGCTGGAACTCATCTGTAATTCTACATGATACTATGTTGTGTCATTCAATTACTGTGAAAAATGCAGACCTCATAGGGTTTAGATCCATGGACTCTGCAGCCAATTAAGGACCTAAGCTGTGTCTCTGGCCAGCTGCTCCTCCTGTTCCTCCAACACATAATTCAGCTCACTCGTGCTCTAACTGTAGTTCATAAGTTCTAAATTCCCTGGGCTGAGTACAGCTGTAGTGGTTCTGACTACAAATAGATTGGATTTTGCTGAGTACTGTGAAGTGATGGGTTTGCTCCGCCGCTGGGAGCTTCAGGGATGGCTTTAACCACAAAAGAACTTAGAGTTGGATGCTGGCTGAAATAAAGCTTAAGTTACTAAACATATGTCACAGTGATTTTGCATGTGTGTGTGAATACTTGATCATTTTTACAACAATGTTGGGTTGCTTGCCTCACTGGAATCAGCCATTATGTAAGTCCCGTGGTGGATAGGGGTTGGGTTGAGGAGTGGAGCAGCAATGGAGGTGGGAGGGGTGTGAATACTGTGGAGTTGGGGGATCAGTTCTGCACTTCCTGCCTCCAAAGCAAAATCTTATGAAATTGTTTTCAACAAATAATGAGCTCTGTGCTCACTGGAGAATTCTGAGCCTGGCATTCCTGACTGCTTTGCTCATCCCAAATTAATTTATGCAACTGGGCTAAAACAGACATAATAGCCTGAACTAACGTATAGGCCAGAATTTTACCTTCCCCCCACCCCCGCACTGGCAGGATCTGAGGCGGGGCAGGGAGCGTAAAATTGCATGGACGAGGTTCCCGCCTGCCCTGACCTGGTAGTGATTTTAAGGTGGAGTGGGCAGGGCCTCAGATGGGAAGCCTGCCCTTGCCCCAGTTAAGGCCCTTAAGTGGCTACTTAAGGGCCACTTAAGGGCCTTTCCCACTCAGCATCAATTTTTAAGCTGGCAGGCGATGACAGCTCAGGGGAGGCAATCCAGAAATAAACTGAGTTTGATCTCGTGCTGGAAGTGGGTGAAGAAGGGGGTTGACATCTGGCCCTCCCTCCCCCCATCCTGTCTGTCCCCCCAGATCCTGATCACCCCCCTATTGAGCACCCCCAGATGTTGCCTACCCTCCCTGTTTTGGGATCCCTGCCACTTACCTTTCCGCAGGGTCCCAGGACCTAGTACCAGGCAGCTCCCTGCAGTGTCTCTTTCAGCCATTGCAGTGCTGTGCCTGTAGGGACTAATTAGCCAGCAATTCTCCAAGGTGGGACACCACCCTGCATGAGGGCGGAAGTGCCGTCTAATGTCAGTCAACGCTCGTTAGAATATATAATGGCACCAGGGCTGCTGGAGTGAGTGGGGATGTGTTCCCTGTCAATTCCTCGGATGGCAGGAGCCGAGCCCCCGCCATGCTGAAAATTCAGGCCAAGGAGTTGAAATCCCTTCAGTTGAGCGTGGGGGAATTTACCCTTACTTGTGAAGACACAGGGATACACGAATAGGCCTTCCCAACTCATTTTCAACTTCATTTTCTACCATTATGGTTAAAATCCAGACCCAAATCTTTCCTTTTTGATCCTTGATTTTGGAATAAAGCTTATTCTTTATTCATATTCTTTATTCCACTGGATATTTTGCCCCTGGATTTGAATCTGAACTCTTAAAGTAGCAGTAAAGAATTACAAAGGAGAAAGATAACCACCATGGAGCTTCGATGCTTAACCACCTCACAAGACCTTTTGGCAATTCAGTTGTCTTCCCTGCCCTAGAAAGGAACTGAAATGGATGAGTAACACTGGAATAACATGAAGCCAAAGAAAAAGGAAATCAGCATTATTTAACTGGAATAAAAGCAAAGGTCATCAACTGAAATGTTAAATCTGTTCATTTCAGGGGCGCTTATGCGTGGAATGTTTCCCAAATATTCTGTTTTTATAACACTATTTTACGGTTGGTAATTGTTTCCTTTCAGCATAGTCCCATTGTTATCTATAGTCTACCAGAAATGAATGACCAAATTTCTCACTTACAAAGCTACATTGGAGAAATACAATGTTAGTTTGGTCCAGTTCTAATTTCTCCTGTATGCTGGAGTAAGCCTTAAGTTTAGTGATAATATTCCTGCCTCTAAAAGCTGTAGACTTCACACCATGCTCCTGAAAATCCCAGCAACTGGACTAAATACCTGCTCTAAATTTTGAGTTGACATGGGATACTTGCATTTGAACTGGGTAGCTGTCCCTCATCTTATGGGTTGTGAAAACTGTGCATGATTAAGCACTCTATTACACCAAGCACAGGAACAAGCCATTCAACTGGTGTATGGCAGCATTAATGCTCCACATGAGCTGGTGTGAAGATGGTTGCAGCCATGGAAGGAGCCTTCATGTCCCAGCTTGTCAGACTGTTAATCAGGCTCTGGGTCTTTCCACTATTTCACACTGATCGCCAAGAGAATAGTGTGAAGATATGAGAAACAACATTGTTTTCTGAAACCTCTTAACTATAAAGGTCAAGTTTTTTTAAAAAAAAACTTTTAATTCATTCTTCTTCTTTTTGTATTATTTATTATTGCTATATCTGCCATAATAATACATAATTCAAGACAACAGCTGGGACTCAATCTTGGCTGAGTGCCGTATTTATTCAGCCTGTTTTTTCTCTGTATTTTTCTTGCTTCTTAGTGCATTGCTGATTTTTCTCCCTATGTGTCTTTTCTTTACTATAATCTCAACCTAGCTCTTTTTTGTTTTTTGTCCTTTTCCTTTTAACTCTGCATGCTTGGTATCCCTATCTTAACCACCCTTGTTTTACTGATAGCTCTTCAACCGGACAAGGTCATTCAATTGATAATTTAATTTTAAGCAAATGACAATAATGAAATTTGGTGCAAAATAATCTATCATATGTGTCATTGAATAAAATGATAGAAAATATTTTAGTCAGTAAATTTAAGATGGAGGTTTATGTTCATTAGCATCATTCACGTTATCTACCATCATGCTGATATTGCAGCCCTAGTTCTGCAACAGACAATTTCTTTTGTAATTTCATTAAAGCCTTAACAACTACCACAGAGTGGCACTGCTGAAACATGTTTCATACTTTCATGCAAAAGTCAGGTAAAATCCTAAGGTGTTTACTGAACAACCAAATGTTTATTTAAATGGCAAATGAACCATGTGTTCGCTTCACTGAGTGTAGGTGCTTGAGGGATGGGGCAGATTTTCTTTTCATCTTTTGTCTGGTTACTGGGTTTGATCAAAGGAACCAATGTGGTTGACAGATTGTATGTTGAACCATTCTGGATCAGTTTGCACATGTAACATATAAACATGAAATTTAGAGCAAAGGTAACTTACTTTGCAGAATAATCTGTTGAAATTATATTAAAAAATAGGGTGCATCAAAAAAACAGGGAACCGAAAACAAAAAATGTGTTCCAAAACTGTAAGGGGTAAATATTCATCTTGATGGTGGCACAAAATGAGCAATGTCAGATCAGCTGCCTGTTGTACGCAGCACTTGATGTTTAATTCCAATGAACGCATTGGAAGTGAATAATAGGCGCTGTGTATAATGGAAGGCTAATCCAAGATTTCCTTCTGATGCCTGGAGGATTAAATTTAATGAATTCCCCTCCTTGGCCCTCTTCAGGGCCTACTTTTGTGCGCCAATAGGTTTGTAAGGCTGAAACTGGGCACTGATGCCTGACACATTGTTGAAAATGGGGTTGACATTTGAATTATGTCACCGGACCCCGACTGTTGCATTGCAATTGGTGAAGGCCTCCAGCAGTCTCCAAAATGCAAGTGTTAAAATAGGATGGGGTGTGAACTTGGCATGATGAAGGTGAATAACATGCTACCATAATTTGAATCTTGCACATGTATCATTTTTATCAGGTGCTGGGGGGATTAAATTTATGGCCGGTTTTTTCCATAGGTTTAATTTCTTATGTTCAACTCCTGAAAAAAGTCCTACTCTCATGAGATTAATTTATAATTTTTCTTTAGAGATCCAACAACAACAATTTGTACTTATATAGCACAGTTAATGTAGTAAAATATCTGGAGGAGCTACACAAGAACAATTATCAAACAAATGTTGACACTGAATCAGATAAAGAGTTATCAGGATATTTGACCAAAATAGGCAGTAACTTGCAGGGACAGAAGGGTCAAGGATGGGTTTTTTCAGGAGTGGGGTAATGATTGCAGGTTTGTAGAGGAGGATGACAACACCTGAAGAGAGAGATCCATTTCCAATATCAGCTAACATGGGAGCCAGGGAGGAAAGTTACATGGTCAGCATTTCAGGAAAATAGGGCTGAGAGAGCAGGAAGTGGGCTTCATGGACAAGATGCGACTGGGAAGGAGAAAGGAGAGAAATGAGGGAAAGATGTGAGTTCAAGGCTAGGACAGAGGGCACCTTAGGGGAAGCATGGCCTGGTGAGCTATGGTAAGGGAGGGAAGCGCCAGAGGCAACTGAAAGGATGTTCTTCATTTTAGTGATAGTGATGCCCATGAGCTCTTTGCATTTTATTTTGAGTTGAGGGCAGAGGGTCAGGGGAGAGGGGTTTAAGAAGGTCAGTAGTAGAAAAGAGGTCAGAGATTATGTTTGCTTTCCAACATGATCCAAGAATGGTGAGCAGTTTTGGGCAGAAGGAAGCTGAACCCAATAGAGGTTGATGTGGTCCAACCTGCAGACTGCACATGGAAGGCCATACCAGTAATCCTCTATTCATGTTCAAGTTTGCATGCATTGGGTTTAAGGGCATGAATATGGGGGTCACACTTCTGGGACTGTTAAGAGCGCGGGTGCGAAAGCATTTTAGTAGGAACAAGGGCATCCAAGACTGTGGTGAGGGTTTGACTTAGCAGACAGGCAATTCGGAAATGTTGTGGCAATGGAAGGCCAAAGGCTAGATAGCTGGGCATTTGAAAGTGAAGGGGTAAGTGATCTAAGGAAAATATATTTTCCAGGGCAGATACACATAGGGAAGTTAAGAGTGGAAAGGGAAATGTAAGTGTAAGGGGGATAAAATAAGGTGATCAGGGATAACATTGTTTGTGATTGATACAATGCGAGTAGAGAGGCTACATGAGATGGCAAAGCCGGTGGGTGGGTAGGTAGGGGGGGAGGCCATTAATATGGGTAGACAAGTTTACATGGAGGGACAGACTGGGAGAATAGCAAGGCAGTGAAATTAGAGGGGAAAGGGCATTATGAGTTGAGACGAAGATTGCAATCACCAAGGATGATAAATCACTTGATGCAGAGGCTAAGGGAAGAAAGCAGTGATGATATCTCAAAGAGAAACTTGGCATGTTACTTGGGTGGATGGTAGGGACCAAGAATTTTAAAGGAGAGACAAGAGGAATAACATGATGAAATGCTCGAAGGAGGAGAAGATGCTAGAGAAGTAGGGCTTCAGGCCAAGGTATGACTTGGAGATTTTAATGGGCTTGCCGTGTATTTCCAGTGTTTTCCAAATTTACTTATTTTGCATTGGGAATAGTTTTTTTCTTAATGGGCACAGCAATTAAAGGTTGGTGCTTATGTTTTGTTGAACCCATCCTCTGCTGGAAGGAAAATAATTGACTTTATTGAAGAAACATATTGATCTATGGGTTTGAACTTTCACTATAGCAGGCCTTTGCTCATTTTGGATCCTAACATAATTTAAGATCATGAACAGTAATCAGAACAAATAGTTTGGCTGGTATTGGTTTTAAAGAGGAGAGCCACTTTATTTTTTTATACCTTGAGTAGAGCAAGCTACAGTAGAAACATATTCCGTCAAATTATTCTGCAACTGTTCTCAAGAGAAATTTGTTAATATCATAAATTGTAGCATAGTGACTGTGATCAACTAGTGTAATATGATTTTATTACCTTTTTATGTCACAGGAAATGTTATAATGTACAGCATAATCAGGGAAAGTGCAGCTTTTGTAATTAACACAGGAACTATACTTCCTAGATATCACATTTTCTATCAGCTTTCCATTTCATGGTGAACTCGATTGTATTATTATAACAAACTGACTGTCAAACCTGACAGTGCGCAGAACTAATACTTGCTGGAGTCTATTGGATTCAAGTCCCAGTGGTATTCAGTTAACTGGCCCCTCTGGATGAACAGATGAAATGAATAAAGAATCAGATCCTAGATTAAGAATCCCTTCTGGAAAAATCATTATCTTTTATCTCTAAGGTGACCAGCCTCTGGTACCACCATCTTATTCATCGAATTGCCTTTGTTACATTTTCTATTAGGACTGTCAAATGTTCAACAAAGTATGAGAGCAGAGTTTGAGAGTAATTCCTTTTCATACTATGAGCATTTGAAGAACACTTAAATAGCATTAAGTTAAACCAAATACTATTGAAGTTTATTTAGACACTTGATGCTTAACAATGGAAATGTCTTCTGACAGGTGCTCGAATTTCTTATAAGACATGTTTCTGAGTTTTCTAGGAATAAAGAAAATTAAAATTCCTTTGGTAATGCCCCTCCAATCAATCCATCTACAATGCTTTTAGAAGAATCTTTGCAGTGTAATAAAGTTGCCAGTTTGATATCTGACAGACTAGCATGAATATCACAGGCATTCAGAAAGTGAATTATCATTTTGAAACATATGATGTAAATCTGCCATTTTCAGGTGAATTTCTTGCATAATTCACAGCCTGCTCATCTTACGAGGTCAATACGTATCATTATTGGTACTGGAATGCCCCCAAACTTCAAAGTTTCTGTGGGAAATGACTAAGTAGGAGATTAAGGCCACAGCGGAAAGATGTTGCTTATGAGCACTGAGTGGTTACTTGCACTTCCTTTCCTCATGGAAGGATTCTAATGAATTCAGATCACCCATAACCAGCATACTTCCTTTCATGAATGTTGCCCTTAGTTTTTTCAATAATTCTACATCATTTTCATTGTTTTTCCTTAAGGAATCTAAATATTGGCAATTATTAAACAAATTATTTTGTTGTTGCAAGTTGTCAATTATATGTAGACTTTATCTCCCTCCCAGAAAGCATTAAATTATATATTTGAATCAACATATATATTCACCCCTAGATTGCGAGAGCGAGTGAACATTCACAAATGTATTCTTCACTAGATGAGCAGCAAATTAAATGATCACCTTTATTAGCCTAGATTGGTTTAAATGTGTCATTTAGTTCTAGACAATGTGAATTAAGACATAGGCCAAAATTTTGCGTTCCAAGGTCAGGTGCACACCTGACCTGGACACACATAAAAGAGCACGAAAAGACGTTAGGTGTGCGTCCTGGCGTCATTGCGCACATGCCCAATATTGAGGTTACGCCTGTTGACAATTAAAGGGCCAATTAAGGTCATTAAAAAGCCAATAGACTGTGATTTTACATTGCCCATGCGATGTTTAGCTCGTCGCACGGGCAAAACGGATGGGCGGAATTCATGTTTTTAGCATTTCCTCATCCAAGGGCAGCATAAAATACCCTCAGAGCAGCAGCACTTTCTCTGTCATTGCCAGTCCTTTGCTGTGTGTGTACAGAGTTGTCCCAGAGTTTCTTGGTATCTCGTTTGATTGTTAAGCTTACATTTCAACATCTCAGGTTCTCATCTCCCCTGAAAGCTTCCTCTGGGTATTGCAACTCCAAATATGTGGGTGGACACTCCATGCCAGTGGCTTTGAAGGTTACAGTGACCCTCAGTTTCTATGCTTCCAGTTCTTTTCAGGGCTCAGTGGGGGATCTGTGCAGTGTTTCTCAATCAGCTGCACACAGTTGTGTCAAGTTCATGGCTGATGCTATCTTTTGACGTGTCCGCACATTCATCCACTTCCAGGCAGACCAGGTCAGCCAGGCGGAGGGAGCACAAGGCTGGGATCCCCCATGTCCAAGCTGTAATAGATTGCACACACGTGGCCATCAAGGCACCAGCAAGTGAGCCTGGAGCTTTCAGCAAAAGAAAGGGGTTCCAATCAATGAATGTTCAGATCGTCTGTGGCCACAGGACACAGATTCTCCAAGTTTGTGCCTGTTACCCTGGGAGCTCACATGACGCTTATGCATTGCGGCACTCATAGGTATCAAGGCTGTTCATGTCTCCTGTACGAATAGATGGATGGCTCCTGGGTGACAAGGGCTATACCTTGAAGATGTGGCCAATAACGCCATTCCATCACCCAAGAACTGAGACCAAGGAGAAGTACAGCAGGAGTCCTGCCTCCATAAGGGCAATGGTAGAGAGGGCTACTGCTGAAGATGCGCTTCAGATGCTGGACCAATCAGAGAGAGCACTGCAGTATCCTCCAGATTGTGTCTCCCTCATGCTGCACCCTGCACAACCTGGCTCTGACAAGTGGAGGACCCACTGGAGGCTGAGGAATGCAAGGCTGCTCCACAGGCCACGGAGGATGACTCAAGTGATGGCTCTGAGGAAGAGCCTTGGGTAGTGCAGAGTGAGGACCTTGAGGCAGGGGATAGGATCCCTCATGGAGGCAGGGACACCAAGAATGCTTTGATCTAGCGAAGCTTCTGCTAGGCATTCAAAGCATCAATGCCTTTTCAAGCCAATGGCACTGTCCCCTTTGCTAACAATCAATAAATGAGAACACAACACTTTATGCCAACACCATACTTTTACAAGCCTGTGCTGCATCTGGCACCTATTCATACCATCCAGCCAACTCAACCCATTTAAGTCAAATAAATGTTTAAAGATACTTCACATGAACAAAGAAAGAACAACAAAAGTGTCCATCCCCAACACAAGAGTCAAAATAATTAACGCAAAAAATGTCATTCGTGACACACCCCTGCTGTGCTCAAGGTGCCTTCACCTTACGTTTGCACGTGCTGTGAATTGGTGCCCCCCCCCCACCTTCGCTGTCAATGGTGTTTTAGGCAGCCTGCTGACTCTGCTGTCCTGGTGGCCCTGGTGACCTTGGTGGTCATCCTCTGGCCACTGGAATCTGAGTAGGCTCTGCCTGGGAGGGTGCATCCAGCCCCATAGCCGGGCACTCCTCAGTTGTGGCGGCATCATCAGATGTAGCGGCCACTGGCAGAGGGGCAGAGGAGCTGGTGCCCTTGTCCAGAACGCCCTGAAAGGAGCCCATAGAGACGACAGGCAGCTTGTCTGCCAACGTGAGTGTGTTTGTATCTCCCTGCTCACCATTGATGGACGTGGACCTAGCAGGGAGACTAGGTGCCTTATCCATCTGTCACATTGGCAGTGACCTCCTGAGGTCACCACCTGTGTGAGGGCTTGCAGGCCTGAGTGTAACCCCTGAGTCTGCTTCTGAAGCTCTGTCTCCATGAGAGTTGTCACTCTCTCGATGGAGGAGGCTTTGTGCTCAGTGTTAAGGGTCAAAGCAGACCCTCTATGATGGAGACCGTGGACTCTCATGGATCTCTACCAGTTCTCCCACACCCCATTCTGCTGGACATCCAGCATAGGCCGCCTGATGGATGACTCGAGAGGCTGATCCTCTGCCTCGGATGCAGCATGGTCCTGGTCTCCAGCTGTGCTCCCACTGTCGGCTCTGAGGGACCTCTCTGCCTCTCCCAGCAACTCAAGCCAGTGTCATGTGCCCTCACCGCTGTGCATTACCCACAGAGCTGAATATCTAATGCCCACCGATGTGTGAGTATCTGCGCTGGTGCCTGGTTCAGAGAGACAGTGTGACATTGGTGCAGGTGTGATATTTTCCTTGGAGATCAATGGGCTGGCCTCAGGGTCACCAGCTGCTCCTGCGGATGGCACTATGCATGCTAGGCGGGCTGAGGAGACAGTGGAGACCTACTGCATGGTGCCATCTGCATTGGAGCTTCAGTGGGCTCTCTGGCTACAACAGTTCAGTTTCTGATGAGAGGAGCCCGTTATGTTTCCAGTACCCAATGCACACGCCTCTGTCACCTGCACTCTAACATCATCCGAGACTCCTGCTGCACTGCGGCTGGACAACCGAGCTGGCCAGTGGCATTCAAGCTCCAGTGCATCGCTCTCATGCTTAGTGAGGATGCACAGATTTGACCCTCCTCCACTCATTCTGTGGCTCTCCGTGGCATTATGACTTCTCTTCTCCTGACAAGAAAAACTAGCCTCATTATTGCTCCATCTCTCTGAAGATCCTTTCCTAGTTCACAGCCGCCCTTCCACCTGGGCATTAAGTGGGCCATGTCACTGTGGCACATCTCACCCTGCAATGCACTGGGGCCAGTCGTGCTGACATCCCAGCCTTGGCAGGGCAGGGCTTCAGTGCCAGTTGGCCTACACACTCCTGGACCGCTGAATGTTCCAAGAAATGTGCACCTGACTAAAGTTCTCCGCACACGCCCATTGCCACCTCTGCATTAACCCTTGCTGGCCGCAGGAGATCATTGAAGCTTTTGTGGCACTGAATCCACGTGGGGCGCACCATGTTGTGCCCACAGGCCTGGGTGGTGACCTCTTATTGGTCAGGTGGGGCAGCCTTCTCTTGCCGTCCCTGGGCATTAAAAGATGCTGCTTGTCACTGAGCTCCTCAACCAGCACTCCCAGGCACTCATCTGAAAAACGGGGGGACAGAGTGCCCACCCAACTTGCCCTCCCGCCTTCCATGGCCACCAGGTGCTGAGGCTATGACTGACTACACACCAGGAAACTTCTTGAACAGCTTCCAGATAGCTCCCTCAACCTCCCCCACAACTCCTGGCAGCCTTCAGCGAGCTGCCTCTTCCGTTTTTTGAACACTCCACCGGGTCTCCATTGGACCCGGCGCCTGGCGCGTTGCCACCCTTGCGCATGGAAAATCAATCCAGCGGTCGCGTTTCATGCTGGGCGGGCCTTAATTGGCCACCCAGCATAAGATCACATTCACAGCACAATCTCAGCCGGGAGTGGGTTTTACATCCACTTCCGGCTGCACCAACTTTGGGCTCACCCCAAGGGTAAAATTCAGGCCATAGAGAAAGAAAACAAACAAATCAGATAGCAGTTAGAATGCATTGCTCTCTCCTTCCACCAACTGATATATTCACATTCCACTGATGGAGGTTGGATCTCACTGAAACTCAAAGTCAAAAAATGCTTTAATGTTATGACTAGATAATCAAAAATACAGTGTCAAATAGCAGCAAGAAATCCTTCAATGATCAAAACAGTGGGAAATATGCAGACAGACCCAGAAAATGACCTAAATGCCTATCCTTGTTGAGGAGGTTTATTTTGACTGTTTGCAAATGAATTCAAAATGGTCCAGTTTACATTGCGCTGTTTGCATTATAATTAAATGCTAATCTTTTGTGACTGCATTTCCTGTTCCATAGTTACTGCAGCAGTGACTTCATTGGTATATGTGTGCTTACATAACTGGCAAATTCCAAATATATATCATGTGCTGAAATGTAGAAATGACTGCTCTCCTAGAATGTGAGTGGGGCACCTCCATACAGAAATATGTAGAATTTGCAGCCCAAAACAGGACATTCAGCCTAACTAATTTTTGTCGACTTTACCTTCTATGGCAGCAAAAATCCTAATCACATTTGCCACCATGTTCCTAAGTGCCTTCGACCCCCTTTCCTTCATTCACCTATCCAATATAATCTAAAGTATTGATACAGATTCTGCCTCCACACAACCCGGGGTGTGAATTTCACAGACTCACAACTTTGTGTAAAGAATTTTACCTTGCTTTCTGTTTAAAACATGTCAGCTGTGTTTCAGTAGAAACACACTCACCTCAGAGTCAGCAAGTTGTGGGCTCAAGTCCTATTCCAGAGACTTGAGCGCAAAACCTAGGCTGGTGCTTCAGTGCAATACTGAGAGAGTGCTGCTCAAAGGTGATGTCTTTCAGATGAGACATTAAACCAAGGCCCTGTCTGCCCATTAGATGAATGCAAAAGTTCCCATCGCTCTATTTAAAGAACAGCAAAGGAGTACTCCCCACTGAACTGAACAATGTTAATCCCTTAAACAACTTTGCTCAAATGGATTTTCTGGTCACTGCTACATTGCTGATCTTGTTGGCCGCCCTGTTTCCTACATTGCATCAGTAACTACACTCCAGCAGTACTTCATTGGCTGTAAAATGCTTTGGGACATCCTGGAGTTGTAAATGTGCTATGTAGATGCAAGCCTTTCATTTTAAATGACTTACACTTAATCTTGTATTTATGATCCCTTGTCCTAGACCTCCAGAAACATTCTACTTCTGTCAGGCATGCTTTCATAATTCCAATAATTGTTTCTACACAACACCCCATAATTTGCATTTTACAAATGGGAAAACCCTCACTTTTCATTTAAAACAAAATTCTCAAGTGTTAGGCTTTTGGAATAATATCTTAGGGAAGCTACTTTTTACTTTTATTGGTGCATTAAAGGCCAAGCACTTCCTCATAGAAAGTGGAGGACAATCAGAGGACTGGTTACACCAGGGTTGCTATTAACAAGCATTAACAGAGACCTTGGTGCAGATCTTTATTTTGTCTTCTTAGTAAAAGAAGCTACATGTGCCAGGAAAATTCAAGGAAGGCAGAGGTGGAAGTAACAAAATAAATTATCAAAATAATCCAGTTGAAAATAAGTTATTTACAAATAATTGTGGAAATGGTGAGGGCTGTAAATGTCATTTGAAGTCATAATTTGTGATTTATTATTGAAGAACAGCAATGACACAGGTCAATGCAGAAAAGCTTCTCCATAATTCTTTCTTTGAGAATGCACATAAAATCATTTTGCAAGGAAGAGCTTTATGTAATATGCTTTCTCTTTAACAAAAGGACACAATAAAACACAATTTGCTTCATATCAGAAGGCATATGACTTCAGAGTGCAAATGGTAATGCATTTCTAGATTATCCTTTGTTGAAAGTTGATAATTATTTAAAAAACTAGCTGTAGATTTCTGTCTTCTACCAAGGCTATAATTTGAAGGCTCACTCATATTTATGGAGCTATGAGACATTAGCCAAGATAGATGAAGGATTACAATCTCAAAACAACAATCTGGGTCTGAAAAGATATGATCAATTTTTCAAAAATTGCTGCTTTATAATTAACTATTCTTTCATCAACCTAGCCATATTCAGTGATTTAAACATCTAACATGCTTCACCTCCAGTATTTGTACAATGGGAAATCAATCACGGAGGCAAGGTAGCATTTTCAATCGCAGATGGCAGCCTTAGTTCCCGTGGTTTTAACTGGTCAGCCCCGATAGGTTCAGAGTTCTCCAAACTGGCTTCCCGACATCCTACTGGGTTGGTTTGGGTACTGTTGATGCTCCCTCACCTTGGGTACCATGAATGGGTGCACAGAGAAGGCCAGTAGTGACCTGATGGACATAACAGAGCCTACCTCTCACTTAAAGCAGGGCTCAGTACATGGTTTCAGATTTTTATCAAACTTTTTCTCCCAGTAGATCCCATTGAGAGATTTCAATAAAGCATGTAATTTGTTCACTGGCTTCTCCTGAAATACCACAGAAGTATTTTCTCTTTCAAAAAATGAAATGCTTAATGACACTCACCAACAACAATCTCCTTTCTCTTCCTCTCACCTTACATTGGTTTCATTTGGAATGATATTTATAACACAATCAATAAGATACCCTAGTTGTGTAGACATACAAACATAGGGTTAGCTTTTAGTTTAATCTCATATGACTAAGGTTTCAGTTTTCTTTTTATTTTTAAATGGCTTGTGGATTTGAACTGGAGCTAGAAATAATGAATAACCAAAGTTGTAAACCCCTGGACTACTTTAGGGTTTAATGTGTCAATTTAGTTGACTGTACTATTTAGCTTCTGCTGAAGTGCAGGATGTGGGATTCATGTCTGTTGACTTCTTTTTTGTCTTTTTGCCCAATACAGTGGGCCTAAGATTTTAATAGAAAAGAGATAATGGGCAAAAATGATAAACAATTTGATATTTAGAAGTTTTGTAGGAACTACCTCAATTCCAAGGTCTTGTTCACTATAATGTTATGAGTTTTAAAATGTGGTTATGTTTTAAACTGTCTCTTTTAATTCAAGATAAAATCGAGCATGTGACCTACTAGCTCTTCCCAGTGATAAGCCTATGTGACCTGGTTGCATGGAGTGTAGGGGCCCAGGTCAAGTCTATTGAAACCCAAGTACCAGCTTTGACATTGGAATACAAAGGCAGAAGCAGCTGGCCTTGTTTTGTTTATGCTTAAAGACTCTTAGGCAGGCAGACTCAAGGATCCCAGAGACATAGCAAGTGTTGATGCTGGGTGAAGACACAGGGATGTTATTGCCGTTAGAGAAAAATGATGGTGAGAACAAATTCCCCAATTGAAGCACTGGACTTTGTAGAGATTTAAAGACAGAGAAGTCACCAGACAGTGCCTTGTTGCTGGAAGTCTATTCAGGTGTACTCAAGAAGATTGTGTGAAGGGACTTTTAAAGGGACTGGAAGACCTGACCAGGTGTAACAGAGAGAAAAGAGCCTGTTTAAATGCCGAGAGGGATTTTGGACTTTAAAAACAAGATTACAGTTCTGCTGAGTGTGGAACATAATGTATAAACATGGCATGGGGTATCAGACTTGTTCAGAATCTAGTAAGCGTTTTTTTAGAGTATTAGTTGCAAAATAAGTAATGCTTAGTTATGTTGATTTTAGTTTGTTTGTTATAGTAAGAGTCTTAAGACTTGAAAAACTTTCATGTGATTCCTTTGAGTCAGTGGGAATTTAAATCTCTTTTTAAAAGGTATCAGCCTCTACAGGGATTCTAACAATAACTGTCATCGGGATATGAAGGATCATCATAGGGCATTGTGTGTGACTAGAGGCATGTAATGGTCTTCACTCAATTTTTAGAGGCAGGATTGAAAGGAATCATGAAAGTTACTCCTCTACCTAAAGGAAAAACATAGCGATTATGCTAATCTCTCTGTCTGTCTACAATGCAGAGCCATTACATGGTCAAAAGCTAGTCAAAGAGCATAAAAGGATTGCCTTTCAAACCATATTTGGTTGTTAGATTTTAACATTCTTACAAAGCCTTATGTAAAGAACCCACTGACCCTGACTTCAATTTCAGAATTCAGAACTAAACTGTTCCTATCATCATCCAGTTCTGCTGTTTTCACCAAATACAGGCCTTAGCAATTTAAATTTTATGACCAACCTGATTTGAGAAATAAGAAAGATGTTGTTCATTCATGTAACCTGATGGCATTGAATTCAAGGACAGGCTGCAATAGCGCTGCAGGTAGGGAGTGGATTAATCCATGCTCCTCTGTTGTTTCAGGAGAAGATGGCCCACAGCAATATTGAAAGGTTATTCAATATTGAATAATATTGACCAGCAGAGTCCCCGCTAGCCTCCTTATCCTCTCGAGATACGAGCAAGATGCCCTGGAGCTCAAGAGTCAGCACGCCCTATGGGCAACCAGAGGCCAGGCGAAGGTAAGAGTTCAGTGCACAGAGGCGAGACTTTGAGCTTGTGCAATAATTCTAGTGTAGTCTCTTCATTGATGTGAGCCTTGAACCTGGAATCCCCATTGATCATTGAATGACGAGGGCACCATGATGCAGATCTCCATTGCCTCACCAGGGTACCTGGCATGCACTGTGACAGTGTGATGACTTAAACTAATGACATGCCCTTCTTCTCCATTTTAGGTTTGCCAGCAGGCATTTGTCCTCTGGACCCCAAAGGGCCACCCCTGATGCTGGAGACCACTAGGCGTCATTTGCACCTGCATCACACCTGCTCACTGAAGCAGGCACCAGCACAGATATCAGCACCTCGGTGGGCATTAGAGTGGCGGCTTGTATCTCAGTGCACATTGGTGAGGGCACTTCACAACTGCTTGAGGTACAGATGGAGGCAGACGAAGTGGTGAACTGCTTTCTTGAACAGTTGCAGTCCATGTGGTGAGGGTGTAGCCACAGTTATAGCTGTTTAGTATAGGAGTTCCAGGATTTCAACCCAGTGACGATGAAGGAACAGGAAATGTGTGCCTTGAAGGGGAGCCTACAGACTGATTCAGTTAAGTTTCTGTTCAATGATACCCCCAGAATATTGGTGGTGGGGGATTCAGCTGTTGAATGACAAGAGGAGGTGGTTAGACACTCACTTGTTGGAAATGGTCATTTCTTTTGTGACATGAATGTTACTTGTCACTTATCAGTTGAACCCTGAAAGTTTTCTGGGCTTGCTGCATGTGGGGCATTGACTACTTCATTATTGAAGTAGTTGCAAATGCGACTGACAATTTGCAATCATCAGTGAACATCCCTACTGCTGACCTTAAGATGGGTGGGGAAGGTCATTGATGGTAATGGTATAGTGGGCATTACACAGGGCCATAGGTATCAGTTTGTGGTTGAATGTAAACTCTGATCATCCACATTGTCTCATGGATGACCAGTTTTGAACTATTAGCTTTTGAACTGGCCAGAATATATTCAATTTAGCATAGTAGTAGTGCCACACAATGTGGTGGAAGGTATCCTCAGTGTAAAGATGGAACTTATTCTCTGCAAGGACACTGCTATGGTCACTCTGACCAATACTGTCATGGACACATGCATCTGCAACAGTTAGATTGATGAGGGTGAGGTCAAGTTGGTTTATCCCTCTTGTTGGTTCTCCCATCCCCTGACACAGGCCCAGTCTGGCAGCTTTGTTATTAATGTGTGTTGCTGAGCCACTCTTTCTGATGGGCATTGAAGTCCCCCCACCCAGACTACATTCTGTGTTCTTGCTACCTGTAGGGGAAGTGGTGGCATAGTGGTACTGCCACAGGACTAGTAATCCAGGGGGAACCTGGGTTTGAATCCCACCACAGCAGGTGGTGAAATTTGAATTCAATAAAAAATCTGGAATTAAGAGTCTGATGATGACTACAAAACCATTGCTGATTGTCATAAAAACCCATCTGGTTCACTAATGCCCCTTTAGGGAAGGAAACCTGCTGTCCTTACCTGGTCTGGCCTACATGTGACTCCAGACCCATTGCAATGTGGTTGACTCTTAAATGCCCTGTGAACAGGGATAGGCAATAAATGCTGGCCTAGTCATAGATGCCCACACCCCATGAGTGAATTAAGAAAACCTTACTGTCCAGTGAGTTCAAGATGGAGGCAAACTGTTTTATCGGCTGAGGAAGGGAAGTACATGTAGGAGGTTTCCTTGCTCATGTCTGACCTGATGCCATGAGACTTCATGGTGTCTGGAGAGAATTTTCAGAACTTGCAGGGTCACTTCCTCACAACTGTATACCAGTGGGCCGTCATCCCAAGGATGGTGATGGGGGAGTCCTGAACGTTGTCTTGTATGATTCAATGACTGTGATTATGTCAGGCTATTGCTTGACCAGTTAGTGGATCACCTCCCCCAACTTGTCTCTATGTGCTAGTAAGAATCCACTGCCCTGAGTTTTCCTTTGTCATGGCTGGTGTCATGGCAATGCCAGCTGGCCTTAGGCCTTTTTGTGCCAGTTTAATACAACTGAACAACTTGCTAAGCCACTTCAGAGGGCAGTTAAGAATCAACCATGTTGTTGGGGTCTGGAGTCACATATAGGCTAGAGCAGGTTAGGACAACAGGCTTTCTTCGCAATCTGACATTCGTGAACCAAAATGGGCTTTTCCAACAAACCAGTAGGCTCATACTGTGTCCAGCATTTTATTCCAGATTTACTTAATTAATTGTATTTATATTCCCCAGATGCCATGATGGGATTTGAAACCTTTGTCTGGATCGTTAGTCCAGGCACCTGGATTCTAGCCCAGTAACATTACCACTATGTACCACAAATACAGGAAAGTTTACCCACTTATATTTCTTTTCCATTTTATAGGCCAGGATTTTACAGCCCCTCTGCCTGGTGGGATATTACGGCCCCGTCGAACTGAATGGAAGTTTAAATGGCTCACGCTGCAGCCACCGGGCGAGGAACCCTGTTGGAACATAAAATCCTGGCCATTATCTTTAGATTTTCCAGTCCTCCAAACGCAATTGGAAATACATTTTTTTACATACATGTGCTTCAGCCAAAGTGTCTTCTTGCTTCATAGATTTTATTTGTTAGTTGCTGGAGATAATTCTTAATTGATATAATCCTTTTGGCATGTTGGTTCAGGGAATGTTTAGTCATCATTCAGAAATGGATATGAGTAATCATGTTGCTTGCTCTTTATATATATGGAAATGCTCAGGACTGAGTTACTTCTCATATGTAAAAGTTAAAATATGAGATGCTTTTCACATTTATTCCAGACAATGTACTACATCTGGTTACTAAGCAGTGGAAAATGTAAATAATCACATTGCGCATGTGCATCATTTTTGAGACCAGATTTGGATACATGCTTCTGGAATTCATGACCTGCTCCTCATAAACCTGGTAACAGTTGAACCCACTTGGTTAGGAGTGAAGTTATAAAATATTTATTTGCCATACTTTAAAAATGCATCATTAAATCATTAAGAACACACATCTGTTCTTCTCTACATTTCTATCAAAGAGATGCACAAGCAATAAAGGATTTTCATCTTTAACTTAAATAAATCACTAAAGCCTATGACTTAATTTTTGTATGACAGAAAATGATTTATTATATAGGTAAATGATAAAAAAAATTAATCAATAGCAAAATATAGCACAGGCAGTTTTTATTGATTGACTGATATGAATATCTGAATATTCTGCTTAAAGAAAATTATAGTAGGAATTGTCAGGTAGGTTGGCTCCTGTGCATTTGGATTTTGTTAACCAATTCTATTTCCCTGCATCAAATAAAGGTGACATCAACCTGACAAATGAAACAATACTGAACCTGTCATTCACTGCATTGACTGGTGTTCTTCCCATTCTGGATTCCTGACAGGTTGTTTTCTATGAATCACACCCAAAGTTAGTTGGTAAATACCCAAGGCCATTTCAGCTATGGAGCTCTTCTTCCTCTTTTAGAAATAAGTATTAAAGTTCACCAATTTCTGGCTGTGAGGAGCACCTATCATCAAAACAGCTGCACACAGATTGCCTCCTGTCAGACCTTATGAATTTGACAAGCTCACCCAACAGGCATGTGGCTGCACACATTCCTTTAGTGATAGTCATTTTCACAGTTCTCAAGAATCTAAACATCTGCTCAGTTATTTTTTTTTCTGAACTGGTTGAACATGCACAATGCAATGAGAAAATAGAATGCTCCTGGAATGGCTGCTTGTGTTGTTTGCTAACTCGGATTTTTTGATCATGACCGTCCCATCGACAATCTGCATCACTAGCAAATGTTTTTATATCTTCACAATTAGAATAACAGCTTTGCAGTTACTTTCAAGGCCAATAATGAACTGGAGAAAAGTGCACTGATTCACTCATGAATGTAACACCCACTTCCACCTTAAACAATGGTGCAGGAACCAATGTCCACAGTGGGACCCCGACAGTCCTTGTAGACCAAAGCACCATCAACTTGGCTTTCATTAACTGTTGGTGTGGTATTTCAGGAATTACAAATAGTTGAAGGAATGAGAAAGCAGTTGGCATCAGATAGCATAGAAGTGAAGATGGGACAGAGGGGTGCATGATGAAAATATATCATGCAGATTGTCCCTGCTCATGCTCCTTAACTGGAGTGGTTAGTTTATCTGTGTTTGAACAGAAGCTAATTGAATACAGGAACTTTGTATGAAGAGCCTTATCTATTTAGCTGTGGCAATGGAAAGGAGTGTGTTTGGAGTGTGTTTTGATGAAACAACAATACCAATTGTACCAGTAGAGTCAATCCAATAAGGGTTGCAAATTTTTGTCAGGAGTTCTGATAAAGGTCATCAGCCTGAAACACTAACTCTGTTTCTCTCTCCACAATGGCTGCCAGACCTGCTGAGCATTTCCAGCATTTTCTGTTTTTAATCCCTTAATTTTGTAGTGGTGATAGGAATTATACAAACATTATAAATTTAAACACATTTTTTCAGATTTTCTCAATTTGATTTGGAAAGTCCACTGTTTGTCTGGCTGATTTGACATTAGAAAGCAACTTTCAAGATGATGACACATCTGTAATATCTGGCCTTCATTGTTTCACCATAAGCAACCTTATCCTGTATATCTGCAATAACACAGATCACAAAGAGGTATATTTAAAGCAGGCCATGCTGAAACAAAAACATCCTGTTATTAGTAATTTTTTTTTCACTGTTTATATTTGCAATCCACCATTACTAATATGACAAGGAAAATTACAGAAATCATAGGATTTGTCACAGGATGTCTTGCTGTGAGTCATCAGCCCCTAAGCTTAGTTGGTTGTATTCTCCAACAATGACAATGTGTGATTGTTGATGGTGAATCACTGCCCATTTTACAGTAATTGCCTGAGCAAAGTATTTGTTTGATCATTTATGGCAGTGTTTTTGGTTTGGGGAAGATTTTTATAGTTATATTTTATGGTCATATTGCACAAGGTTAATTTCTTTGTCATATACTCCCCCCTTACCTGCACTGTTTGATCAACTGGAATGCTCCTGTCATATTGAAGGCATGATTCACTTTGTTCTGAAGTGAAAGAAAATGAAGTGTAGGCCCATAAGTGCCGACATCCATCACTTGGCATTGATAATAAACATTCTTGATCAGCATGCCAGCATTTGCTGAGCAAAACTTGTACAAACCTCTCACACCAGACCAACTCCAAACCAGTCTTGCTGTAGTGCTCCAGATCGCTCTCTATTCTAAGTGCTGTACGATGGGATGATGTCCTTGTATACTGTTGGGAGGAACTTGTCCAAGAATAGAAGTTCCCACTTCCAGTATGAAGGGAATACAGTCCCTGTCACTCACGTTAGCAACAGTGTTAAGAGGACAGGAAATCAGTCCGGTGTATTGGCAGCTGGACTCAGGCAGGATTGGGATTGGCTAAATTGCACTGAAAGAGGGAAAGAGGGAAAATGTTGATAATGAAGGGCGAGAGAGGAGGAAATGTAGGAAGAAGGAAAAGGGAGAATGGATGGTCATGAAGGGGACAAGGAAGAGGGAACTGAGGACAGTGTAGGGGGAAATGGATGGCAATGAAATGGAGAGAAAAAGGGAGAAGTAAAAGGGAAAGGAATAAATGACAATGAGAGAAGTGGGAAGTGACACTTTAGGTGGGGAGGAAAGAGAGTGCTGGCATCAATTAAAAGGGAGGGGGAGAGTGCCAGCATAAATTGGAGAAAGAGGAAAAAGAGTATTAACTGACTGGTTTGAGGGAGAGAATATTGCCAGGTTGGATTGAAGTGGGGGGAGGAAGGGGAGAGACAATACGAACTGGGGAGATTATATGAGAGTATCCCTGTAAAAGGAGATGGAGTTAGACAATATGTAGTGGGGGTAATATTCAACTTTTCCATCTGGGCATTACCCTAACCGCAACAGCATTACCCTGACCCCAATTAAGTTTACATGTTAAGGGGAAGGCCCATGCACCACATGGGATCCATGAGCGAAGGGCAATCCTGGTGCACTGAAGTGGGAGAAGGTCTGGTGGAAGACTACTGGCAAGATGGATGGATGCTGGGACCCCTGGAAGAAAATTTAATCTGCTTTGGCATTTTCCATACAAAAGGTACTACTATATCTTTGCGGGTCCTTCCTGGACCTCTTGTAGGTCACACAGAACCAGTTTATCACTAGTACACCTGGTCTCGCCATCATGGAAACCTCAGCACAGAGCCAGGAGTCAGCCTAATTTCTGTCCCAGTGGATGCCTGTGAGAATTAGACAGAACTCTGCTGAAGTAGCCATGGATTTTGAGACTGTTGTATAAACCTGGAGTTGAACATAGGAACATAGGGCGTTGGAGCAGGAATAGGCCATTTAGCCCTTTGAGCTTGTTCCACCATTTGATAAGATCATGGCTGATTGGGTTTAAGTCACAAACCCTAAATGATTGGATATTTTCATATATTCGGGCTATTCTTGAGCCTTCAGCATTTTTGGAACCTTGGCTGCAATTTTGAAGTTATTGGCCAGTTTTTGTTAATTCCGTAAATTGGC
This sequence comes from Carcharodon carcharias, assembly GCF_017639515.1. Taxonomy (NCBI): domain Eukaryota; kingdom Metazoa; phylum Chordata; class Chondrichthyes; order Lamniformes; family Lamnidae; genus Carcharodon; species Carcharodon carcharias. Next base: position 111,213,005 of record NC_054479.1, on the reverse strand, counting down.
ATGTATGCAGGGTTCTTTAGCGTAACCAATCTCCACCACACTGAATAAAAAAAGACTTGAACTTATATAGCACCTTTCATAACCCCAAAGTGCTTAGCTGCCAATTAAATCACTGTTATAATGTAATATATGCAGAGCAGCTTCAACAGCACTGATGTCCCAAAATACTGCAGAATCATCTTGCAGTGAATCTGAGTGGATAAAGTATAAATTTGGTCTCAGCTCTGTTGAGATTGAAAAGCTGGATAAACAGGAGCTGGGCTGATCATACATGATTAATGGCAGCTGCAAATTTGTTTCACTCACCAGTTTGACATTACCAGCAGGGAAAAGTTAAATACTTAGTCCCAACAGGTGTATTTATCCCCAAGGCACAGTGTTGTGCAGGCTGGCTATTTTGCATAATGTATCCCAGCTGAGATTATATTTTTACGGAAAAACCCGGCCACAATGAAGACAGCAGACAGCTGGAAGGAGGCAGAATGTCAGCACTTCATGGAAAGGTAGCCTGCAAATTTAAGTCAGAATTACTCTATAACGCAGCTGCAAAGTGTTTAAGCATTTGATGGAAAATATCATTCATGAGTAAAATATTGAAATGCACGCATTTCCTCTTTTGCACTTCTGGAAAGCATACAAGAAAGAGCTCATCGTCTTGTAGAACATCTCCCTTGTCTCCAGCCTTTCTCCCTACCACAACTGTTCCTATCATGTTCAATTTTATTGATCCTACTGTTATCAATAATGCTCCTTTCAAATTACTTTTCTTCATTTTCTAAGCTTCAAATACGCCACTGGACGCACTCCTCTTCACTACCTCCCATTGTGTTACATTAAGATCTGTAATATACTCTCATTATTTGCCAAGGCTTCAACTAATATGTTTTTAGACTTTACATGGATATTTCTGTTTTAAATAGCACCAAAGACAACTCCTTATGAACTTTGCCTTTGCAATATCTAGTAATGTGGCACTGCCAGTGGTTGAACTGAAATCAGTATTATTACGAATAGCTCACTGTATTAACGCTCATGATCATCTAGTTTTCAGATAGCAAAACTGCGAATTAAGTTATAAGAGGCATTTAATCTTCCTCAGTTCGATGAAAACTGCAGAACACAAGTTAAAATCAAATGATTCTATTTCTTGCTCCATAGTGATTTTAACACTAGGTGACTGAGGCATCTGTCTGTCCCAGGCGGGTGCCTCATTAATGTATGCTAATTGGAGTCCTGTCGCTCACAGGCAACAGATACTGACTACAGCTTATTTGTTCCACCAGTGAAACCTGCCAGGCAGCTAGCAGAGGTCAAAAAAGATAAATATATCACTTTCCTTTGAGGGGCCAGGCAGGCTCCTCGTATTGTATCTTACCATACCTTACCTTATCTCAATGTCAGCAAGCAGCATCTGGGCTGCCTCACCTTCACTTGCCAACAGCCATCATGTTGCATCTTTAGGCCCATTTTGCAAGCCAGTAGGATATTAATGAGGCCTAGTTTTTAAAATCAGCTTCACCTGAAGAGTGTGTGAGGAGTTTGGTGGCTTTGCACCCAGGGCAGAATTTTCTGCCTGTCAGGCAGGTGGTGTGGGAGTGGGCGCGGGCAGGCGAAGACCCGATCACCTCGTGCAATTGGGTCTTCACTGCCATTTTATGTGGGTGGGCCAATTAAGGCCTGCCCAGCGTGAATCGCGGCTCCCAAGGACAATGGGAGTGGACAGGCGACAGCGGGATTGCAATGACAGCTGGGGCAAATAGCAAACTAGCGGCCTGTTTTAAAACGCTGCTGCAGCCTTCAAAGGCAGTGAATCATGGCTAGTGGAAGGGCTCCCCGGAGGACTGCTGGTGAGCAGGCCAGGCGATAGGGTAGGCTAGGGGGGCACTGTGCCCCTCGTTTTTCTGATGATTGCTTTACTGCCCTCCTCGAGGAGATGGCAGCATGGCAGGAGGTGCTCACACCCCAGGACAGGAGGAGGAGGCCCCCTCACATGACCAAATGTGCCTGGGAGGAGGTGGCAGAGATGTTGAGCTCCTATGACGTGGAGCGACGCACCTGGGTCCAGTGTCGCAAGCGCTTCAATGACCTGCTGCGCACAGGAAGGGGAGTACCATGTTGGCATTGGTCACTTAACCCCGCAGGTTGGCTTTTCCCCCGGTGTTCCCCCACCCCCAAGTCTGAGTGTAGTGACTGCATTGAATCATTGATAGCATGTGTCCTTTGTTGGGTGGGCAAACAGATATTGATCATGCTGAGGTCACCCTAGGAGAGTGGTGAAGAGGTGGGTTCTGCACCCGCAGTATATGGTACACTGAGTCCCACATTACTGTTTTGGGGGGCAACCTGGAGGATCTGCACCTAGGTGCAGTGCTGAAACTTCAGGACATGTCAAAGTCAGGGTGATGACATGCTGGGAGGGGAGCTTCAAGGTGGCATGGCACCGATCGATCTGCTGTCCTCGGCGCTCCACATTTTTGTGCCTCATTGCTATGGAAGGTTAGACCGTGTGGTGCCAAATGTGATGTAGGCAGTATTTGGCCAAGAGGGAGGGGTGGGGGGGACAGGCCTGGCATCTTTGTGTGAGTGTTTGGCAGCAGCGGGGTGAGGAGGTACTGGAGCCCTGCAATGTCCCACTCTGGCTGGGGTGGGCTGTGCGCGAAGAGAGTCCAGGTACAAGTAACACTAATCAATGCTCTTCTTTCTTTTTCGGGAGAAGACTGTACAAAATGCCACCAAGTGGGTGAGGACTGGCGGAGGGCTGGCCCAGTTGGCGATTCTCAGCCACTTCAAGCAGGAGGCCCTTAAATTGGAGAGACGCCTTGCGCTCAGGTCCACCGGTGTGGGTGAGTCTGGGGTGCCACGGGCAGGTATTTATGCCCAGCACTGTGGTCACCATTCTTCTCCCAACAGCCATTGCAGTGCTGAATGTTCAGTGATTGAAGTTTGCAACATGGCTTGACCATTGCTTATGGAAGTATGATCGCATAATGATCTGGGGGACAGGGATACACATTGACATTGTCTCCACGTTAACTGATCCAACGATCCTTGTTCTTCCTTTCAGCATCACTGGAGCAGGGCTGGGAGGAGGAGCAGCAGAGGCCCTCTCTCACATCTGAGGGCCCTGAGTTCATGGACTCACCAGCGTCACACCATCTCTGCCAGGCAGGCACCAGCATAGATACTAGCACCTCAGTGGGAATTAGAACACTGGCTAGTGTCCCGGGGCACAGTGATGAGGGCACTTCACAGTTGTTGGAGGAGCTGGTGGAGACAGAGAGTGCCCATGGCACCAGCAGTTGGAAGACAGCAGAGGACAAGGCACAGGCTCAGTTGGTACCTGATGATGTGCCTCTGGAGTCGTCCACGATGCAGCAAGTGCAGGAAATGCAGCCGGGTGTGCGGGAGCATCTGGTGGAGATATATGAAGCTATTCTTGGCTTGGCCTCCGTGGTGGAGGAGTCTATACAGATTATTGCTGATGCAATGAGCCTCATGGCTGAGTGCCATGCGTCCCCCATGGAGAGAGTGGTGACTCTTGTGGAGAGACTTCTCCAGGCGACCAATCAGGGCTTCCTGGGAATGTGCTCGGATCAGCAAGCCCTCACATCAGCAATGACCTCAGCTGGTCAGTGACAGTGTGGGAGATGGTCTGGACACCAAGTTTCCCAGCTCGGTGCCCATTCATCCACGGTGAGCAAGGAGGTATGGAGCGACCCCACGGCAGCTGTCTGTCATCTCTGCAGGCTTCTCTCAGGTTGCCCTGGATGAGGGTGGCAGCTCCTCAGTCCCTTTGCCAGTGACCATTACATCTGGTGAGACTGCAGCGACTGGGGAGATGCCAGTTTTGTAACTGGCAGCTCTCTCCCAGACGGGGCAAGCACAGGCTCCATGGGCCAGAGGACGACTGCCAAGGCCAACAGGACAGCAGAGTCAGCAGGCTGTCTGCAATGCCACTCTGAGCAAGGGGGCAGCACCAAGACATAGCATCCGAAAACGTAAACACAAGACATCTTAAGCAAACCATGGGCTTATCACTGGTGCTTTTGCGTTGTCCTGCAATGATGTCTTTATGAGTTTGTGTGATTTTTAACACCTTTGCTAATTTGTTTTCTTAAGTTCCTTTGGTTGTAATATTACACTCAGACACATCACTATGGCTGAGGATGCGTCATTTCTCCTGCAGGTGGATGGTTTCCAAAAATGTTATTTGTGGGACATTCAGCTTTATTAACAAGGCTTTTAGTTAATGTTCCTATCGAGGCAGATTTTGCACTTATGTATCGAGTATGGAGCCAGCAGCCCAGGCTTGTCCTGGAGGTCCATATGTGATGTGCTAGCTGAAAGTTCGTTGGATTAAAGCTTCCTGGGTGTCTCTGCCTCCCTGGAGCATGCCCGGGTCAGCGTCTACCCCCTCAGCATTTCCCTGAGTGCACTCAACCTCTGACTCACTGCTCAACTCATTATGTGCAGCTGCAGCCACTGCATCTATGCCTTCATCATCCACAGTGTTCCTCCTTTCCAGTGCAAGATTGTGGAGAGTGCAGCATGCAACCACTATCCCCGACACACAATCTGGGGGGGTACTGGAGTGCGCCCCGTGAGTGGTCCAGGCATTGGAAGCGCATCTTGAGGAGACCGAAGATTCTCTCCACCACAGCCCTTGTGGTGCCCTGGCTCCTATTGTAGCGCTGCTCAGCTTCTGTTCTTGGAAGGTGGAGAGGCGTAATGAGTCACCTTCTGAGGGGATAGCCCTTGTCACCCAGCAGCCAACCATCCAGCCTGGCTGGAGCACCGTGTCTGAGGATGTAGGCATCATGGGAGCTTCCTGGGTACCTTGCACAGACTTGTAGAATCAGCATCCTGTGATCACACACTATCTGCACGTTCATGGAGTGGAAGCCCTTCCTGTTGACGAAGGCACCAGACTCACCTGCTGGTGCCTTGATGTGGGCAGTCTATTGCAACCTGGACACGGGGGAAGCCAGCAATGGCCGTAGAGCCTCTAGCTCACTGTGTCAGGCTTGCCTGGTCCCAACGGTAGTGGATGAAGGTCAATGCATGCCTGAACAGAGCGTCTGTCACTTGCTTGATACAAGTGTGGCAAGCTGATTGGGAGACACTGCAAAGATCAACCAACCACCCCTGGAAGGAGCCAGAGGCATAGAAGTTGAGAGAGGCTATGACCTTTAGAGCGACTAGCATGGGGTGTACACCCACACATTGCGGAGATCTGAGGCTCAATCATCTGACAGATATAGTTAACTGGCTCCCTTGAGAGATGGAGCCTCCTTCGGCACTTCACCTCAGGCATATTGAGGTAGCTGCTTCGCCGCCTGTATACCCTGGCAGCAGGATAGTGGCATCTTCTGTAGCGCCTTCCGTCTTGGACTACGTCTTGGCCTTGCACCCTTTGTGCCTGTGCCTGTGTTCCCAAAGGTGGCTCCCGTAGAGGCTGAATTTGCACTCCTGGCCTCCTCCCCCTTCTAGCCCTCCCTTCCTCTTCAGAGGAGCTATCTCCAGTGGAGAGTTCAGCTCCCATTCCCAAGCTAAGGGAAATCATCCTGGAACCTGCAGGCCCAAAAAAGATTCCTCATTGCAGAGTGCTGACCTGAAGGTTGTGAGTCCAGACCAAGCAGCTGGTATGTTTTGAAGTATTGCAGATCACACAGGCAAGTATCAGTAACTTTGAAAAAACAATATTTGACACAGCACACTCGCGATCCCACTGAGCCCTCTTATCCAGCCCATCGATGAGGTTTATACAAACTTGTCCTACCCACCTGCCCATTGCACCCGTGCATCGACCTGAAGATTGTACGGGCGCTGAAAAATCATCGTCGATTCGTGCCTCAAGTGCCTTAAATGGCCAATTACTTAATGGCGAGCGCATATCTGATATCATAGTGCACCCGCCCAATGAAATATCGCGATGGCGGGCGGTGACATAGGGACACTTATCCCTCTGTCATGCCAATGGGAAAACTCTGGCCTAGGAGTTTTATAATCATTGTTTTACCTATGTATCATAGCAAAGAACATGAACAATGAATGTCACTAATGGGATCAGCATTGACACTATCAAACAATTGTGTACTTTAATACTGATATTAACTTACAAAATCTAGAGGGTATATTCATATGTTAATAGATCACCATAAACAATTGCTGTATTTATTAAGTCAATTAGTGATGAACTGTTACTAAAGTATCCTACTTAGCATATACAAGATTTACCAATTAGTAAATATATGATCCCAAAGGCCTGGTTGGTACAGTGAATTAGCAGCTTATCTTTAATTTTTTAGGATCTGTGTTTGAATACAACGCAGAAGAAAGGATGGAGGTTTCTAACATGTAAAGCTTGTTATGAGAAGATAATAATTGCCTATAATAAGATAGAAATTAGTACAAAATTACAATACTCAAAGTTTGATAGCGTATGAGAGAAAATTCAACCCAATACTATAGTGAGTTTTGTTTTACTGAGTGACATTGCTGAGGCAGTATACTTTCTCTGGCTCAGGCTAGACTTGATCTTGAAGCATTTGATGTTGACACTGGCTATCAATAATGGAAACATTTTCTATTCTGCAGCATTGACAACCATAGCCTCATTGTGATGAGCACATCATTCACTTTTCCTCCTCTCCCCCTCCAAAGAAAGGACACTTTGCCTGAGAATATGATAAGAGCGAAATCTCATTTTGAACTGGTGCTAATTTTTTTATTTTGGCTAAGTTATTGGTATAATTATTTTTTTTCTCAAGAGATTGAGATTTATCAATCTGGGAGAAAGATCCAGGCCCATGGTACAGGACAACATCAAAGTTGAAAAGAGGAGAGAAGATAAGTCATGAGGTGACTCCAAGCTTGGCCTGGAAAAGATGTGGGGTTGTAGGAGGAAACCTGACTTTTTTGTAACTGTAGCATTCCTGAATTATCACATGCTAAACATTAAGAACATCGTATAAAGATTAATATTATTGATTATTAATTTTTCAAAAAACTGTCAATATGTTGCTTGGGGGCTGCGACACTAAAGTTGAAAAGGACAGTTGTAACACTGTAGTTCATGGGGTGATGGCAGAATCAATATATTTTGTTCAAAATTAAGTTTATAGAATTTTGGTGGCACAGTGATTATTCATCAACTCCAACTACCTTATTAATCATAATGTATCTTATAATCCTCTGTCTTGTTTAAATTGGACCTTGAATAAGCATGTAAGTTGAAATCAGGAATTGCTCAGATTTGGTAACAAGGAAGGAATGGATGTTAGGATACATAAGTATAAAATTGTTCATATGTAGTTTTACAAAAGCGGAAGTTTTACAGGAAAACCGCACATTTGCTTTCTCCACTAGAATGCTAAATTGGGTCTCCCAGGACAGGTAAGCAGCTGCTTATTTATTATATCCCAGGCCGTGAAAGAAAGCATACATGGTATTGTTCTGAACTAGAATTAAACTAACTGAAACTTTGCTTGTGAGCACATTGTCTTACTGTCTTTGACTGGATTCACATAAACAAAACTAGCTCACAAACAGGAGTATATGTCTCATATTGGCTTACTGATCACGGGGCTTAAATGTTCTTGCATAATTTTTGAATTTGTAATGTCTTCTCAAGGATCAAATATTTAATTTTCCTCCTTTAAGAAAAATTGAATCTTGCTTTAAAAAAATAAACATTTCTTTGCAGAGGAGGATTGATACTTGCAAGAGAGATCATTAGATAGCTATGCTATCTGAGATTGCGTTCATCTTGTGCTGAGGTTTCCATTTTATGATTAAAAGAAATCATTGCAGAAAACTGCTGGAGCAGGCACTATCTGCAACATGTCTAACAACAAACCTTCAAGGTCACTTTGTGATTGAAACAATGAAATATATATATATATGTATATAAAAAATAATTCTGTCCTGTGTGTTGTTCTGGCCATCTGTTGGATAAATCTATCAAACAGCCAGATGATGTTCTCATTTTGTAGCTGAGTTTCCAGGATAAGACAGAGTTACTTAGGATTTATAGTTATGTTTAGAGCTGGTGTTGAAATCAATGGAATAAAACTTGTCCAGACAATCTGTTCTGCCTTTTCGTGGGGGGAGATCAATATGTTAAAATAAAAATCACTCGTAGCCCTGAGGGATGATTAATTGTGTTATTTAAATGATTTCCCTTGTGATTCAATTTTTACTTTAAAGAATATGATAGACAAACAAAGTGATTTCTGTATATGAGGGTGAGGGAAGATAAATAGCATACTTTACTGTTAGTATTCAAAAGGGAAAGGGGCTGGAATGGGGTTTTGGAAATTTGACTGAGACTTCTTAACTCCTTGAATTGTTTTACTCTCCTTCCAGATGAATCCATTCAAGCTAGCTTTATGCAGGCTCTTTGCATCTTTTATTTGCTGGCTTAACATCGACTCATACTATTTGGATATAGTCATCCATGCATTGAGGAAGCTTTGAAATTAGTAGCTGGAAGTACTGAGCAGGTCTGGCAATATCTGTAGAGAGAAAAAAAAGATCTTATGTATTGATGATCTTTCCTCAGGACTGGGAAAAAAAATTGAAATGCTACAGATTTTAAGCAAATATAAATATACAGGGAAGAAAGAACAAAAGGGAAAGCCTGTGAAGGCAGGGGAGATTAAATCACAAAAAGAATATTGGTGCAGGGCAAAAGGGGATGGTAAGTGGCCAAGAATAGAAACACCAGGTGAGCCTAGAGGAGCTGTAAATGACAGCAGCAGCATCATTACCAGTAATTGCTGCCTGAAAAAAATGCAACAGTGGTTATGATCTGAAATTGTTGAACTCAGTGTTGAATCCAGAAAATTATAAGGTGCCTAGTTGGTAGATTAAGTGCTGTTCCTCACGCTATTTGAGTTTCGTTAGAATAGTGTAGGAGGCCGAGGACCTGCATCTACTAAAAGTCCACTGAGAAAAAAATTGGGCTCTGTAACAGTTGCCATTTCAATGTCATGAATGCTGTTTTGATTTGAAGATGCCGTCCATGCTATCTGCTCACACTTCCAATATGGCTTGTACTGGGCCCCATTTTGTTGAGGACATTAGAACAGGCACTAGGAGTATTCAGAGTTGGCAGATGGTGACGTCAGTCAGCAAATAATACTGATTTAATGCCAGTGCTGCCATTTCTACCTCAACACTCCAGCTAATGCCTTCTCTTAAACAGACACTGCTAACCATGCATTCAGCAGTAGGAAAGACTGACTCCACCAATGCTATTTCAAGGGATCATCAGCTAATTTCAGGTTTGTTGCTAATTGATTTCTACTAGCTTTGTCTCTGTTTGTAGAATTGCTGTGAGTTTTCTATTTTTAAGTGCTATTTAAAGTTGGTAAAGTCGGCAAGGAATGGTGTTGCATGTGATGAAGGTCTTGGTTTGACTTCAAGGGTTCTATTCAGACCACTGTCGCTACCACTTTGGACTGCAGCATTACAGGGAGATGGAGCAGAGGCAACATGGAGAAGGACAAGCAGAGGGAGAAGGAGGAACAGAGAAAGGCTCCCAGCAGGAGACCTTATCAATCTAATGTCTTCAGGGAGCATTCCTCATACTTCAACCTCAGCGAGGAACAGTGTGTGTGATGAAGGAACTGCTTACGGAAATCTGCCCCCTACAGCATGACGACCAGCAGCCTGCAGATGTTTGCAATCTCTCCTTTGCCTCCACCTATCGCTGGCCTTCTATTCAGCTTCACCTGTTCCACACCCCCCCGCCCTTAAACAGTATATATTTCACCACATTTCTATTCCCTTTTAGCTCTGAAGAAGAGTCATACAGACTCGAAATGTTAACTCTGTCTTTCTCTCCATAGATGTTGTCAAGCCTGCTGCATTTTTCCAGCATTTTTTTGTTTTTGTTTCAGATTTCCAGCATTTGCAGTATTTTGCCTTTATCTCTACCATCTCCCTTTTGCCATCCACTGTTGTATCAGGGAGGTGACTGATGCTCTTTATACCAAGAGAAGAGAATACATTGCACTGTCTCTTACTATGGAGAGAACCAGGTGGAGTGTTTAAATGTACTAGACCTGCAAAGGTCTCCACTCACTGAATGCGCAGCTGGTGTGCAACTACGTTCAGCACATCCTTACTGCAGCCAAAATGGCTTTATTCTACGTGCGCTTCATCAGCATTTGAGCTACCATGTCAAAACAGAGGGTGCCTGATGGATGGCAAGGGCTATCCTTTGGTAATCTGGATCATCTAATATGCAACAAAACCATATCTGGACAGCATGCATATGAAGAGAGTCATGGTACTGTATGAAACAACATCGAACAGAGAATTGGGGTGCTTAAGCAACTCTTCCACTGCCTGAACAGCATTGGTGCCCTACAGTTCTCGCCAGAGCATAGGTCTGCTGTATCCTGCACAATTTTGCCATCATGAAGGCACAGCCCTTGCCACCAGGCATACAGCAAGTAGTTGATGTGGAGGAGGTGGGGCCATTCAGCACATCCCTTTTCTGGCAGGGTGGTGATAGGCTTATTTGACAGTAACGCCAGTAAATGTAACCCAAATTCCTCATTCAACAATAGTTCTCTACCTCACTTTCCTGCTGTCACTGATCATCTCAGCATCCACTTGGCCACAATGTTGAAATAAGAGCTATTGTAAACCAACTTTATGAAGAAAACCATCCAATATTCCATACAATAGTCAACCCTTGTTCATTATTTGGTGCCTCTATTATTGATGCTTTTGTCTTGTCTAGTGCTCCTGTGTTGTGCTACCCCAACGACTGTAGTATAGTTGACAGTAGGCTACTGACTTTCAGTGGGGGAAACTGCAGATGCTTTGCAGGAGACCTTTGAGTGACAAAACTAGGTGGGGATGTAAGTTGTGAAGAGGATGCAAGAAGGCTTCAAAGGGATTCGCACAGGTTAAATGAATGGGAAAGGACATGGCAGATGAAATATAAGGTGAATAAGTGTGAAGTTATCCACATTGGTAGAAAAAAACAGAAAGGTGGAGTATTTCTTAAATGGTGAGAGGTTGGGAAGTGTTGGGAAGTCCAAAGGGGCCTTGATGTCCTTGTTCATGAGCCACTAAAAGTTAGCATGCAGGTGCAGCAAGCAATTAGGGAGGCAAATGGTATGTTGACCTTCAACACGAGGGGATTTGAGTACAGGAATAAAGATATCTTGCTGCAATTTATTTAGAGCCTTGGTGAGACTGCACTTTGAATATTTTGTACAGTTTTGGTCTCTTTACTTTCCATGCAGGGAGTGCAGCAGAGGTTCACCAGACTAATCCCTGGAATAGCAGGATTATTTTATGAGGAGAGATTGAGGAAACTGGGCCTTATTCTCTACAGTTTCAAAGAATCAGAAGTGATCTCATTGAAGCTTCCAAAATTCTTACAGGGCATTACAGGCTAGATGTAGATAGGATATTTCCCCTGGCTGGTGAATCTAGAACCAGGGGACACAGTCTCAGAATAAGGGACAAGCCATTTAAAACTGAGCTGAGGAGAAATTTCTTCACTCAGAGGGTGGTGAATCTTTGGAATTCTCTACCCCAGAGGGCTGTGGAAGCTCAATCATTAAGCATGCTCAGAGTAGAAATCGATAACTTGACATCATCCAGGAGAAAGCAGTCCACTTGACTGCAGTGTGTACTATCTACAAGATGCACTGCAGCAACTCACCAAGGCTTCTTCAACAGACCCACCCAAAACCAGTGACCTCTGCCACCTAGAAGAGAAGGGCAGGAGGTGAATGGGAAAACCGCCAGCTGTAAGTTCCCCTCCAATCACTCATCATACAGACTTGGAACTATATCACCATTCCTTCATCAACACTAGGTCCAACTCCTAGAACTCCAGACGCAAAAGCACCGTGGGTGTGTCTTCACCACACGAACTGCAGTGGTTTGAGATGGAAGGGCTCACTCCCATCTTCTCTGGGGCAAATATATGGGCAATAAATGCTGGTCTTCCAACAACACTCACATCCTGTGAATTAGTATAAGAAAAAGATGCTCCCTAACCATCTGAGCATTTCTAGTGATTTCTGTTTTGATTGTGGCACTTGGTCTCCCAGGTGTACTTACTATAAGGTCTATTCTTATTGAAAGAAAAAGAGAGTGATTATTTTACTTAGTGGAGAACATATAAGAAAAATTTTTATTACTCCGAATTCCTTCTTGCTCAACCAAACTAGGTCAGTTAGAATATAAGCTCAAAAACCTTACATCCTACCTTTATGAAGTTTAGAAACATACTGTTAGAAGGAAGCATATATGAATAAATTATAGTGGCTTCACCTAATTTACATTTTCAAATGAGGTTAATTAAAATTGACTTTCCTTAAAACTTGTACTTCCATCTTTTTATAAATTTAGAAACTTTATTCATTATACCAGAAGAGATACCTTATTAATAACATACTAGGGATGTCCTGCAGCATCAGGCACAATAGAGTGTGGGAAGGGCAAGTTTTGAGCTGGAGGATGTCAGACTCCGTATTGGGACAGGAATAGAGAGAAGCAATTAGGACAATCCTCAGTGGAGGAACCGAAGTAGGAACTGCAGCAGTCAAATTGAGCCTGAGCGAGGGTGGGAGCAAAGCAGAGCAGGACAACTTGGGGATAGGTTTAAATGCTGGGAACGGTGAAGATTAATAGTGAAAGGAAACTGGGGTATCATGGCATGTGCTATTGCACTTAGTTAGAAATAAACTAGAAGAGACTTCAGTGTTTCCAAACTGTGCCTTTTCAACAAACGTTACGAAGCTTTCAGTAATACAAAAGCTACACCAATATCGACAAACCTCCCTCCTCAAAAGAAAATTAAGCATTTAAATAAGAATGCTTTATGCATAGCAACAAAATATATATCACTAATGAAATTAAACAGTCCCAGTACTAACAGATCAAGCAAAGTCATTGGCAGATAAATTCCTTTCCCTGGGTTTTCATAGTTCTCCATTCTTCCTTCTTGTTTGAGTAATGTGTTTGTTATTTGTAGTGCTGATGGGAGCCTCTTCAATCAAAGGTTTCAAAGGTTTAATTTATCCATTTCCAGGTGAAAAGGTATAATTTTTATTTGGGATGTAATTAACTTAATCTACGGTATGTAGCTGCTGTTCACCTTTGTTCAAAATATTGGACTTTGAACAACTGACTGAGAATTCATTTAATATGCTTCACACGCTATACTTTTTACTTCAAGCAAGTCAAACATTTTTCTGTTTGATATTACATTTTTCACAGTATTTGCAAAAGCTTTCAAAACTTCCTTGTGCTTCACAATGGAGTCACTTTCTCTATTTTCCTTCTTATATACTGTACTTATTTTTGGGTGCTTATGTGTCTCCATTGCTTTGATGGCAATTCACTAATTTTACATAATTCAATGTAAGCTTTTAATGCCAGTCTGAATTTTGGTAAAAGTCACTCCCTAATACAAGTAGTCTCTATCCCAATAACTTACACTGTCACTGATTAGACTCTTTCGTGTCCCAAAATTATATGTTCCAGCTAATGTGCAATCACTCCATGTTGCCAAAGATCTGATTGATGTGTGGTGTCATTTACTTAGCATGAAGTAATGTTAGAAAATTGTTATGCTACAATCACAGCAATTTACATTGGCCTAAGTGTACAAAAGGCCCAATTTATCTGTGATTAGAACCTGGGAAATGCCTTATTCCCTAAATACAAGCACAGGGAAAGAAAAAGAAGTAAAAGTCGTGGATGCCTGTTCTCCACATCTTACCCTGCCCAGGAATTTCAAGAGCATTCCCAAGTGTGTGGATGGCCTGCACATGAAATATCATGAATAATGAAGTGGGTCCTCATGCCTCATTTTCCTGTTCTGTGACAGCTGGCTGGCCATTTGGAGGGATCATAACGGTTGCATGTAAAGGATGACAATCTCGCTGTAATGTCATAGCACCAGCAGGGGATTTTTCTGAAAAGACTTTCAGATCATGCTGGTACAGCATTTTTAGCAACCAGAATTAGACAGGGCTGCAGTCACCCATGTCCTATTTTTAAAAAAGACTGCAATTTTACCTTCACTTAACCATCAGCTGCAAAGGGACAAAGTACTAAAAGGATTGCTGAAGATTAGCATAAAAGTGACACCAGTTCGCCTCTTGAACATCCAGCTGCACTCAAAGTTGTCTACTCTGTCCTGTAGATGTGCTGAGTCCATTTACCACATCAGCATGCTTATATCATGGGCAGAGTAGCATCATTATGGAAGCATGGCGACACATGGGATTGGCTCAGCATGAGGTTTCCAGGCAAACTTGATCATTGGCATGCAGAGAACACAGACAATCAGGAATTAGCTGCACTTTTGCAGAATTGTGTTTTTATTATTTATTTATGGGATGTGGGCATTGCTGGCAAGGCCAGCATTTATTACCCATCCCTGATTGCCCTGGAGAAGATGGCAGTGAGCTGTCTTCTTGAACCGTTGCAGTCCAAGTGGCATAGGTATGCCCAAAGTGCACATTTGACTTTTCTGAAGTTTGATACAAATGAGTGCCTTACCAGGCCATTTCAGAGGGCAGCGAAGAGTCAACTACATTGCTGAGGGTCCAGAGCCATGCCAAGACCAGACCACCAGGTAAGGATGGCAGATTTCCTTCCCTGAAGGACATTAGTGAACCAGATGGGTTTTTATGACAATACAGTAGTTTTATGATCATCATTCCTAAACTAACTTTTTAGTTCAGATTTATTAATTGAATTTAAATTCCCCCAGCTGCCTAGGTGGGATTTGAAATCATATCTCCTGAGCATTAATCCAGGCCTCTGGATTACTAGTCAAATAATATAACCATTATACTACCATTCCCACTGCGCCATTGCTAACTCCACTTGTCTGCAGAAGGGCAGGGGACTATTGCTCTTCAAAGACCCGGATCTGAAGCCTAATCAACGTAAAAGAGCTTCAGAGTCTTGACAAATTTGCTGCACCAAACATGAACAGATTAATGAATTACAATAAGTAGCAAGTAAAATACCAAATATCTTAGATGAAAGAATAAAAGTGAAAAGTGAAGGCAGGTTACAGACCCTCTTCAAGGAACAAAGACAAATCCCTGGAAATAAAATGGGGGTGGGTGTTGGTGTGTGAGTGCAGGGTACAAAGCGGCAAAGTGAATAATTCCAGAAAAGGGCTGAAAATTCTAAGCAAAAGTCAGCAAGAATCTATAACATCAGGGAATTGCTTCTAGAAACAGGGGGGAGGGAACGAGAAACTTATATGCTGTTACAAATCTCTGTGATTAATGAGAGATTGCTGACAAATGAACGTGATAAAAGAACTTAGCATTGACTCCCTGTGAGGAATAAGCACAACAATGAAAATATTGTGGATTACAGTTAGGAGTGATAAATATGTGCATCAATATGATAAATGAGAAAGTGGATACAATTCCTGCATTGCAGGGAATAGCAAGTATGATAGTATAAACTCTGTGAGGTACAAATCTCTCTGGGGAACTAGGAGGGTGAAATGGCTCCTGTCAATAGTTTTGCCGAAAAATTCATTGTGAGTACAAATTCTAGACAAAAGGAATGTTATTCCTCAGCTCCCCACATGTGTAACCCTTGATGAGAAATGACGGCATCCTGACATCATGATGAAAGATTATGGACAAGAAAAACGATTCATCCCAGCTTAGTTCATTCACACTGAAAGACTCCTCAGTCTGTCCTGTATTTTCTTCTTGAGTTCTCTGCCCAGAGGCAGTCCCAACCCACTGCACGTGACTTTTGCCATGGGTAGGGCAAGGAGGCAGGTCCTGAATCCACGACAGCCAGAACAGGGATCGAACCTTGTGCTGTTGGCACCAATCTGATCCATGCTGGCTCGCCAGCTCACAGACCCTCCCAGGAGTCTGAGTCGCTGTGGCAACATACATTTTTACATGCACATTGTAGCCTGGAACTATGGATGGTAGAGGCTCTAATTTCTTTCCATCACATGGCTGACCAGGAACCTCTCCAACTCTTACCCTCTGCCATTGACATATTTTGGAAGGATTTACAAATTGACACTCAACTTGTTTGATTATGTTATGAATATACCTTCCTTGGCCCATCAAGTCCTGGAGCAGGACTTGAAACGAGTTTCTGGCTCAGAGGCAGCGACACTGCACCACAAGACCTCCCTGTCCAGTTATAACATGTGATATTTTCTTAAATAATTTCTGGCTTTTTGTCTCCCATGCTCTACCTGAAAAGGTTGATAACTTTTTAAAAGTATATTCTTTCATAGGATGTGGGTATCACTGGCAAGGCAAGCATTTGTTGCTTATCCCTCATTGTCCTTAAATTGAGTGGCTCACCACACTATTTCAAAAGGCAGTTAAGAGGCAACCACATTGTTGTGGTTCTGGAGTCACATGTAGGCCAGACCAAGTAAGGACAGCAGATTTCTTTCCTTAAAGGGCGCTAGTGAACCAGATGGGTTTTTGTGACAATTGATAATAATTCATGGTCACTATTACTTTCAATTCCAGATTATTAATTGAATTTAAATCTCACCAGCTGCCATGGTGGAACTTGAACCCTTGTCCCCAGGACATTAACCTGGACCTCTAGATTACTAGTCCACTAGTAATGACATGACCACTATGCCATGTTCTCCCTCACATGTGATGAGCTTTCTGATATCAGGCCTAGATTTACAAGTTTTAACTTGAGTCCCCTTGTTCTATTCACAATTTAGTTTAAATGTATTTTTTCGATACTATTTGGTATTTTATATAGCTCCATAAGATTTTGGACTCCTCTATGGTTTTTAAATCTCTTCTTCATAACTCAGACATAGGAATCAGCCTCGGGACACTTCTCTGAGCTACCTCCGGTTCTTGACTGTCTGTCCTGTGCTTCATTGATAGAAGTGGACACGGTACACAAGGTGCAGTCTGACGAGTGTGAGTTTGTGAATGATTTCCTCTGTCATGCACTCTATTATTTTGGCCACTTAGTTTAACATTCTGCTCAATTTGTTTTGTTGCTCTGCATTGGTTAGATATGCTGAGCAGAGTCCACTGAGACTAACTGGCCTCATTCAATTTTGCCCTTTGTTATTTCAACACCAATCGTGGCATATGTATGCTTCCATTTGTCTTTTCTATATGTTCTATTTTACTCTTGTCCATATTAAATATCATCTGTCATTATACTGCTCAATTATTAATTCTGCCAATTCAATTTGTATTTTTTGAGCTGCCTTGTCAGGATCAACTGTCTTTCCTAATTTGGTTTTGGTTATCAATATGATTATGTTGCATTAAGCCCTCAATGTAAATTTGAAACAGTGGTGGTTCCAATAACAAAGCTTATTTTGTGTTACTCCTAATGAACTACCATATCAGGCTTTCATTTCCCACAGTGTTTCTTCTTGGAAATTTGTTTTCTCAGAATGATTATTCAAAATGTTCTTTTTTCTCACACTGATTTTCCCTTATATAGGCCACCATGCCCACCCTCATATAACTCCTTCAAATACATATGACCCTAGAAATATGATGATACAGCACTTGTTTTTCGGTGTGAGACGTAGGAGCTTAACAAAAAGAATAGTTAAAAATGGTTTCATGAAAGAATTACTCAGTAAATCAATTACCGAGAAATGAAACCAGAATTGTAATAAGAAACCAAAGCTTCGTGGAGAATTGCAGTGACAAATGAGGTTATAATGGAAAATCAGTGTGAGAAATCGGAACATTTTTGAGCAATCGTTCTGAGAAATCAAAGCTCCAAACAGAAACACAGTGAGAAAAGAATGCTTGATGTGATAGTTCATTAGGAGAAATATGAATGCTGAAGGAAGTTCCTGCAACAAGTGGACAGGAGGCTTCTCAGGAAACTGTCATGGCAAATGAGAACACTGTGACAAATTACTGGGGGAGGCAAAGAGCATCATTTCAAATTGCTGTGAGAAACTCGAGTGTCAGCAGCGTAGTGATGAATCTCTGCAAGAAGTGAGACCATTGTGGTCAATGCTCCTTTGAGATTAGAGACTGTTGGAGTTGAATCCCTGTAGCAGAGACGAGCATGGCGATGGCTTTCTGTAAAAAAATGACAGCGTAGCAATGAAACTGGGATATGACAGTAACTCCCTGTGAGACTTTTAGACATCGTAGTAATTTGTTGCACAAAACAAGCATTATCCTTAATATTACAGTAAACTGAAATATAATTGGTAATCCTAGTAGAATATGCTGGCTAATTATGTGGCCATGAATTTTATTTTTGGCTTATCACAGCCACACATTAATACTTCTGTATAATCCCTGATAGTATAGTGTTAACCTTAAAATTCCTTGGAGGTTCTACTGGGCTCCCACTATGACCGCAGCAAGAGATTGGTGGAATTTTCATGGAAACGAGGAGACCACGTTAGCTGGCTCTTTAGTGTTCCTGACACTTTCTGCATTCACTTGTAAGGGGCATATCTTCCGTTTGTCCCTTTACAAGGCAAATTATGAAATGGGGGTGGAGAGGGGACCAGGAATTTCTCGCCATGGATAGCAGTAGTAATGGTGGCTGGTGTATGAAGAGAAATGTGGAGTAACCTCCACAAGGGAATAAATGTACTCCATGAATGGGCTCTAGGCCCGGAAAGCAGCCTGGAACCCCAAGGAGGGAACAACTGAAAAATTTCCTTTGTACATTTCCTCCATTGCTCAAGGGGCTAATAGGAGCAGTGACAGATCCAGAGAAGAACCAGTTCTCAGCAGCCCTCTTTCTTTGGGCTGGTGGTTATCCATGTTTCTGAGTAAATGAAACCTTTCATTGCCAAAGATGCCCCAGAGTGGCACTGTGCCCATTTAAACCATGAAGTGATCCTTCAATCAAACTCTAATGATGGGCATTGTTGAAGGGTACTGACACTCCACTGCAGTATTAAGCAACAGCTGAGCTCTTCTTTGCTCTATTCATGCTTGCCTCTCACTGTTTCCCTGTTCATCACCCTTTCCACTTTCTTCCCCCATTTTATTCACTACTTCACTTAGAGCTTTCCCCACTGTCCCCTGGGTTTGCTGGCTGCCCTTTGCTTTGACGCGAAACATTTTTAGAGTGTTTAAAAGGCCTGCAATATACCCAGTCAATTTTATTCAGCATATTAATTATAAACACTATAAGAAGTAAGCAACTCTAAAGAGCAGCCATTAGCCTGGGAGTGGATCCTGGTGTAGATACCTGGCGGTTCTGGTGGGTGAAGAAGGAAGCAGGTGGTGCCAGAGTCAATGAAGGTGAGAAGGTACATGAGTAATGGGATGAAGTCTCTTTTTATTACTGAGCTGTTCCTAAACAGGGCTGTTGCTGTCTGTTTACTGAACTTATTTTACCTATTTAGTTCCCAGTGTTGCTAATGGAAAATGGCTTCCATTGTTATTCCACAGGGCTCAGTGTTCGGGCTCTTGCTGTTTGTTGTATTAATGATTTAGACTTAAATGTAGGAGGCATGATTGGGAAATTTGCAGGTGACACAAAAATTGGCCGTGTAGTTGATAGTGAAGAGGATAGCTGTCGACTCCAGAATGATATCAATGGTTTGGTTGAGTGGCCGGAGAAATAGCAAATGGAATTCAATCCAGAAAAGTATTAGGTAATGTATTTGGGGAGGGCAAACAACAACAAGGGAATACTCAATAAACGGGAAGTTATTGAGAGGGATTGAGGAAGTGGGAGACCTTGGAGTGCATGTCCACAGGTCCTTGAAGGTGGCAGGACAGGTGGACAAGGTGGTCAATAAAGCATATGGAATGCTTTCCTTCATTGGGCGAGGTATTGAATACACAATCAGGGATGTAATGATGGAACTGTATAAAACACTAGTTAGGTCACAGCTGGAAGTTTGTATACAGTTCTGGCCACCACATTACAGGAAGGACATAATTGCTCTGGAGAGAGTGCAGAGGAGATTTACAAGAATGTTGCATGGCATTGAAAATTGCAGCTATGATGAGTGAATTGGATAGGCTGGGGTTGTTTACCTTTGAACATAGCAGAATATGAACAGAATAACTGATCATTCATCTCATTGCTCTTTGTGGCATTTTGCTGTTCATAAAATGGTTGCCCCTGGATGTTCACAGGAGAACGGAGTCTGCCTTTCAAAGTAATTCATTATATATGAACCACTTTCAGAGAACCCAAAATGGCACAGTATTTGTACAAATCTTTTTTTTTTCCCAGTTTGGACCTTTGGACCATCATGTGGACCATCAGTTTTCTTCTTAAGCTGTCCAGGGGAATTTTGCAGGCTGGCAAGTTAGGATGACATCTTTCAGTTTGACTTTACACATGTCTCATAGAATCTGAAACCATAGGAAAAGGCAAAATGTAAAAAGAAAACCTGAATGCCTTTTTAGGAAAGAAAGCATTAAGAGCACCTCCCGTGAGGAACAGAGACAGCGAATCCTTTATGAAATTAGAGCATGAATCCATTAGAGGTAAAAGTATCACAATTCAGTCCTTGAGAAAAATCAACTAATTTCCGCAAAATAATCCTGTAATTACTTTAATTATGCAATTTTGTATGGTAATATATTAATGAATATGACAGTTGGTTAAATGAAAATGAGAGTGAGTCTGAAGCATTCTCAGCTTTTTTCTAAAAGAAGTGTAATTTTTCAGGAACTCGTTCAACATGGTCGAGTAGTTGAAAACCACCTTCGAAGATGCCTGGTCTGTTCAGTAGTACAGTTCCTACTGTCAATACCAACACAAGATGGAGCTCAGTGTTTCTTAATATCACTAAGCACCATTTTTCTAGATTCCATGTTATTATGACCCATCATACGATAAGCATTTTCTTAGATTTGACTGAAAATATTGCAAGAAAAGTGGTTAAAATAATCAATAATGGATAATTAATGACAGCAAGGGGTATAGACCAACATTATTCTTTGTAAGCCCGAATTTTGAGCTGGAAGGGGCTTTATGGGAAACCTGGCTCAATTTGTTTCAAGTTTGACTGCATCTTGTCAGCTACGATTGATCTTGTATATATAGCGAATGATACTAGGCTGGTCAAAGGTAGCACTTAAATATGTTAAGTCACCCACATATCAAGGAACTGACACAAAAGAGTTTGTTTCGCAAATGTTCTCCTCAGGTTAAATGACAGCCTGCTGACGTTAGATCATTTCCTGCATTATAGTTCACCTTCTATAATAGATGTGAGAGTCAGTCTTGTGCTTTATTTTAGGGAAACTTACGTATTGATTCTAATTTGCATAGATATCAAAGAAAGATAGCAGATTAATGAATGGTAGAGTGATTTATAGCTGTACTTTGTCTAACCATTCCTGTTTTACAATGACCTTCAATTGTCAAAACCAATGTCTTTTGTGAACTGTTAGGTATTCAACGATAAAAATCCCATTTTGTAAGAGTTGAGCAAATATTTTTCAAAGATTATCAATTTCATATCAGTTTCCACCATTCAGGATCAAAGAATGTCAATCTTTTACCTAATTTTGATGATGAAATAATAACACAATAAGATTCAAAATATTTATAGAATTATGATGGATAATGTTAAAAAATTAAAATGAATTTTGTGCTTTAAGAATAAAAAACAGCTGTTAGCTAATCAGATGGAGTAGATTTTGAGGCCACCTGCCCAGTGGGAAATGATGGTGAGCGACTTATGTTATCCTTACCACCAATGCTATAGCTACCGCAATGTCCCCCTGGGTGTGACCTGGCAGTGGTTGGCCCATTTAAAATTAAAATTGGAGTTCTATAAGATACATATGGGACTTGGTTTGCTATTTTGGGGCAGTACTTGGCTTGGCATGGGATCGACTGGTGGTCCAGTTGGAAAGGAGCGGACAGATAAGTTTGAGTTTATTATTGTTGAGCTGAGGTGCTCCTCTAGGCTCCATAATACTATGTTTCTGTCATTTAGGAATGCCGGCATAATCTATCACAATGGTTAGGCAACAGTTACAGCACTGGGGTACCTTTGGGCAGTCAATTTTACAAAAGATGCTAAAAACATAGAAAAACAGCATAGGTTTAGTAGAATGATACGAGGGATTAAAAAAAAGATGTAGTTATGATTAGATATTCGAGAAGGTGGGACTATTTTAAATAGAGCAGTAAAAGCTGAGGAGATCCAAAATCATAAAGGGTTTTGATGGGGTGACAATAAAACAATAGCACTTTCTCTGGCTGGAGCCAGCAATGAGAGGTCATGAATTTAAAATTAGTACTAAGAGAGGAAGTAAAGAGATTGGGAGAAAGTTCTTGATGCTGCAAGTTATTGGAACAATGGAATACTTTCTCAAAGAGGATAAATGAACCAGAGACTAATGCATCTCTTAAGAGGATACATATTTGAAGCAGAAGAGACAGGGCTATGGGGAAACAGCAAGGCTGTTGACCGAGCAAAGTAGTAATAGGAAGAATGAACTCCTTATATGGCTCTTCCAAAGCAGTTGGCAGTGCAATTTTGAACACAGCTTAAGGATCTGTATTTTGAACTTCAGTTGTGAAATGATGGGAGGATATTCAAATGAAAAGAAATGAGTAGATTGCTCAATAGGTAGGTAATTTGTGGCACTGCATCATGCAGATTAGGAAATCTATCTTCAGTCCCTGAGTTGTGAGAGCAAAAATTTGAATTGTTAATCCCAAATGAGGAGAAGTATCTATCAAGGTTGGCAAGTCTAATCATTACTCAGATATCTCTGCTGAGCTATATATTTGTGTAAAGTCTGAGGAGAATAGGATTGGACTCAGCTGTATTGCCTGAATAGAAACATAGAAACATGGAAAATAGGAGCAGGAGTAGGCCATTTGGCCCTTCGAGCCTGCTCTGCCATTCATTATGATCATGGCTAATCATCCAACTCAATAGCCTGCTCCTGCTTTCTTCCCATATCCCTTGATCCCTTCCGCCCCAAGAGCTATATCTAACTTCTTCTTGAAAACATACAATGTTTTGGTCTCAACTACTTTCTGTGGTAGCAAGTTCCACAGGCTCATCACTCTCTGGGTGAAGAAATTTCTCCTCATCTCAGTCATAAATGGTCTACTCCATATCCTCAGACTGTGACGGCTGGTTCTGAACTCCTCCACCATCGGGAACATCCTTCCTGCATCTACCCTGTCTCGTCCTGTTAGAATTTTATAGGTTTTTATGAGATCCCCCCTCATTCTTTTGAACTCCAGCAAATATAATCCTAATTGACTCAATCTCTCCTCATATGTCAGTCCCACCATCCCAGGAATCAGTCGGGTAAATCTTTGCTGCACTTGATCGATAGCAAGTACATCCTTCCTCAGATAAGGAGACCAAATCTGCACACAATATTCCAAGTGTGGTCTCACCAAGGCCCTGTACAATTGCAGCAAGACATCTCTGTTCCTGTACTCGAATCCTCTTGCTATGAAGGCCAACATACCATTTGCCTTCTTTACCGCCTGCTGCAGCTGCATGCTTACCTTCAGAAATTGGTGTACAAGGACACCCAGGTCTCATTGCATATTCCCCTCTCTCAATTTATAGCCATTCAGATAATAATCTGCCTTCCTGTTTTTGCTACCACAGCTCACCCTCCCACCCAGCTTTGTGTCAAATGCAAATTTGGAGATATTACATTTAATCCCCTCATCTAAATCATTAATATATATTGCGAATAACTGTTGTTGCATCACCTATCCCTGCGGTACCCCACTAGTCACTGCCTGCCATTCGGAAAAAGACCCGTTTATTTCTTCGCATTGTTTCCTGTCTGCCAACCAGTTTTCTATCCATCTCAATACATTACCCCCAATCCCATGCACTTTAATTTTACATGCCAATTTCTTATGTGGGTCTTTGTTGAAAGCCTTTTGAAAGTCCAAATAAGCCACATTCACTGGCTCCCCCTCATCAACTCTACTAGTACATCCTCAAAAAATTCCAGTAGATTTGTCAAGCATGATTTCCCTTTCATAAATCCATGCTGATTCTGTCCGATTCTGCCATTGTTTTCCACGTGCTCAGCTCTTAAATCTTTTATAATGGACTCTAGAATTTTCCCCACTACCAACGTCAGGCTGACTGGTCTATAATTCCCTGTTTTCTCTCTGCCTCCCTTTTTAAATACTGGAGTTACATTAGCTACTCTCCAATCTGTAGGAACTGTTCCAGAGTCTATAGAATCTCGGAAGATGACCACTAATGCATCCACTATTTCTAGGGCCACGTCCTGGGATGTAGATTATCAGGCTCTGGATATGTGGATTATCAGGCCCCGGGGACTAATCCCATCAATTTCCCCAACACCATTTCCCTACTAATACTGATTTCTTTCAGTTCCTCCCTCTCACTAAACCCTCTGTTCCCCAACATTTCTGGCATGTTATTAGTGTCCTCCTTTGTGAAGACAGAACCAAAGTATTTATTTAGTTGGTCAGTCATTTCTTTGTTCCCCATTATAAATTCCCTTGTTTCTGGCTGTAAGGGACTTATCTTTGTCTTCACCAATCTTTTTCCCTTCACATACCTATAGAAACTTTTACAGTCAGTTTTTATGATCAAGGTCGACCTATGTTCACTGGCTGGGCTCAAATTGTTTTAAGGGAAAGTGTTAAGATGGCTGCTCACTCTTAAAGAGTCAATCACCAAGAGCAAGAGGGTCCACTTTCAAGAGAGAGAAGGAACAGAGGACTTCTTCCCATTCTGTAACCTAACTGATGAATCTTAAAAACCTTCCTTGCTGCAAACAAATAACACATTATTGGATAGCAGAAGGAGAAAGGTTTCAGATACATTCATATTTCACTGAAACTGGAAGGGTGTCTCATTAAAACTCCTTTCATGACGAAACTGTGACCTGAGTAATACAAAAATCATCACAAATCTTTGAGAAACTTTTTGGTTGGAACAACTATGCAGGTGTCGCAAGACATTGTCCTTTAACAAGCTAAACTATTTAGCATCTGGCAGATCCTCTCAGCATAATTAGCTCCCAGTGGATATATCTACCACTAATAAAAGGTGGCACATAATTTTACATGAATGTAAACTAAAAGCAATGGCTTGTTTCCCTGCAGGGCAAATTCTAGTCACCAATGCATTCTATACAAAAATTACTCACAGAACCCCATTGGCTAGTTCTTCTACAATCAAAATCTATACATGTTCAGAGCAGAGAAACAGATGAGACGAGAATATAATCAGCTGTATAAATGAAGCAAACCATGTAGAAATGGTTGCATGCCACACTAAATTTATGAAATTTAGGAATCTCTTCCTCTCCTGACCTTTATCCCTTGCCATTAGTACAAGTTTTCATCAGAATACACGGGCCCTAAAAATCTAACAGACATCAATCCAGCCAAAAGTGCTGAACTGTCAGTTCTTGGCTGTTGAACATTGTCTTGCTTCAAACACAGTTACTTGTACCACTTAGGCAGCCACCAGATGGGGTAACCTGGCTCTTCTGCCTGAAAAGGTGGGGGTGGGGGAGGGGATATTGGAATTTCCTTCCTGAAAACAATTCTACAGCACCATTGGATGTCAAACAGCACCTTCTATAATTTCCAAAAAAATGTAGAACTCTTCTGAATTCTAGATCCAGTCCCAAAGCTAGGTCACCAGTTTGGCGCTATACCTGTACCTGCCATTTGGTAGGTCAGTACTCTTGGTGTTCATGCCTTAATAACTTCCTATGTTCCACCAGACTACAGATGATGAATCTCCTAAGCTGGCAGATTTCTCTCCTAGCCATAACCCCCTCTTATATCAGTTACAGTATCAGTGTTTGGGACAGTGAATTTGTCCCATCAAAGGCCTTGCAGAGGCTAACAGGGAAAGCTGGCACCAGTGTACCTGCACCCCACCAAACCTCTGGGCATGCCACTGAACCCCCACAAAGGTATGATGAGATAAAGATAAGGGCCACAGAT
Organism: Carcharodon carcharias; assembly: GCF_017639515.1. Classification (NCBI taxonomy): domain Eukaryota; kingdom Metazoa; phylum Chordata; class Chondrichthyes; order Lamniformes; family Lamnidae; genus Carcharodon; species Carcharodon carcharias. The sequence continues at coordinate 111,187,076 of NC_054479.1, read as the reverse complement.
GGTCATACAAATTCAAGTTAATGCCATTTAAGTTATATTACTGGGTATGTCTGTCATCAACTGCAGTGTACGATGGCAGACTCAAACTTTTGCAGTAAAAATCCAGCATAGAGAAAACATGTGAAAGGATATTTTTTAAATAACAGATTAATAATGCGATTTCCTTGCCATCCTGTCCTCCTCCTGTAACTTAATTCTTTACATCAGCTCATCCACTGACAACCACAGCAACCTCCTTGATCAGACCATCTCATATGACTTTTCCATCCCTAAGGTTAAGTCCTGATATAGCTATCTTTGACCACCTTCTTAGGTCTATAAGTGCTTTACTATCCACATCTCCCTACCTACCTTCTACTATTTGTCTCTAACCCTAGAAGAAGCTTTCCCCAGCTCATGTGCCGAATCACCCATCGACCTGTCATCATCTGGTCTTTCACCCATCACAACATTTTTTGTTGTCTTTGACCTACAGTTAGGAAGCACAGGTTTGAGGAGGTGGTTTATCGTGGATAAAAAAATAATGGATTTGCTCTTTTCCTTCGAATGATCTCTTATTTCTGCCTTGATGCAAAGTTTTCTTATGCTTTATTGGTAGTCCCCATCATTTTATATTTATGAAAAGAATAGGTAACAGCATGGAGAAGTTACTGCATGCTCTTTCATTAATAATAAATATTTCTATAATCAAATAGAATTACACCTCAATTCCACCCTTATGCAAGCTTATGTCCACATATCCATTCACAATCATCTTATGACAAACAATATGAGCTTTGAGTGAAAGGGAAGAGATTAAATCACTCAGGGCACTGCTTATGTATCAACAGAGGGAGATTTTTTTTGCAAATGATCATGATTACTATAGAGAATATGACCTTATAAAGCAGATGGTGCTGCAGAGGTGCAACTATTGATCACGGTAACTTATCCCATAATAAGAGATCACACTCATATTTGAAATTACACTTCATCCTTCTGCATTAAGTCCTTATCATGTCTGCATAGACACTGACTGTATATCATAGACACTGAAACTGTAATAATAAATAGCTGCGCTATTGGATCAGAAATCAGTTTTATGTCAGAATTTCAGATTTCAGATAAATATTTATTGTTCATTGGTGGCCACACAGGCAGATATTCCATCACAATACCTGAACTGAAAGCTTGACAGACACCAAGAAATACTATTATTAGGATAAAGGCAAAATACTGCGGATGCTGGAAATCTGAACCAAAAACAAAAATTGCTGGAAAATCTCAGCAAACTCTGACAGTATCTGTGGAGAGAAAGATAGAGTAACTGTTTTGGGTCTGTGTGACTCTTCTTCAGGACTAAAGAGAAGTAAAAATGTGGTGAAATATATACTGTTTAAGGGGGGTGGGACAGGTGAAACTGGATAGAAGGCCAGTGATAGGTGGAGGCAAAGGAGAGATTATTAGGATGCTGCTGAAAAGAGAGATATGGGGAAGAATTTTCCCCCCGTTGTGGGGGAAGCACAGGAGCAAGCACGTACAGGCATGCCTTTGATTGGCATCCGGATTGGGGGCGCGCCATTTTACTTGGGCAGGCCAATTAATGCCTGCCCATCGTGACATCTGCCAGAAAGCGTTATGCACTCCCTGTGCGGGCGGGAGGGTTTCCCTCAGCTAGGAGTGTGCTCTTTCGTGCATGCACGAGAAAGAACACACTCATCTCCCTGGGGCTAAGTGCTGCCTCAGGGAGATTGGCGCCAAATTCAAAAATGATCAATGCACAAAATTAAAATTTCCCTGACATGTCACCTCATGTGACACTGTCACAAGTCGGGACATGTCCATCACTTTCATTCAAACTTTCACTGAACTTTTAAAAACTTACATGAAACCACGTCCTGCCCATGGATGAGGTTTCATGTTTTTTCTGAAACCCACGAGGTCTCCCAGCCTGCCCGCCAATCTTAAGGTTGGACGAGCAGGTCCATTAGCGAGTGCAATTACTTTTTAAATGGCCTCAATTGGCCATTGACAGGTTGGCGGGCGCACAGCTGATTCAATTGTGCCCCCACCGACCTGAAAATTGAAATGACTTCGGGTGACGTCAGGAGTTCCGCCTGATGTCATTTTGTGCGTTGGCAAGCGGGTCTCGCCCCCCCACTCGCCGACCTCAATATCTTGGCCATATTGCCAAAGCTTTTCGTCTTCTACTAATTAGGACAAATGCAAAAATGCAAAATTTCAAATGACCACAACTGTTTATACTACAGGAGAAAATGGTGCTGATTGGCTAAGGCATTGCCCATTGGGAAAGCAATGGGGAACTATAGGCTCCACAATCTCCAAGTTAAGTCAAAAAAGGCACAAGGCTTGAAGAGATTCCTTTTGTGAATGGGCCTCGCAGACTCATAGACTCAGAGACGTTTATAGCACAGAAGGAGGCCATTTGGCCCATCATGTCCATGCTGGTCAACAAAGACCTGACCACGTTAATCCCATTTTCCAGTGCTTGGCCCATAGCACTGGGGGCTATGCCAACGCAAGTGAATATCTAAATACTTCTTAAATGTTACCAGAGTTTCTAACTCAACCACCCTTTCAGGCAGTGAGTTCCAGACTCTCACCGCCCTCTGGTGAAAAAAATTCTCCTCAACTCCCCTCTTACCCTTTTACCTCTTACCTTAAATCTATGCCCCCTGGTTATTGACCCCTCTACTAAACCCTATCTATGCCCCTTATTATCTTTACACCTCTGTCAGGTCTTCTCTCAACCTTTGCTGCTCCAAGGAAAACAATCCCAGCCTATCCAATCTTTCCTCATAGCTCAGACCCTCCAGCCCAGGCAGCACCCTTGTAAATCTCCTCTGCACCTTCTCCAGTGCAACCACATTCTTCCAATAATGTGGTGACCAGAACTGCATGCTGTACTCCAGTTATGGCCTAATCAGTATTTTATACAGTTCCAGCATTACCTCCCTGCTCTTGTATTCTATGCCTCGGCTAATAAAAGCAAATGTCCCATATACCTTCTTAGCCACCTTATCTACCTGCCCTGCTACTTCAAGGATCTGTGGATATGCACACCAAGGTCCCTCTGATCTTCAGTACTTTCCAGAAATTTCTTAATTTCTTGCCTTGTTTGCCTTCCCCAAGTGCATTAACTCACATTTTTCTGCATTGAATTCCATTTGCCAATGCTTTGCCCACCTGTCCAGCCATTTGATATTCTCCTGCACTTTATGCTATCCTCCTCACTATTTACCACCCTAACAATTTTTGTGTCATCTGCAAACTTCTTGAACATTCCCCTACATTTAAGTCCAAATCATTTATAAACACCACAAACAGCAAAGATCCAGCACTGAGCCCTGTGGAACCCCACTGGAAACAGACTTCCAGTCACAGAAACATCCTTCTACCATCACCCTCTGCTTCCTGCCACTCAGCTAATCTGGGACCCAACGTGCCACTTTGCCTTGGATCCCATGGACTTTTACTTTCTTGATCAGTCTGCCATGAGGAACCTTATCAAAAACCTTGCTAAAGTCCATGTAGACCACATCAAATGCATTACCCTCATCAACACTCCTGGTTACCTCCTCAAAAAATTCGATCAAATTTGTCAATGATGACCTTTCCTTAATAAATCCATGCTGACTATCCCTGATTAATCCATGTCCCTCCAAGTGCAGATATATTCTGTCCCTCAGAATTCTTTCTAGTAACTTCCCCGCCACCGTGGTTAGGCTGGCTGGCCTGTAATTTCCTCGTCTCTCCCTTCCTCCCTTTTCTAATAATGGGACAATGTTAGCAGTCTTCCAATCCTCTTGTACCTCACCTGTGGCCAGGAAGGATGTGAAAACTACTACCAGGGCCCCTGATATCTCTTCCATTGCCTCTCTCAACAACCTGGGAAACATATCATGCAGACCTGCAGATTTATCCACTTTTAAGTCCACTAAACCTGCTAGTAGCTCTTCTCTCTCTAAGTTAATTTCCTCTAATATTTCACAGTCCTCCACCCTGATGTCTATACCTGTGCCGTCCTTTTCCATTGTGAAGCTCGACGCAAAGTATTCATTGAGGGTTGTACCCATGTCTTCCAGGTCCACACACACATTACCTCTATGGTCCCTAATTGGCCCTACTCTTTCCCTAGTTATTCTCTTGCTCTTTATATTTAAAAAAAACCCTTTGGGTTTTCCTTTATTCTACCCACCAATGCTCTCTCATGCACTCGCTTAGCTTTCTTAATTTCCTTCTTAAGTTCCTCCCTGCACTTTGTGTACTCCTTTAGGGACTCTGCCATATTGAGCCCTCGGTATCTGCCATAAGCTTCTCTTTTTTTCTGAACCCTAACCTTTATGTCCCTTGACATCCAGTGTTCACCAGACTTGGTTTCCCCCCTCCTCCCTTTGACTTTATGGGAACATATTTGCCCTGTACTCTCCCTATTACCTCCTTGAATGCATCCCACTACTCTGACACAGTTTTATCTGCAAGTAGCTGCTCCCAGTCCACTTGGACCAAATTGTATCTCATCTTAGTAAAATTAGCCTTTCCCCAGTTTAGAACTTTTATTCCTGGCCCAACCTTATCCTTTTTCATAACTATCCTAAATCTAACTGAGTAATTATCACTATCTCCAAAATGCTCCCCTACTGATACGTCTTCCACCTGCCTGGGCTCACTTCCGAATATTAGGTCCAGAACTGCCCCCTCCCTTGTTGGGCTTTCTACTTACTGGCTAAAAAATGTTCTCCTGGACGTAGTTTAAGAATTTTTCTCCCTCCCTACCTTGCACACTAAAACTGTCCAAGTTAATATTTGGGTAGTTAAAATTCCTTACTATTACTGCCTTATTATTCTTACACTTCTCTGAAACGTTATTATGTATTTGATCGTCTATCTCTCCCTGGATGTTTGGGGCCTATATTACACACCCGATAGTGTGTTTGCCAATTTTGTGTTTTTTACTACTACCTAAATTGCCTCATTTGATGATCATTCCAAAGTATCATCTCTCCTCACTACTATAATTGATTTCTTGATCAATATTGTGACCCCCCCACCTCTTCTACCCACATCTCTATCTCATCTGAACACCCTTTTACCAGAAATGTTGAGCTGCCAATCCTGCTCTTCTTTTAGCCAAGTCTTGGTCATAGCTATGATATCATGCTCTACATGTGAAATAGGTTGCTAGTGTAGTGGTGTGATGTTAAGTATGTAGGCCTCAGGTCCCAGTGAATGGCTGATTGAGTCAAACAGCATCTTCCTTCAGTTGTTCATATCAGGCAGAGTACAGAGAATACTGAACCAGCCATGCTTGTGAAAACCAAACAAAACATCTACTGTTATGTGATTTGCAATTAGACAGCATTTGCTAAACAATCCTGAGTGTGTTAAATGCTACACTAACAACCAATTTAAGATAATCAGTTGAGCTCATAACATGTCTCATTTACGCTCGCTAGAAGTGGCATACATTCATATGTTTGTTCTAATGAAGGTAAGATGAAAATTTTTGGCAACATGTCTCTCTTTTCAACAATGTTCAAATTCTGTACTACCAAGTGTGTATTTTGATGCTATTATATAGCTCCTTAAACTTTCTTTGGAAAAGTATTTTCCCAAGTTTAGCTACCAACATCAGGCTTAATGCACCCAGTGTTACTATAGATAGCTCATGAATTATGATTTGCAACAAGTTGTTGGACCAGTTGTGCCATTCTGCTGTTAGTTTCATGAAAATGGCAACTTGCTTTTACCCTCCCCTTGAATTTAATGAAGGTGCAGTCCCTGAACATTAATCACCAATCAAAATTTGCTGTGGAAAGTTAGATCTGTTTAGCAGTGTATGCACCTTTTAATCATGAGATTTACATTTCTGCACTACCACTCTGAACCAGAAAAAGAACAATTGAAACAATATAGTCTCAATCGGATAGATCGTAAAATTTAAAGATTTATTTTTTAATATATTTTCCTGCCTCTTTCTTTTTATCTCTCTCTCTTAACCCAATCTTCTTTTTCTTTCATTATTTCTGTTTCTCTACCTAATTTGATACTAATTCCTATTTCAGTCTCCATTATTCCTCTGTTTCTTCAATCCTTAAATTTTATTGCTTAAATGGATGCAGTATACTGTTGTTGCTGTCATTCCCTGAAGTCTCAAATGTTCTATTGCTCTGATCACCAAACTATTATCAGCTCACACTTCAATCAACTCATAGATTAAAATACTTTCAAGCTGAAGGGTGAGGGTAATAGTTTAACTAACGGAGTATACCACTCCTGAAAAATCATAGCCATTATTTTCTTCATGAATATTATTAATTTCAAAGTTAGTTATTCCAATTTGTTGGAATTCTGCACCTATATTATAAAATATTACATAATGAATAACAAACACACAAGTCTGAATATGAGAAAGTATCTGAATTTTTATTTCAAAGTCATCTACTGCTACATCACACATGGAGTTCCACTAGAATATATCACAGTGGACTTTTCAAAAGGCCTTCCTCAAACAGGAAGTAAAAATAAATAATCTGAAAACAATGTTAAGCGTACGGTTCCATTCCCCAGCATTATCAGGATATTTTAATGTCAGGCAAATAGAACCTTCAGCAAGAATAAATAATTTATGAAATGACACAGTCTATGGTGCCTTTGATAACATCAGATAAGCCAAGACAGATAATTTGTACAGCACTATCAATTTAGCCATGAAATCTTGTAATCAGCAAATGCACCTTGGAGATTTAAATCAAGATACTCCAACTAATGTAATTTTACAGGATATCACGCGTGATATTCCTGATAACCAAAAACATGGTCTAAAATCGAGAAGCTAATTCACTTGACCTCAGAAAAAACAGTTAGCAAACTGAAAACATTGGAGCCTTGGTGAAATATATCAACTGGGTTGATCAAAAAGAGTGTCATACAGCCACGATAGCTCTTGCAGCATTGATTTCCTGTGCTGGTGGGATCTGACAGATGCATAAACCTAGAAGATCAATTGAAATACTGCTGAGCTGAGATAAAAAAAAGACTAACTAACTTAGAGCAGAGGCCTGGTTTTTAATCTCTTTCTTTCTCAGTTGATAAGGTTAAATTGTAGCTGTAGTTTTGCATTTGAAGGAGTTGATGTTGTATCTGCATATTAAGAAAATGACAGGAAATGTTATATTTAATGCTTTAGCACATCTGGTTAACATCAGAAGCTGCTGACATAGTAGGCAGCCATGTGAAAGAGAGGCCCAGAGGGAATGATTTAGATGTTGACCGCTATGTCTTGTAATTGACAAACTAATTATATTGGTACTATAGTTTTAGCCTTGAGAAGAAGCATTTCCTTTAAGTATTTTCAATCTTGAGTTTTGAATAAATAAATAAATTTTACAGATTGTTCAATTTTCTGAATTATTTAGTTTTAACATGTGCTTCAAATTAGCTTTCGACAGATTGATGTTTGCAGCAGGTCATAGCAATGGAAAGGAAAACACTGCAAATGAACAACATGCAAGAGGGAAGAGATTACTTAGATGCTGGAGAAGAAAAGATTTGACGTTTCGAGTCCTCATGACCCTTCGACAGAACTTGAGTTCGAGTCCAAGAAAGAGTTGAAATATAAGCTGGTTTAAGGTGTGTGTGTGGGGGGGTGGAGAGAGGGAGAGAGAGAGAGAGAGAGGTGGAGTGGGGGTGTGGTTGTAGGGACAAACAAGCAGTGATAGAAGCAGATCATCAAAAGATGTCAACAACAATAATACAAAAGGACACATAGGTGTTAAAGTTAAAGTTGGTGATATTATCTAAACGAATGTGCTAATTAAGAATGGATGGTAGGGCACTCAAGGTATAGCTCTAGTGGGGGTAGGGAGAGCATAAAAGATGTAAAAAAAAAATAATAATAAATAAATAAATAATTTTTTTTTTTCTTTTTCTCTTTTTATAATGGAAATAAGTGGGAAAAGGAAAATCTATATAATTTATTGGAAAAAAAAGAAAAGGAAGGGGGAAACAGAAAGGGGGTGGGGATGGGGGAGGGAGCTCACGACCTAAAGTTGTTGAATTCAATATTCAGTCCGGATGGCTGTAAAGTGCCTAGTCGGAAGATGAGGTGTTGTTCCTCCATTTTGCGTTGGGCTTCACTGGAACAATGCAGCAAGCCAAGGACAGACATGTGGGCAAGAGAGCAGGGTGGAGTGTTAAAATGGCAAGCGACAGGGAGGTTTGGGTCATTCTTGCGGACAGACCGCAGGTATTCTGCAAAGCGGTCGCCCAGTTTACGTTTGGTCTCTCCAATGTAGAGGAGACCACATTGGGAGCAACGAATGCAGTAGACTAAGTTGGGGGAAATGCAAGTGAAATGCTGCTTCACTTGAAAGGAGTGTTTGGGTCCTTGGACGGTGAGGAGAGAGGAAGTGAAGGGGCAGGTATTGCATCTTTTGCGTGGGCATGGGGTGGTGCCATAGGAGGGGGTTGAGGAGTAGGGGGTGATGGAGGAGTGGACCAGGGTGTCCCGGAGGGAGCGATGCCGATAGGGGGGTGAAGGGAAGATGTGTTTCACCCCCCTTATCGGCATTCCGTAGGGATCGCTCCCTCCGGGACACCCTGGTCCACTCCTCCATCACCCCCTACTCCTCAACCCCCTCCTATGGCACCACCCCATGCCCACGCAAAAGATGCAATACCTGCCCCTTCACTTCCTCTCTCCTCACCGTCCAAGGACCCAAACACTCCTTTCAAGTGAAGCAGCATTTCACTTGCATTTCCCCCAACTTAGTCTACTGCATTCGTTGCTCCCAATGTGGTCTCCTCTACATTGGAGAGACCAAACGTAAACTGGGCGACCGCTTTGCAGAACACCTGCGGTCTGTCCGCAAGAATGACCCAAACCTCCCTGTCGCTTGCCATTTTAACACTCCACCCTGCTCTCTTGCCCACATGTCTGTCCTTGGCTTGCTGCATTGTTCCAGTGAAGCCCAACGCAAACTGGAGGAACAACACCTCATCTTCCGACTAGGCACTTTACAGCCATCCGGACTGAATAGTGAATTCAACAACTTTAGGTCGTGAGCTCCCTCCCCAATCGCCACCCCCTTTCTGCTTCCCCCTTCCTTTTCTTTTTTTTCCAATAAATTATATAGATTTTCCTTTTCCCACTTATTTCCATTATAAAAAGAGAAAAAGAAAAAAAAAAATATTTATTTATTTATTTATTTATTTTTACATCTTTTATGCTCTCCCCACCCCCACTAGAGCTATACCTTGAGTGCCCTACCATCCATTCTTAATTAGCACATTCGTTTAGATAATATCACCAACTTTAACTTTAACACCTATGTATTCTTTTGTATTATTGTTGTTGACATCTTTTGATGATCTGCTTTTATCACTGCTTGTTTGTCCCTACAACCACACCCCCACTCCACCTCTCTCTCTCTCTCTCTCCGCCCCCCACACACACACTTTAAACCAGCTTATATTTCAACTCTTTCTTGGACTCGAACTCAAGTTCTGTCGAAGGGTCATGAGGACTCGAAATGTCAACTCTTTTCTTCTCCGCCGATGCTGCCAGGCCTGCTGAGTTTTTCCAGGTAATTCTGTTTTTGTTTTTGTTTTGGATTTCCAGCATCCGCAGTTTTTTTATTTTTATTTTTACTTAAATGCTGTTCATCTGCAATACCTTCCAATTCTAAGGAAGGTCTTATAACTGAAACGTTGGGCAGAATTTTCCGTGCCAATTGGCATCGGGTGTCATGACAGGCATGAGCGGACAATATGCTGGCAAGGCCAAAAATTGGTTTCACCCCGACATGAAACCAATTTGCGATTGTTCGCCACCCGTCAATGGCAGGCTGCCTTTCCCACCACTGGACTGTGAGAACCTTATTTAAATACATCTGCATATCATTATAAGCTCTGCTCGCCAGAACCATCATCCCACGTCAAATTTACTGCTCACATCGGTGGGAAACAGTTTTGTGAAAGGGAAATCATGTTTGACAAATTTGCTAGAATTCTTTGAGGATATAACAAACAGAGTTGATAAAGGAGAACTGGTAGACATAGTGTATTTGGATTTCCAAAATGCATTTGATAAGGTGCCACATAAAAGGAATTGCACAAAATAGGAGCTCACGGTATTGGGGGTAATGTATTAGCATGGATTGAGGATTGGTTAACACACAAAAGACAGAGTCGGGATTAATGGGTCTTTTTCAGGTTGGAAAGACGTAACTAGTGGAGTGCCACAAGGATCAGTCCTAGGGCCTCAATTATTTACTATCTATATTAATGGCTTGGAGGAGGGGGCAGAGTGTAATGTTTCCAAATTTGCTGATACAAAAATAGATGGGAGGGAATGTTGTGATGAGGAAATAAATAATCTGCAAGGGAATATAGACAGATTGAGTGAGTGGGCGAAAGTTTGGCAGATTGAGTTTAATGCAGGAAAGTGTGAGGTCATGCACTTTGATAGGAAAAATAAAATTATTTAACTGGAGAGAGACTCCAAAAAAAGTGCAGCTCAGAGGGATCTGGGTGTTCTTGTGCATGAAATACAAAAAGTTAGCATGCAGGTACAACAAGTAATTAAGAAGGCAAATGGAGTTTTGGCCTGTATTGCTAGGGGGTTGGAGTTTAAAAATAGGGAAATGTTGTTGCAATTGTACAGGGTGTTGGTGAGGCCGCATCTGGAGTACTGTGTACAGTTTTGGTCCCCGTATTTAAGAAAGGATATAATGGCATTGGAGGCAGTTCAAAAGAGATTCACTGGGCTGATTCCTGGGATGAAGGGGTTGATTTATCAAGAGCGGCTAAACTGGTTAGGCCTTTATTCATTAGCGTTTTGAAGAATGAGGGGTGATCTTATTGAAACGTACAAGATCCTGATGGGGCTTGACAGGGTGGATGCTGAGAAGATGTTTCCCCTATTGGGGGAATCTTGAACTAGGGAACATAGTTACAGAATAAGGGGGCACTCATTTAAAACTGAGACGCAAAGGAATTTCTTCTCTCAGAGGGTAGTGAATGTCTGGAATTCTCTGCCTCTGTGGAGACTAGATCACTGAAAATATTTAAAGAGGAGGTAGATATATTTTTGAAATATTGGGGTGTTGAGGGTTATGAGGAGCTTGCAAGAAAGAGGAGTTGAGGCCTGGGGCAGATCTTAATGCATGGCAGGGCAGGCTTGAGGGGCTGAATGGCCCACTCCTGCTGCTAGTTCTTATGTTCTTATGTTCTTAAAACATGTCGGTGCAGAACACGTCTAGACAAGTGCGACGTGCAGAAGTTGGGACTTACCGTCAGGGCCTTGCACACATTGTGGACATCTGAGGAGCAGAAGATGCTGGAGTCCTACAGCAACTGAACCCTGCAGGAACATGTGCATTGTATGCTGGTGAGATTCTGATGGACATGGCTCTGCTGCAAAGCAACTCACAGAAGGTGGAAGGTCACAGTTGAGGGTCTGCTTCAGTACATCAGTGTCCTGGTCATGGTTTGGTACAGATGATCATCTAGGGGGTGGAGAGGAAGGTCCAGCTGTAAGTGGGAGAGGAAGGTGTACCGGAGGAGTGGGAGTGGAATGTTTAAGTTTGACTGAGGGAGGAAAGTGTGCCAGGAAGGGCGGAGAGAGGTGAGGGTGAGGTTGGGACGGGGGCAATGATGGTGTTGGTGGGGGGGGAGTTGAGGTTGGGAGGTGGGTGAGGGAGTGTGGTGGGGTGGGAAAATAGGGTCAATGCGGCAACTGAGGAGGTAGGTGTAAGGGGGGAAGAAGCTGTAAGGGCGGAGGGAGGAAGGAGTCCGGGGGAGGAAGGAGTAAGTGTGCAGGATGAAGCGCGGTTGGAGGCAGGAGTGCAGATGGAGGAAGGAACAAGGATGGAGAAAGGAATAGGGGTGAAGAAAGGGCTAAGGGGGGCTGTCCAGGCAAACGTGCAAGGAAAGGGTCTGTGGAGTTGATGACTGCCTCTGGGGAGCAAAATAAGGGGGCCTGGTAGGAGGCAGAGTGAGCTGGTAGGGTGGGAAGATGAGGATACGACAATACCGGTAGAAGGGATGGCGAGGGTGGTTGGTAGGGTCTCAGAGGCAGACGCGGACCCTGGTTTTGGGAATGAGGAGGTTGGGGATGTCAATGTGGGTGGAGTGGGATTCTCCGGAAGGTAGGGAATGTGCACGTTTACCTGGACATCCTGGAAAGAGTAGGGTTCTGGCTGGTAGCTGATGGTGTGGAGGTGCAAGGTGATGCCGGTGGGGGCAACAGTGATGGGGGAAAGGACATGGGGACTGGGGTAGGGGAAAGGACAGGGGAGCTAAATACATACGTCACCAGTCCCATCTTGAAAAATCGAAAGTGAGCAGAGCCTTGTGTTGGTGCTGCATGGGAGTATGGCCAGTGGGTGGGCAGAGACGACGGTCAGCTCAGGTGGACAACTGAAAGAAAATCCTAGCAGGCAGCATTGAAAATTCTTGGTACATCGAGATGAGTGTGATGTAGGAAGGATCTGCATGCATGGGAGAGCATTTGTACGAGGCTCTGAAAGGCCCTGCCACACACAAACTTCCTTCTGGAATCACTCGTGGGCCGGCTGCGTACAGCTGAACTGCTAATGTTGGGGGCGGGGGTTGCGGGGGAGGACTCGTGAAGCCAGTCAATGAAACTGAAAGACAACATTACACATTATTCAGTGAAGGTGAATATATTTTCAGATTTATAAAGTGATAAAATATCTTCACCCATGCAACCACGTGATCAGAAATCCTTAACATTTTTAGGCCTGCCTCTTCTCCTGGGTGCTGCCCTGACATCCGTAGCAGGGGTGGAGACAGCCTGTGCAATGGTTGGCCCTGTTGTCTCTAATGACTTCAATGTGGGACCTCTGGCGAGCCGACACCTTGGGGGCCCCGGCTTGCTTTGGCTGTCCTCCTGTGGGCCAGCTGCTCCCTCTGAGGTGACAGAGGATAAGGTTCAGGGGGCCACAGGAAAAGGGGGCTTGGAGGGAGTGCACAGCCTCTGAGATTCCTGAGTGAATAACCCAGGGGAGTCCAGCTGTCGCTGCTCCTCCCTTTGGTTGCCCGAGGGCCCCAGCCCGACTCCTAGAGGGAAAGGAGTACCTGGAGGGATGTTGAGGTGCTCCATTTCCCTCTTGCGTTGCCATTGCAGGAACTCACCCATCCTCCATGATGGAGTGCAGGTCTGTGTGCGTCTGTGTTCTGTTGGACCAGGATCTCCACGGCTTTCACCATCCTCCCCATGGAGACCTCCATATGTGCACATGTGAGCACTACTTCATCAAAGAGCAGGAGGACGCACACCTCTGACTCACGAGCCACTCTGTTGACTTCTTCCAACAGCTCCGTGTGTTCTTCCCCGCCTTCTGCGGGCTATTCATGATGAGTTGGAAGGCCGAATCCAGGGGCTCATCCTCTGACTCAGATCTCACAGATCCCCAGCAGTCTTCCAAGTGCCAGGGAGCTTGGCTGAACCAGCCTCATCCAGCTGTGGAAACAAGTTTGTGCGTTGAACACCAGATTGTGAACCCGCACCTGCTCTAGATCTCGGTCCCACTGAGGTGTGTGTCTCTGCGCTGGTGGAGGGTGTGGGTAGGCACTGTGATGGGTCTTCCAGGCTGCTTATTTCCAGCTCTTCAATGGAGGAGGCATCTTCTTGGCTGGAGGTGAGGACCTGGATGGAGCTGAGGGACTGGCTGGCTGAGGGTGCTGGTCACTTGGCAGATTTCCATGTGAACCAAAGTAGAGATAATGAGCGCATGGCAGCAAAGTCAAAAACAGGAGAGAGAGTACTCACAGTTGCGTTGAGAGACAGATGATGTGGTACAGGATCCTCACGTGGGTGCTTGCCACCGACCTCAAAGTCACCGCAGGCAGGGTCCACATCCTCACCAGTCAGCGCAATGACACACTCCTCAAAGTGAGTGAGGGGCCAAATGTGGGCCACTCCAACCCCAGTCAAGGAGCTCTCCTTGCTGCTGTCAGCCAGCTTCTCTTGCATGAAAACAAATGGAGAGAATGTGAGCAGACGCATGGCACTGCATGGAATGTTTCTGTGGTGAATGGACCCATGGACAGAATGAGGACGTGAGCTCCAGAGGATATGAGCCTGATGAAGATGTGAGGGTGTGTGTGAGAGTTAGTGGTGTTGTCCTTATGGATGTGTGATGGGCTTTTAAGTGTGTGAGTTGCGAGTGATGAGAGCAGTTATTTACTCTGTTGGAATGGAGGAGATCATTCATCCTCTTTCTGTACTGGGTGGCTGTCCTCTGTTGCAGGGCATGGCACTGACCACCTCCACCTCCCATGCAGGATTGGTGACCTTGCTTCACCCAGAGAGAGGTAGAGGATATAGTGGTGGGCCTCCACTGCAACCAATAGGCATTCGAGGGAGGCATCACTAAATCTGGGGTTAGCACATTTCCACCCTTTGGCAGTTATCAGTTTGCAGCAGCTTCCAACCCTTGAAGAGTCTGGCTCTGTACAGGGGCAGCCTTTAAATATGGCACCCAGTTAACTGAAGGCCTGATGTGGCTGCGGGGTGGATAAATGAGTTGACGCCCCACCAGCAGCCCAGCGTATTTCCTGGGAATGCATGATTAGTGAGGCGTGATTGAGGTTAAGGCCGAAAAGATGCCATTGCAGCCACCGGGTAACACGTCCTAGCTTTAGAGTAGCTGTCGGGTCACAATTTGGTGAGCACATCGCACTGTCTGATCCACAGCAGGTGGTGGCAGGGACTTCCCAGGTTTCCAGCATTCGGAAGACTGCTGAGGCCAGAAATCTGCTGATCCTGAGTCTGATGAGGAGCCTCTGGACTCTCTCATACCTCAGCTGCTGCAACTGCAAAGGCAAGCCCGGGAACATCAGGAAGGGGTGCTTGTTACACTCCTCAGGTTGCAAGGCATGATGGAGGCGTCCATCCGCCTTCAGTTTGAGGTGATACCACTGGCATGCCAATGTTCGGAGGTCAATACTAGTAGGATGGTGGCTGCTATGGAGACCTTGGTCCAGGACATCGGTCCTGCACTGCTGTGCAAGCTGAACTCCATCCCTGACACCGTAGTTGGCCTCCAACAGTGTCAACGTGAGAAGGGCGTGGGGCAACTCAATCGTACTCCAGATTTCCCCCTCCTCAAGGAGTCAGTCAGGGGCCCTTGGGCATCCATACGGAGGAGGATCAATAGGTGCACACCCCAGAGCCATCCATCAAGGTGTCTCCTGGAGTGTCTGGTCCATCTGAATTGCCTCTTCCTGTGACCTCAGGATCTCCAGCTCCATAGGTCCAGGACGGTGCCACTGCCACACAGCAGGACCCCAAAAGCAGGCCAGGGCTCTCCTGGTCTCGACCCTCCAGAGGATGCCCTACAAAGCCATCACAGACAGGCCATCACAGTCAGCAGGCACCACCTCCGCTGTGGATGTTGGGGGAGCACCAAGACATGGTAGCAGGGTTAGGAAGGTTAAGAAGATGGGCACCAGTGTTAATCACTTGTACATAACATTCACTGTTGTAAATAAACTCCCAAGAATGTCTCCCTGCCCATGGCTGCTTGTTCTGATGAGCAGTGTTTGTGTCACGAACACACAGGTGTGAAACCTTGATTCTAGCACAAGATAAAGGTGTCTCAGTCCAGGTCCTCTGCCCTCTGCTTTGTGCAACCTTCCTTGCACACTGATGGTGTGCCTTCACTGTCACTAGACACATCAGACATGTCTACACTTCCATGGGGTCAATCATTGCTGCTAGAGTGTCCTGGGCCAGTAGCAAAGAGTTCCGCCATTCCCTCTGTGTGCTCTCAGTACCTTTGAGGTGCAGCTGGCCTCCATCTTCAGCACCAATGTTTGATGACAGTGTCGTCCTGAAGGGTTCAGCTCATGAAGGATGCCATTAGTTCAGGAGAAATTAAAGTTTCCCTGCTGCAGCTCTGTGATATGACCCTGTTCACAGAGCGCAAGTGAGCTGCCATCAGCCAGACAGGAGTCAGACGTTCACATAAGCTATGTGGGGATCTATGGAGTGTCCCCACTGCATGTTACCATCATCCTCTTGGAATGTAGGAGCTGTGGGCATCCGCTGCATCTCCATGACTAGAGCCTTATCACAGAGGGTATGTGTGCTGTCATCAGCCAGACAGGGGTCAATGTGAGGATCTATGATGTCTCCTCACTGCATGTCATCATCATCCTTCACAAAACTAGCAGCTATGAGGGCCTCACGAGCGAGCCTGCCTCATCTGGCCAGTGTGATGATCTCATTGCCATCATCCTTGACTTTGAGGACCTCCTCACCATCATCCTTGTTGACATCGTCCTCATTGGAGCAGACATGCACCTCCTCCATTTCCTCCTCAACCTGCTCCTCACCCCATTGCAGTGTCAGGTTGTGAAGGGCGTAGCAGGTGACAACAATGCGCGACACCCTCTGTGGACTGTATTGCAGGGCTCCACCAGACTGATCTAGGCACCAGAGTCTCATTTTCAGCATTCCAAAGATTTGTTCCACCAATATACGAGTTGCAGCATTAGGCCCGTTATACCTCCTCTCTGCTGCAATCTGAGGCATCTCTGCACAGGCGTCATCAGTCATATCTTCTGCGGTAGCCTTTGTCCCCAAGGAAAAATCCCTGCAGCCTCTGTGGACCGTGGAAGATGTCAGGGATCTTGAGACCTACTGAGAATGTAGGAGTCATGGACACTCCCTGGGAACTGTGCGCAAACCTGCAAGATGTGTTTGTGCTGATCGCACATCAGCTGCACATTCAGTGAGTGGAAGCCCTTGCAGTTGACGTAGTTGACTGCTTGTTGCCATGGAGATCTGAGCACCATATGAGTGCAGTTGATGGCACCCTGCACCTGTGGAAAACTTGAGACCTGGGCAAATCCCAGCGCTCTTGCACCGTGGCTTTCCTGATCCCGGGCGAAATGCATCAAGTTGTGTGTCTTCGCAAATTTGGTGTCCCTGACCTCCTGAGTGCATTTGTCTGTGGAGGCTTGCGATATCCCACAGAGGTCATCTGTGTATTCCTGAAAGGAGCCATTCACATAAAAATTGAGCGCTGTGGTCACTTTCATGGCCACTGGCAGTGAATGCCTTCCATGACCCATGGCGCCAAATTCTGCAGCAGGTTGTAAATGTGACCAACCAGTTCCCTGGACAGGTGCAGCCTTCGCTGACACTGGTTCTCAGTCATCTGCAAGAATGACAAGTGCCATCTATAGACCTTGGGCCTAGTGAGGTGCTGACCAGCGGCGGCTCACTGTGGCTCATCAGCAGTGTGTGCAAGAGGCCCAGCTGCCCCTTCTTCTTAAGCGTGCTGCTCCTCCCTCTGTCCAACCAGATGCCTCCATCACTCTCTTCACCTTCGCCTCTGCTTCCTGTAAACCATGAGGCATACAGCTGGGTCACCATGCTCCATTCTCCTGACATACTCTTGCTGCAGGCTGCGGAGGAATGGTCACCACCATCAGACCAGGCTGCATTGACCCCCCCCCCATACTCACCTCAGATGTAGTGCAGCCCTTGACCCCCCCCCACCACCGACTCACCATACAGCTTGCTGCATTGTCCGCCCAACCTCTCCCCAACCACAATGCAGCCCTTGCCCCGGCACTGCACTGTTAGCCAGCTGGGAAAAAGTGATTTGCCTGTGCCCTTGCCTAAATGAGCAGTTCCTCAATCTTGAAGTCCACCAGGTGACATTTGGAAGCATTACGCAATGTTAGTGTGCACACACCTACAAGTTCCTCTTGAAGTTCAGCTCACCAGGCACATGACTTTTAAAAGCTGTTTTGAAACACATTGGCATGCCCAGATGATCCAGCATGGGGTGGGGGGGGGTTTGATTCTCGTGAGCAGGGCTTATAACGACATGCAGATGTATTCAAATGACGTTCCTGACATCTAGCAGCGGGAATCATAGTCCGCCATTGATGGGTGGAATGGACGATCGCAAACTGGTTTCACGACATTGTGAAACCAATTTTTGGTCTTCCTGCCATATTGTCCGCTCATGCCCACCATGATGCCGAGCGTCAAGGGAGACGGAAAATTCCAACCAATGTCTGAACCAACTGTGGCTTTTGTTTCATGGCCAATGTAATTAGATTCTGTAATTTCCCAGTCATCAACTCCTGAATTTGCATTATCCATCTTGATGAGATAGGAAGAATTTGTAGCTATTGTCCTAGTAGACTTTCTGTCTCCATTTTAGAGGTAGCCTTACAGGATGCACATGTGAGGTCCAGTGTAGCTTTCAATAAATCCTTTTGAAGTAATTCTTAACATCATCAGGCATGAAATTCCAGAGAAGGGTGTCGTGGCATGTCTGAACTGTAATTCACATTAGAACTTTCCAAAAACTGGTCAACTTGCAATACTAGACACCACATGACTTATGGCAGCCATCTTAAGTCAGTGTCTTTTCTTGCTTTTAAAAAGCGCTTTTTAAACAGTTCAATAAATATTTGTAATGCCAAGAAAATTACAGATTTATATCATTCATGCACAAGTCACATCATCGTGACAAGGTTGACATCTCATTTTTAATTGTGCTTTGCACTGCACCTGGCATGCCATTCTGTACTGTACATTGAACCATGATGATTCCCTATCTTGATGCTAATGCTAAAGTTGGGGATATGCCAGCCTGTGAGATTACAGATTATGGTTGAATATAATTCTGCTGCTGCTAATGGCCCATGCCTCAGCGGTGCTCAGTTTTGAGTTGCTAGAGTTGTTCAAAGTCTACCCCATTTAGCACAGTGGTAGTGCCATACAACAAAGGCGTGACTTTGTCTTCACAAGGACACTGTGGTGCTCATTGCTACCAACACTGTCATGGACAGATGCATCTGTGACAGGTAGATTGGTGAGGACAAAGTCAAATAAGTTTTTCCCTCTTGTTGGTTCCCTTACCATCTGCTGTCACCTGGAGTCAGCAAGCACAGGGATCATGAGTGAACAGGCCTGGTAAACATGAGTTTTGGATGACCTCAAGTATATGGAAAATAGAAAGTGGGAGGCCAGCCAAGTGTTAATTAGAATAATCAAGTCCAGATGTAACAAAGATATTAGTGAGGGTTTCAGCAGCAGATGAACAGAGGCAGGGGCAGAGTGGGGCAATGTTTTGGAGGTGGAAATAAGCAGTCTTAGTGATATGTGGTTGGAAGCTCACCACAGGGTCAAATACGACACCAAAACTGCAAACAGTCTGGTTCAGTCACAGGCATTTTCCAGGGAGACCAATAGAGGCAGTGGGTAGGGAACAGAATTGGTGATGGGAATAGAAGATAAAGGCTTCACTGTTCCTAATATTTGGTCAGAGAAAGTTTATGATATCTGCAGGCCACTTGCTGACATTTAGTCTAAGCTGCAAGTTAGGAATATCTCAGTTACTCTTATATACTCCATACAACATCTCAAGATTAATTTTCTGTTTGTGGGAAAAAATAGCACATAATGAAAAGGAGCAGAAGCAGATAAGAGCTGAGAAAGGATAAGCTCCTGAATCAAGCCACTCTGGACATCCTTGAATGAAGATGGATGCAGTAGAGAAATGTGAAACCAGACAACTTCCAAGCTCAGGACTAATATCATCCTCCTCATGTTTCATCCTCCTTCTCAGACCTTCCAATGCTGACATACAGGTAACAACAGAAACATGTTCACACTATCTGACCCACTCTTGTTTGAAGGTATCTCTTGAAGCCAGCTCTCTGCCATTGTCGGCCTAGAAGAGGAGTACACAGTTGGAGACAGAAAGTAAAATTCTCCTCAGTAATCCCAACCTAAGTTGGATGAGCATTCCCAGAATTTATAGGGCTAGCAAAACATCTATGTTTTATTCTGAGTAGCAATAAGTAAAGAGGCTGTGCTTCTATAGTCTCAAAGTATTCTCCCCATTTACAACAAGAGCAACTCCAGGGCAGCATTCGGCAAAATCATAGGCCCTGCTTGCAAAAAGTCTTCTTGACAGAATGTGGAAAAACAAATTTCATATCCTTCTTCTTAAAAGTTCAGATGCAGGCTGCCTTAATTAGTGGCAAACTCACCAGATTTCCTGATTTTCCAATGGGTAAGCTATTATAGGGAGCATGATGGGTTTCAGATCGGCCAGCTGAGTCTCGTTTCCATTGACTTAAATAGAAAAAGAAATTGAACATAGTGTATAATGAGCAACTGCTAGACCAAATATCTATTTTCCATCCACAGACACTGTGAAAATTACTCCCCATTATGTGTGGTCAAAGATATTTTACAAAGCCATGAAGGATAATATCAATAAAAATTAATATATGAAGATACAGCAACTTGCATTTCACTGTCTGAAATTTGATTTGACAGGACTTGTACAGACAAATAAAATATAGGACATCAATCTATCGAGATGAGGGTCACAGAGTCCCTGATTAGTCAAAATGCATTTGATCCATGGATTATTTGGCTGATTCTGTCACCACAGATAGTGACATTGCAGACATGTTGCAGGTGCGAAGCCTAAGCAATATGGAAATAATTCCTAATGTGATTTAGGTGACTCATGCCTGAATTGCACTGTGTAGTAAATATGGTTCATATCAGAATAAACTGTAGGAAGAAAGATCAATAACATGGATGTTTAAGTATATTTGATCTAAATTTAAAATTTTCTTAAGATTTCTACTCATTATTCAGATTAAATTATGAAAACCTAATGCTCAGAATGGAATCCTAAATATCTTTAGTTAGAATAAACACAGTCGCATCCTTTATGAAACAGGATGCAATTGTTTCAGTAGTCCCTGGAAAGCAAGTTAAAAAACTTCGCCAACATTTTTGAGCCATAGTTATGTAAACATGCATTATTATAGTCCTTAACATAAGGCACTTATCATCATTGCATTTAAATGCTGGAGCAGATGTTAAAATGCTGGCGGTCAGTCTGCCTTATATTTGCATAATAATTAGTTTCTTCTGTTGAATCATTGCCTTTATTTCACAAAGATCACAGCACAATTTTAGGAAAGTTTAGGCAGTTATTGAAAACAGCTTCCCTTACGTGTATGTGTCTAATAGTTTCTGCAAGCAGAAATTAAGTTAAAACAATAATATTTTTGAATAATTGTTTGCCACCAATGTGAGATGTTAAATGGAGCTTTGAATCTCATTTAATTTAGGACAATAAATAGAGAATATTTTGAAAATTGTGTTGAGAGATCAAACAGAATAAAGTAAACGTAATTAAGAATTTTAATAGGAAATATCTTATTCTGGGCGAGGCTCAACACGCACATCAATAATAAGTTGTGTAGAATTTAATAAACCCATCAGAAGGGATTACAATTACTGAAAAATAAATCAGAAAATGCTGTAAGTACACATTAGATCAGTTAGTATTTGTGAAAAGAAAAGGCAGATTATTATGTTTTATGGTTAATTATGATAACTCTTCCACAGATGATTATCAACAATGAACATGGATAATTAACAAACAAAATATTCTCGTGTGAGGTTGCATTGCTCCTATTGTGGGCTAAATCAAATTTATATAATACTTAATTTGAAATCAAATGTACCCCTCTACATTTTCTCCACAGTAAACTAGATACATTCAGTTCAAAAACTAAGGTTATTGGAATTACAGTCAACTCCTGGTCGTTTGGAATATTTTTTTGCACCAAAAATGTGTTATCTAGTACTAACAGAACATAAATAAATTGGCAAAGTAGGAATCAAATAATCCAAATAAAGCTGTACTCCAAGGCACTGTTGATGTTTGATTAGCCAGGCTGGCTCACTGATGGAATCTGGTAAATCTTGCCATTATTGAACTTCAGGTAACTCTGCAAGTTAATGCTAAAAGGTGGCCAGGATTGAATGAGCAGCAGGAAGCTTACCTGTGGTTTGCTCTGTTAAAATAAATGACTCTGGTGAAATGCTAACACTATATTTACAAGTGCTTGGGGCTCCATTTGTCACGTCTCTACCAAACTATGCTTAAGCTTCCTGAATTTTCATGAATTGAGTACATCTCTACAATGAAGGCATGTGTGCTACCTGGGTGGATCTTTAATAGATTTGGTTTTCAAATATGGGTTCGATGCATGCATGTCAAACAGTATGCTAACTGAAATATGTTTTGGGATTGCAGTTTAAAATGATTTTGCTCATTGTGATTTCTCATGATTGTACTTTTTGGAGTAATGGGGTATGAAAATATTGTCTCAGTAATGATCTTTACATTATTTACTCGTTCCTTGTAGCTGCTGGAGTTAAGTAGTTCATCATGTGTAGTTACATTGATTAAACCAGTTCAGCAGCTGAAATTGAAACTATACAAATATTTATTGCTTTCTGCTATTTGAGCAGAGGGCAATAATCCATTTAATTTGAACCTTTTCACATTAATATCCTAATGTCATTTCAGGGTCACAATGATTCGTGTGTGTTTTTATAAAAAATAATAATTTATCTGGCAGTAAAGGACCAACTGAGAATGTTGAAAACCATAACTCATCACTTAAAGTTGTGGTCGCATTCTTGAAAATCACGACTTTAAGTGAAATGACTTTAAATGAATCATGGATTCCCACCAGAATCTAACTTAAAGCAAGAGTTAGGTTCCTTTGGACATTTCTTGTCCCCAAAAAAACAATATACAAGTTGAAATACTGTATCATACATGTGCACCCCTAGCTGAAGTAACATTCAAAATAAAATAAATCACTAAAAATAAATGAAATACTGTATAAATTCAAATTAGGTAACACCAGTTTCACTTTCTTCCTAGGCAGTCCCTGAGGTTTAGGGATGATTTGATTCTGAGATGGCTGATGAGTCCAATGAGCAATACCCAGACTCTGCCATGTATGGGAAGGTCGATAAGTTGCTTGGAAGATTTTTGCATTCTCTCCACGGCCTCGAATTAGCCTCTGCATGTCCCCTACAAAGTCTCTCTATGTTCAGTGCCTTCCCAAATGAACCTTTTCCCATTTTTCTCAGTCACCATGAATTGGTGGAGACATTTGACCTCTTCTGGGATGCTATGAGGATGTCCCTAAAGCGTTTCAGTGAAGGTGGCTTTGAGTGATTTAGAGCTATAGGCAGATTCGTCCCAGATTTGGACTAATGGCTGCAATGGTGGGTTTTCGAGCCATATCATCCCATTCCCGGTACTTCCATAATGCATTCCTGTGAAACATGCCAGATTGCTGGTGGGACGGTCCCTGATTCACCCACCCCACCGTCACCTCAGGCCTTCAGTAATCTGGGCACCATATTTAAAATATGCCCCAGCACAGAGCTAGTACTCTTTAAGGGATCGGAAGCTGCTGCAAAGTCATGGTTGTCAAAGGGAGGAAACATGATCCCCCAAATTTAGCGAAGCCTCTCTTGGGTAGCAGAGGCCTGCTGTGAAGTCCTCTACCCTGGCCCTGTGTGAAGACCAGCAAGCAAAGTCACCAATCCAGCATGGGAGGCAATGGAGCAGTGATCAGCACCATCGGCCTGCAAAAGAGAACATGCCGAAAGAGGATGAATGATCTTCTCCATTCCACCAGGGTAAGTCACTCTTCTAATCACTCTTAACTCACACACTCACAAGCCCATCCCACATCCACAAGGATCTCATTCACTGCCTGCTCAAGGGACATCACCATTCACTCTCTCACATATAGCTTCATTTTTTTTTTTATTCATTCATTGGATGTGGGCTTTGATGGCAAGGCCAGCATATATTACCCATCCTGAAGTGCCCTTGAGAAGGTGGTGGTGAGCTGCCTTCTTGAACTGTTACTGTAGGAACACCCACAATTCTGTTAGGGAGGGAGGTCTAGGATTTTGACCCAGCGACAGTGAAGGAATATATTTCCTAGTCAGGATGGTGATTGACTTGGAGGGGAATTTCCAGGTGGACATGTTCCCATGTTTCTTCTGCCCTTGCCCTTCTAGATGATAGTGGTCGTGGGTTTGGAAGGTGTTGTCTAAGGAGCCTTGGTGAGTTCTTGCAGTGCATCTTTTAGGTGGTACACACTGCTGCTACTGTATGTTGGTGGTGGAGGGAGTGAATGTTTGTGGATGTGCTGCCAATCAAGCGGGATGCTTTGTCCTGGACAGTGCCAAGCCGCTTGAGTGTTGTTGGAGCTGCACTCATCCAGGCAAGTAGGGAGTATTCCATCACACTCCTGACTTGTGCTTTGTAGGTGGTAGGCAGGCTATGGGGAGTCAGGAAGTGAGTTATTCATCAGAGGATTCCTAGCCTCTGACCTGCTCTTGTAGCCACAATATTTATATTGCTAGTCCAGTTAAGTTTCTGGTCAATGGTAACCCCCAGGGTGTTGATAGTGGGTGATTCAGTGATGATAATGCCATTGAACGTCAAAGGGTGATGGTTAGATTTGCTCTTGTTGGAGACGGTCATTGCTTGGTACTTGTGTGGAGTGAATATTACTCGTCAGTTGTCAGCCCAAGCCTGGATATTGTCCAGGTCCTGCTGCATTTGGACATGGGCTGCTTCAGTTCATGTGGATCTGCCCTGCGGCTCATGTCCTCATCCCGCCCATGGCACCGCTCAGCACCCACACATGCCAGGCATCCTTCTCATCTGGCCTGGCAAGCACCCTGCTTACAATCTCTCCATTTGTCTTCATGCAGGACAAGCAGGCACACAAGATAAGGGAGAGGAAACAGACTGGTGGAGGAATGCCCGACATCAAGGTCCTCATGGACTTTGAAAATAGAGCTATGCATCTGGCTGGCGATGATCTGGACTGTTCCTGTGCTGATGGTGAGGTTGGTGGTGTCCAACCAAGTGAGGATCCAACAGCACAACATCCACCATACAACCATGCTGTGAGTGAGTTCCCTTGTTCGGCAGTCTCCTGCCATGCATTAATTATCTCTCCTTGCTTTCACAGGCACATCTGGGAAACAGCTGAGGGGGTTCATGAGCCAGGTCCTCAATTCAAGACCTGAAAACACCTCGGGGGAAGAATCTGATGACACCCTAATTGAAGGCCCGCCACAGTGCTCACCCACACCCTCCATCAGCGCAGAGACACACACTCGATGAGACCTATTTCTAGAGTAACCTCAGGGTCTAATCCACAGCAGGTGGAGGCAGGGATTTCCCGGGTCTCTGGCACCCAGGGGACTGCTGGAGGCCAGAAATCTGCTGAGTCTGAGTCAGATGATGAGCCTCTGGACTCGGTCATGTCACAGTTACTGGAGCTGCAAAGGCAAGCTCGGGAACATCAGGAAGGGATGTCCGCTACACTCCTCAGATTGCAAGGCACGATGGAGGAGTCCATCCTTCTTCAATATGAGATGATAGCACTGGCATGCAAATGATAGTATGGCAGCCACCATGGAGAACTTGGTTCAGGACTGCTCCGCGGACTCATCTCCATCGCTGACGCCATAGTTGGCCTTCAACAGCGTGTACACAAGACGAGTGTAGGGCAACTCAATCTCACTTCAGCTACCACTGCACCCCAAGAAGTCAGCCAGGGCATTCATAGGGCAGAGGATCAGCATGTGCACCTCCCAGAGCCATCCACCCAGATGACTCTGAGAGTGTCCGGCCCATCTGACTCCCTTCTTCCTGTGACTGCACCTGCTCCAGCTCCACAGCCTGAGGAGGATGCCACTGCCACACAGCAGTCCCCTGAAAGCAGACCGGGGCCCTCCAGGTCTTGGCCTTCCAGAAGATGCTCGTCAAGGTCATCACATACAGGATGTAGCAGTCAGCAGGCTGCCCGCACCTCCACTGTGGATGTCAGGGGAGCAACAAGACATTGTGGCAGGGTTAGGAAGGTTAAGAAGAACAGCCTGGACATGGGTGCTAATCACTTGTACATAATGTTCACTATTGTAAATAAACTCCCGTGAATGTCTCCCTGTCTATGGCTCCTTGTTCTGATGAGCAGTGTTCATGTCACTCAGATGTGAAACCTTGGTTCCTGCACAAGATAAGGGCAGGTGTCTCAGTCCAGGACTTCTCTCTGTTCAGCGTGTAACCTTCAGACCAAAGTCACGGTCTGGCTTCACACTCCCTGGACACATTAGTGATGCCTGCTCGACATGCTGCCAGAATGTTGTGGGCAAGCATTACAGAGTTCTGTCATTCTCTCTGCATGCTCTCAGCATCTTTGAGGTGGGGCCGGCCCCCATCTCTTCAGCATCTGTGACTGGTGATGCTGTGCAACTGAAGGGGTGAGGTGCTGAAGGCTGACAAAGGATCAGGTGCATTTTAGGTTTCATGGCTGTGTCTCACAGAGCACATATGAGCTGCCCTCAACTAGAGAGGAGTCAGATATTCACAGAGGCAATGTGAAGATCTATGGAGTTTTCACTGCAAGTCATCATCATCCTCCCGGAATCTAAAGACTTTTAGGGCCTCCACTGCATCTCCATGACATGAGCCTGAGCACTGAGGATATGTGCGCTGCCATCAGCCACACAGAAGTCAAATGTTCACAGATGCAAGGTGAGGATGTCAAGACTGTCCTCAATGCATCTCAACATCATCCTCCGCGAATCTTGTGGCTATGAGTGCTTCCCGAGCACATTTGCCTTGTCTGGCCAGTGCAATGCCCTCATCGATGGCATCCTCGCCTCCGAGGACCTCATCATTGTCATCCTCTTCGATGACCGAATGGTGGCATCTTCGGCCACTGTACTGCATGCTGTGTTCTCAGCCCAGGCGCAGGCATTCTCCTAACCCATGCTGCAAGGCTGCGCTGTTAGTTTGAACCATAATGGACACTGCCTCAAATCTTAATAAAGACATTGCAAGGGGCTATGAACACCTCCACCAGTGACTGCACCATGACCACCTTTCGCAAGAAGATTCTACAACTTGCCCGGTCAGCCAATTGGTCTGCTACTCCCTAAAATATGCATCAATTTGCAGCCTGCACCAGCGGTAAAAAGTTTTGGAGCATTTGATGGCACTTTCATGCTTTTGCGTTGCTTGAGTGGGCAGAAAAGCTTCAGAGGCCCGACTCCAAGCATGTCAATGGAGCTGCGGAAGAATGCTCACTTTTGACAAGGTTTTCCAAGTGTGCAGCCACTTCCCTCACTCTCCCTCCCCTCACTCCCCCAGCATGTGTTTGACTATTTCATTCAGTCTGTGCTGCCTTGGCCCCCACACCCCAGGCCTGACCTGCACTGGAGCCCTTGCCCTGGCACCACACTGAATGTCAGCTGGGTAAAAGCGACTTGCTTGTGCCCCCCGCAAATGTCTCTTCCTTGATATCCTAACGACGATGCTCGTAAGCACAGCGCGATTGTATGCATTCACCTCCGAGTTCCCCTCGGAGTTCAGCTTGCCAGGTGCAAGCCTTTTAAAAGCAGTCATGAAGCACACTGTTCTGAAGCCACGCTGACATGAGTGGTAAATTTGACATGAGGGGGATGATTCAGGCAAGCAGTGCTTATAATTAGATGCAAATGTATTAAAATGACATTCCCGACATGCAGTGGCAGGAAATGCGGCCCTTCATTGATGGGTGGAGTGGATGATTGCATACTGGTTTTGCGATGGTGTAAAACCAATTTATGGCCCTCTTGCCATATTGCCCCCTCCCGCCCACCATGAAACCCAACCCCAATGGGGCCAGAAAATTCCGGCCTATGATGCTGATCCTTGCCTGCTTCAAATGATTCCCTCGCTGGTTTTAAAATTACTTCTACCTTACCTGCTGCGGACTTGAACAAGGGCCAGACTTGGGGAGTGCCAAAATTAATCAGACAACTGCAGGGTCAGCCTGCTGAAGGTTACACCCTGTATTTTTCATCCAAACAATCTCTGAGACAAGGAAAACAATTTTCCAGTAGTAATACCTCTCTCTCTCACAAACTTCAATGACTCCTGAAACTCCAAAATTAGAATCAGCTTTTGTTTTTATTCATTCGCAGGATGTGGGCTTTGCTGGCTGGGCCAGCATTTATTGCCCATCCAAATTGCCCTTGAGAAGGTGGTGGTAATCTGCCTTCTTGAACCGCTGCAGCCCATGTGGTGTAGGTGCACCCACAGTGCTGTTAAGAAGGGCGTTCCAGGATTTTGACCCAGCGACAGTGAATGAGCAGCAATATATTTCCAAGATAAGAATGGTGAGTAGCTTGAATATGAACTTCCAGTTGGTGGTGCTCCCATCTATCTGCTGCCCTTGCCCTTCTAGATGGTAGTGGTTGTGGGTTTGAAAGGTGCTGTCTAAGGAGCATTGGTGACTTGAAGAGTCAAGAAACAAACTTTTTTTTCAGAGATAAGCATCCCAACCTTCAACTTTTTGATTGCAAAAAAAAACTCTAGCTTTGGATATTCTTCTTTCAGAACTTTGCCCGTGGGATTTTGTTTTTTTAAAAAAATCAAAGTTCCCTCAAAGTGCTAACGTCTTTCTTCACAATGATATCAATCGGGTCAGGGGACCCAATGCAGCATGAACTTTAAATGAGCTGATGTTGAGTGGTGCAATTTAAAGCGAGGACTTACAGTGTTAGAGATGCCAGTACAGACACCAGATTACACACACCTGAATGAAATAGGATTTCTGAATTGTATGCTCTATTGGTTTACACTATTCTCATACTCACCTGGCTCGCTTCCCGTTCTATTACCATCCACAGATGTGAGCGTGGGTTTTAGCTTAGATTAACGTATTTGTTAACTAGCCCTTAAAAATACGTTCATAACTTTCTCAATCTTTCAACAAATATTAACACATTTTTGAAGTATAACACTCCATGTAAAAGATCCTGGAATAAAAACACATAAAGAGGTAATCAGTAGAGTACAACAGTGCTCATAACAAAACAAAAACAGAATTACCTGGAAAAACTCAGCAGGTCTGGCAGCATCGGCGGAGAAGAAAAGAGTTGACGTTTCGAGTCCTCATGACCAAACGTCAACTCCTTTCTTCTCCGCCGATGCTGCCAGACCTGCTGAGTTTTTCCAGGTAATGTTGTTTTTGTTTAGGATTTCCAGCATCCGCAGTTTTTTGTTTTTATCTCAGTGCTCATAACAAGCCTATGGTAGAAACTTTGGGGAAACAATGAGCTCTCCTCTTTCTGTCACCTGGATGTGAGTCACAACACTAAGATAAACCAAATAATTACAATGAATGCAATTTTCCCCCTCATGTCAAATGCTTTCTACTTATCAGGACCTTTTGTAAGAATAGCACAACAATTTCAAAGGCCAACCACGTCTGATAACTGGGATACTCTGATGGAAATGAAATTGTTCCATTTATTAAATTAATAAAAATATGCAAAGCCAACCTGTGTTAATTAAAATCCACAGAGAATCAGTTGATACTTGATGAATGAATAGTCTAGAACCAATATCAAATGAGAACACCTGGCTGTGACCTACCTGGATAGTATTAGTAAAACAAATGTGCCTTTCTTTCCACTCTTCATTCATCAGGTCAACCATAAATAACATGACTCTCTTTGCAAGAGAACATTACTGGAGGGGAATCCTTTCAGTTTCAATCACTTCCATCTTTTAATTATTTCAACAAATTCTTTTTAAACCTTCCTACCTGGAAGGAGAAATCATTATTATTGTCCCCTATGGAACCTATTGGTTTAAAAGTCTTTTGAGAGCCATTCAGCAGATGATGGCAGTTCCATTTGCTCAGCTATTGAAAATCTGAAAAGTTAAAATAATTATTGAATCATATGCATAGCTCGGGAGGAAGTCATTCAGCCCATTTATTCTGTGCTTGTTCTTTGCGAGAGCTATACAATTATTTCCAATCTTTCTTTGCTAAATTTTCTTTTTCAATTATTTATCAATCTAATTTTGAAAGTTAGTATTGAATCTGCTTCCACTTTTTTTTCAGTAATGCATGCCTTGATAATTATGTATAAATATCCACAAGAGAACTCTGTTGCTCACATGAGTTCAGTTGGCTGAATGGATATGTGGATTATGCTAAATGGTGCTCTACACCTGTACCTTTCATAATACCTATTAATTTTATCCCCAACCCTCTTTAAATGTCATCAGGTAAATTAAGGTGTTTGGAGTACAAACTGCACTGCAATTAATCTGTATCTTAAAAAAAATCTACTTAAGGTGGTCCAGAAATCTGAACCATGGATCATCATTATTTATATGGTGCTATTTTAATAGAGATGTAAATACGGATGTTTTAATTGAGTTAATGCTTCCTTGTAAATAATGAGCAAAGGAGTTCACACCAATGTGTTGGGTGCTAGCATGCTAGTTCCGCACAGTGTGATTTCATTCTATTATTGACAGTCAACTTGAAAACTCATGGGCAACTATTTTCATGTTGTACAACATTTCACTTGACTGTGCCAATATAATAACACCAAAATAAAGATTAATTGGAAACTGAGTAACAAAATCACATTTTAAAAAATGTTGGCTTAAATTGGTCAGAATGAACATAGCACAATCACTGATAACTGAGGCAAACAATTGTGAAGGTACAAGAGTCAAAACAGACGTTATTTTCTTTAGATTATTACTGTTGAAGAACAGTTTATCCCCTTGATAATCGGAACATCTGATCTAAATCACATGCTCCCTTTGATCTGATATCCTTGACTTTTGCCTGAAATAACGGCATGGATTTTCTGCTTCTGTTCGTGTCGGGTGTCATGGTGGGTGTCAACAGAAAATATTGTGAGGAGGCCAAAAATTGTTTTTTTGGAGTTTCCAAAGCTGAAAAGAGTTAAATTGTTTCACAGGTGTGTGCTCCAGCCATCAGCGGTGGGCCACATTTCCCATTGTGGAACATTGGGAACGTCATTTCAATATATTTGCATGTCACTATAAGGTCTCCTCACTGAAATCATCACCTTACCCTGGATCATCTGGACACTTTGTTATGCAATTAGAACAATGTGTTTCACAACACAACTGGCGTCCTGCACTTTGCTCCTCACTGGTAAGTTAGCTCACCTACCTTGCATTGCGTAGCACTCACGGGAATCAGCACCAGGCTTCATGAGCAGTATCACTTCGCTTTCAGGGGATTGTCATAGGCAAGTCTCTACTTACCAGACCAGTGGTAAGGCAGGGTGGCTTCTCCTGAACTTTAGCGCTAGGCCTGTATGAGGGGAGGAGGGGGGGGTGGTGGTGGTGGGGCAAGAGGCTTCACCCAGGAGAAGGGGCTGCAGGGCTAGGACTGTACTGGGAATTGCGAGTGGGGAAGGTTGCACGCAGATTTATGATTGGGGGGAGGGTGTGGGTGTGAGCAAAAGTTGAACAGTGTAAGCGGCCTCAAGCTGGGGATGGTTGGGATTTACAAGAATGTTGCAGGTTTACAAGAATGCTGCCAGGGCTCGAAATTTGCAGCTATGAGGAAAGAATGGATAGGCTAGGGTTGTTTTCGTTAGAACAGAGGAGGGTGAGGTGTGACCGAATTGAGGTGTACAAGATTATCAGGGGCCTAGACAGGAAAGACTTGTTTCCCCTGGCTGAGGGGTCAATTACCAGGGGGCATAGATTTAAAGTGATTGGTAGAAGGAATAGAGAGTTCATGAGGAAAAACCTTTTCACCCAGAGGGTGGTGGGCACCTGGAATTCACTGTCTAAGTTGGTGGCTGAGGCTGAAACGTTCACTCATTTAAAAGGTGCCTGGATCTGCATCTGAAATGCTGTAACCTGCAAGGCTATGGACCATGTGATGGAAAGTAGGATTAAAAATGAGCGGCCAGTTTTTTTTTTCTTTTTATGGCCATCGCAGACACAGTGGGCTGAATGGCCTCTTTCTACACCATAACTTTTCTATGGTTCTATGGTGGTTTGGACCATAGGCATATCCACTTCAAAATGTTCAGGGGCATTTTTTTATTAATTCATGGGATGTGGGTACTGCTGGCTATTGCCCATCTCTAGTTGCCCCTGACTTGTGCCATGTAGATGATGGACAGGCTTTGGGGAGTCAGAAGGTGAGTTACTTGTCACACGATTCCTAGTCTCTGACCTGCTCTTGTAGCCACAGTATTTATATTGCTAGTCCAGGTCAGCTTCTGGTCAATGGTAACCCCAGGATATTGATAGTTGGGGATTCAGTGGTGGTAATGCTATTGAACATCAAGGGGCAATGGTTAGATTCTCTCCTGTTGGAGATGGTCATTGCATGGCACTTGTGTGGTGCAAATGTTGCTTGCCACTTGTCAGCCCAAGCCTGGATATTGTCTAGGTCTCGCTGCATTTGGACAGGGATTGCTTCAGCATATGAGGAGTCATGAATGGTGCTGAACGCTGTGCAATCATCAGCAAACATCCCCACTTCTTATCTTATGATTAAGGGCGGTTACTGATAAAACAGCTAAAGATGGTTGGGACAAGGATATTCCCCTGAGGAACTCCTGCAGTAATGTCCTAGGACTGAGATGATTGGCCCCCAACAACCACAACCTACTTTCTTTGTACTAGATATGACTCCAATCAGGTGAGTTTTTTCTCCCTGATTCCCATTCACACCAGTTTTACTAGGACTCCATGATGCCATACTTGGTCAAATACTGCCTTGATGTCAAGGGCAGTCACTCTGACTCACCAAGAAATGAACATGCACAGAAGCATGATAGAGTCAAGGTATACAGAAGGGGGAGGTGGGGAGGTCTCTGAGGTAGGGAAATCTGAACATGAAACTCCTCCAGAGTGATGGGAGGGGTTACACAGGGAGGCTCCGAGCTGAAACAAAAACAAAAATACCTGGAAAAAATCAGTAGGTCTGACAGCACCTGCGGAGAGAAATACAGTTGATGTTTTAAGTCCGTATGACTCTTCATCAGATCTAAGGAAAGAGAGAAATGAGGTGAAATAAAAGCTGGTAGAGAGGGGTGGGACAGGTAGAGCTGGATAGGGGGCCGGTGATAGGTGGAGGCAAAGAAGAGATTGCCAAAGATGTCATCGACAAAAGGACGAAGGGGTGTTGATGGTGGTGAAATTATCAAAGGAATGTGCTAATGGGGACAATAAGGGTAGCAAGTAGGACAAGCTAGTGGCAGGTGGCCCTAGTGGGGGTGGGGTGGGGTGAGGGGAAGGGACCGAAATGGGCTAAATGGTAGAGAAAAAACAATAGATCAAAATAAATCTAAAAATAAGTGGGAAAAGAAAAATATATTTTTTAAAATTATAAATATATAAATTATTGGAAAGAGGGGGATCGGAAAGGGAGTAGGGAAAGAGTTCATGATCTGAAATTGTTGAATCAATATTAAGTCCAGAAGGCTGCAAAGTGCCTAGTCGGAAGATGAGGTGTTGTTCCTCCAGTTTGCGTTGAGCTTCACTGGAACATTGCTGCAGGCCAAGGACGGACATGAGAGCAGGGTGGTATGTTGAAATGACGAGTGAAAGGGAGGTCTGGGTCATGCTTGTGGACAGACCGAAGGTGTTCTGCAAAGCTGTCACCCAGTCTGCATTTGGTCTCTCCAATGTAAAGGAAACTGCATTGGAAGCAACAAATTCAGTAGACTAAATTGAGGGAAGTGCAAGTGAAGCGCTGCTTCACTTGAAAGGTGTGTTTGGGCCTTTGGACAGTGAGGAGGGGGCAAGTAAAGGGGCAGGTGTTGCACCTTCTGTGGTTGCATGGGAAGGTGCCATGGGAGGGGGTTGAGGTGATGGGGGTGATGGAGGAGTGGACCAGGCTGTCCTGGAGGAAACGATTCCTGCGGAAAGCTGCCAGAGGGGGTGAAGGGAAGATGGGTTTCGTGGTGGCATCATGCTGGAGTTGGCGGAAATGGCAGAGGATGATCCTTTGAATGTGGAAGCTGGTGGGGTGATAAGTGAGAACAAGGGGGACCCTATCATGCTTCTCGGAGGGTGAGGAAGGTGTGAGGGTGGATGCGCAGGAGATGGGCCGGACACGGTTGAGGGCCCTGTCAACCACCGTGTGTGGAAAACCTCGGTTAAGGAAGAAGGAAGACATGTCAGAAGAACTGTTTTGGGAAGTAGCATCATCAGAACAGATGCAACGGAGGTGAAGGAACTGAGAGAATAGGATGGAGTCCTTACAGGAAGCGGGGTGTGAGGAGCTGTAGTCGAGGTAACTGTGGGAGTCAGTAGGCTTATAATGGATATTGGTGGACAGTCTATCACCAGAAATTGAGTCTGAGAGTTCAAGGAAGGGAAGGGAAGTGTCAGTGATGGACCATGTGAAAATGATGGAGGGGTGGAAATTGGAAGCAAAATTAATAAATTTTTCCAAATCCAGATGAGAGCACGAGCTGCACTGAAGCAGTCTTCGATGTACCAGAGAAAGAGTGATGGGAGATAGCCTGAGTAGGACAGGAACAAGGAATGTTCCATATACCCCATAAAGAGACAGGTATAACTGGGGCCCATGCGGGTGCCCATAGCCACACCTTTTATTTGGAGGAAGTGAGATGAGTTTAAGGAGAAATTGTTCAGTGAAAGAACAAGTTCAGCCAGACGGAGGAGAATAGTGGTGGATGGGGATTGTTTGGGCCTCTGTTCGAGGAAGAAGCGGAGAGCCCTCAGACCATCCCGGTGGGGGATGGAGGTGTAGAGGGATTGGACGTCCAGGGTGAAGAGGAGGCGGTTGGGGCCAGGGAACTGGAAATTGTTGACGTGATGTAGGGTGTGAGAGGAATCGCAGATGTAGGTGAGAAGAGACTGGACAAGGGGAGAAAGAATGGAGTCAAAATAGCAAGAAATGAGTTCCATGGGGCTTGAACAGGCTGACACGATCAGTCTGCCGGGTCAGTCCTGTTGTGGATTTTTGGTAGGAGGTAGAAGCGGGCCATCCGAGGTTGGGAGACTATGAGGTTGGAAGCTGTGGAGGGAAGATCTTCAGAAGAGATGAGGTCAGTGAAAGTCCTGGAAATAATGGCTTGATGTTCAGTGGTGGGGTCATGGTCCAGGGGGAGGTAGGAGGAAGTGTCTGTGAGCTGACGCTCAGCCTCTGCGAGGTAGAGGTCAGTGCGCCAGACAACAACAGCATCACCTGTCAGCGGGTTTGATGACAAAGTCAGGGTTGGATCTGAGAGAACTTAGTGTGGCAAGTTCAGAAAGAGACAGGTTAGAGTGGGTGAGAGGAGCAGAGAGATCAAGACGACTGATGTCACGCCGCTCCAAGCTTGTTTGGCAGTTAGA
Source organism: Carcharodon carcharias (assembly GCF_017639515.1). Taxonomy (NCBI): domain Eukaryota; kingdom Metazoa; phylum Chordata; class Chondrichthyes; order Lamniformes; family Lamnidae; genus Carcharodon; species Carcharodon carcharias. The sequence continues at coordinate 111,151,986 of NC_054479.1, read as the reverse complement.
TTTCTGCACCACCAAATTCCTAACTGCAGCGATGGCATAGTGTCAAGTTAAAATGAGGAGGAGTTCTGCTGCAGAGGGCTCTGCAGGCAGATTGGAGGGCAGCTGCATGCACTGGCTGGGGGTGGCTGAGTACATTGACACGCAGTTGAACTGTGGTTTCCCAAGAAGAGAGAGACACAGCTCAGACATGTTCGGAACCTTTCAATGACAGTGCAGGGAATCAGCAAAGTGAAGCAATGGTGCCCATTCAGCAAGAGTAATCCTGCAAAATGGCACTAATTGATCTTTTTTAACCCCTTCTTTGCAGTATGGAAATTCCCCAGGGTAATAACGAACTCCAGAGTAATTGGACAAGATCCAGAAGCCATTAGAAGGTTGGCACTGGATGGTTCATTGAAGGGAAGCTTCAGGCCCCCCTCAAATAATCTAAATTCCTAAAAGAACATTTACCCTAATGTTTCTTCCCAACAGTGTAGTATTAGAATGCAGTGAATGGGGCTCCCAGTGGCTGGGCTGAAAGCAGCACATCCAAGCACCTGGCCAAAGCAATATCATAGCAATGTCATTCTGGGGGGATTGTGGGGGTAGGGGCGGGGGCAGGGGCCTTGAAACTCACCCCACAATGGCCATCATTTCAGGGGCACGTACTCTCCGACACGGGAACCAAGCCCTTGACCCCACATTCACCGATGAGTCATTGATAGAAAGAGGATCTTTAGAGACTAATGCTGACACTTGTCCCTTTCTCATTCATACTGCAGAGAGGAGACCATCAGGAAGATGGAGGCGGAATTTATCGCTGCCTATACTCTCACTTACAGGCAGGAAAGAAGAAGGAGAAAATTACAATGGAGGTGCCTGGATAACAAAGGGAGGAGTAATACCCTCATGACCAAGGATCAGCAGGTCTTCGCCCAGACACAGGGGATGAGGCTCACAGACATGTCATGAGTAGGCGATTCACAAAATGTAGGGTGTACAGAACTCGCATATCTTATCTGCAGTTGAGTGAGAGGCAGTGTCGCTAATGACTCCGCACGTCCAGGGATCTGGTGATTCACATTTGCCACATTCTCCAGGAATTGGCACCAAGGGGACTAGGACAGCATCCACTGCTGGTGCTTGTGAAAATAATGACCGCTCTGAACTTCTATGCCAGTGGCTCCTTCCAGGGCCCCTTTCAGGGCTCCACTAGGGACCTCTGCTGGATCTCTCAATAATCCATGCACAAATGCGTCCTTGAGGTCACAGACACCATTTTTACCAGGACCCAAAATTATGTCAATTTCGACAGAAGTCAAGCAAGCCAGGATACCAGAGCACTGAGCTTTGCTAAGATTGCCAGTTTCCCACAGGCGCAGGGTGCCATCGACTGCATTCGCATGGCTATAAAAGCTCCCTGGTACAGGCACTGCAATACCAAACTGAAAAGGCTACCACTCACTAAATGTGCACTGTTCTGTGACCCTAAGAAATCATGCATGTTTGCGCCAGATACCCAGGAATGTCCACGACTCTTACATCTCGAGTAGATTGCAGATCACGGACATACTTGAGGGACTACACAGAACCCAGAGCTGGCTCCTTGGTGGGCACCTGCAAAGGAAGTACCTGATGACGTCCATTTGGCAGCCTCAGATTCCTGCAGAGGGAAAGTACAACGAGGCTCATGCTGCTAGCAGAGCATTGGTGGGGCACACCAAAGGGATCTTAAAGTTGTGATTCTGATGCCTGGACAGATCTGGCAGAGCACTCCAGTACACTCCTCAAAGGGTCTCACAGATCTTCGAGGCTTGCTGTGTGCTGCACAACCTGGAGCTGCAAAGTGGAGAGGACTTGTCGGATGATGAGATGGAGGAGCCGCACATCTCTTTTGATGGGGACCTTAAAGGGGATGAGGATGATGAGTTTGAGGAAGCTGAGGCTACAGGGGAAGAGGCCATAGCACAGGCCAGATGAGGCAGGCATGTGTGTGGGGCCACCAGATTCCATGAGGAGGATGACGAATTGTAGATAGTACCCTCTTAGACAAACGCTCTCTATCATGAGCCAGTATGAGCACCAGCATTGCAATTCCTCTCATTTTGTCCAGGCACTTCAATATGAGAGTGAATAGTTACACATCAGTCTCACATTTTCCTAATCCTTTGAAGGATGATGAACCCTCAGCAGCATGTGTCCTTGCTGAGATGAGGTGCTAACTGGAAAAGGGCTTGCCAGCATCATATGATGATGTCTCTTCAAGCATCCCTCCACAATCTCAGTGGCAATGACACCCTACAAGAGCCAGGAGCTGTTGGTCGATGCTCAGTGATCTCATAGCTCAATGTGACAAGTCTCCTCAAGGAGATCTATCTCAAGCAATAGAATACACACTCTGTGTAACCTTGATGGTGAATCAGATAAGTCACACTTGGAACAAAGCAGCTGACGACATTCTATTGCAGTAAATCCATTTATAAATTACTCAGTATTCCATGGTGTATTCTTCCAATTCACACTGACATCCGGCACTCTCAGTTTAGGATCCTGGGTTGCATTTATCTTCAGCTTAATATAGATGGGGACCACCTGAGCATCACAATGTCAAACACTTGCCTGCCAGGCATTAAAATGGCTCCTCTTTAAAGCTGACATTATGCCTTCATGGCCAGCCCTGGATCTTGCCAAGTCCACAATGCACATACACCATGCAACCCACAAGGGCATTGCGAATAAAAAACAGACTTCAGCTTCAGTACATCCTCACTCCTATCCCATTGCTCCCCTCCACATTGTCTCAAGCAACCATGTGTTCTTCCAGAACATGCTCAAAGTCTTTATTGGCTGCCAGAAATCATGATTTGCAATTAGCATCAGTGCTCAGGTGAGGAGACGCACAGCACTGCATCCCTAGATTGTGACGAGAGCCTTGTCCCATCAAGACAATCGCAGGATGAGAGACACTCAAGATTAGAAGTTTGAGCACCAGGAATATAATATGGCTGAGAGGGGGTGAGCTTCCTCACCTTGAGGTTGCAAGGTGCCTGACTTATTGGTGAGCTTAGTAGATGTACAGTCAGAAATTCGACAATGCGATTGACTGACAGCAGCGCACATGAGCTCCGATTATGAGCTCATGGCATGAAAACATTGCTGAAAGATAGAGAGCATGTGGACATGCACAGTTATGATCCTTCTCCATGCATAAACATGTCTTAGTAGACAGTGAACCTTCTCCTTTCAAGAATGCATATGGGATTGGAGAACACCGCTGCCTAAGTATTACACAGCCAATAATAAACATGACATGACCCTGTAAAGCATATGAATGAGGTTCGTTTCACAAGCACACCTAACTTTAAGATTGACACATCACTGACGTCGAGAATGATCTGGAGAAGGGCACACACTGTGGTGATTTGGAAGCACAGTACATAGATGAGAGGCCCATGATAGTGACATCTGTGATAAGTCAGAGGAGGGACCATGGTATCAGACCTGATTGACAGCAACACAGCTCACCATAAAAAGGAAGCGTACACAAGAGAAAATGTGAAACGGGCATGATTCTATTCACATTTGTGAACATTACATACATATTGGGAACACTCCTGCCATCGCTGTTCTACTAAATCTTTTTAACTTTCCTAACCCAACCACCAGATCTGGGTGCTTCCCCAGCATCCACAGCAGATGTGGAGGCAGTCTCCTGATTACTGCGTCCTGCTATCTGCAATGACTTTGGTGGGAGTCCTCCGGAGGGCTGATACCTGGAGGGCCCCAGCCTGCATTGGGTGTCCTGCTTTGGGGCACATGCACCCTTCTCAGCCTGTGGAGCTGGAGGTGATGGGGTCACAGGAAGAAGGGATTTGAACGGCCGGAGAGTCCTGGTGTCACCTGGTGGGTGGCCCCGGGGTATCCAGCTGCTGGTCCTCCTCCCTATGAGTCCCCAAGAGCCCCTGGTTGACTCCTTGAGGAGAAGGGGCAGCTGGAGTGAGATCTGGGTGCCCTGTGCCCCTCTCGTGTAGCCACTGATGGATGCCACCAAGGGGCTACAGCGATGGAGTTCTGCTCCTGCGGTGGTGCAGGAGTGATGTCCTGAATCAAAGTCTCCAAGGCAGCTGCCAACCTGCCAGTGTTGACCTTGATGCATTGGCATGCTGGTGTTATCACCTCAGACTGAAGGTGGACGACTCCTTCATCATAAATTTCAACCTAAGGAATGCAGCTGACGTCCCTTCTTGATATTCCCTTGACTGTCGCTACAGCTCCAGCAACTGATTTAGGGCTGAGTCCTGAGACTTGTCACCGGACTCGGTCTCAGCAGAATTTTGGCCTCCAGCAGTCCCCCAAGTGCCAGCCGCCTTGGTTATCTCTGCCTCCTTCAGCTGCGTACTAAGTTGTGCGCTGTGCTCAACAGATTGTGACACCGAGCTGCCCTATAACTAGGTCCCACCAAGGTGTGTGTCTCTGGAGGAGGGTGTGGGTGAGCGCTGTGGGTCTTTTATGGCGCTCTCCTCTGGTTCCTCATTTGAGGCGTCCTCGGGGCTGGAGATGAGGCTTGTGGATGGTGTTGGGAGCTTTCCAAGGATGCCAGTGAATGTGTGATGGGCTTGTGAGTGTGTGAGTTGAGAGTGATGAGATAGTTGACTTACCCTGGTGGCACGGATGAGATCATTCATCCTCTTCCTGCACTGGGTAGCTGACCTCATCTGGACTGTGTTGGCACTGACCACCACTGCCACTGCCTCCCAAGTTGGCTTGGTCACCTTGCTGCGTCCAGAGTGGGGGGGTAGAGGACATGGAGGCAGACCTCGACTGCACCCAGCACTCTAGTGAGGTGTCACTGAATTTGGGGGCTGCCGGCTTCAGTGGAGCAGTCCTGGACAGCCGACATTGAAAAAGCTGTGCACGCCTGCATTTTAAATATGGCGCCTGGAGTGAGGAAGCTGTGAGCTGACGCTGGGGTGGGCGAATCAGAGGCCGCCTACCACCGACACGGCCTGTTTCATGTGCATGCACAATTAATGAGGTGGGGAGTAGATGACACGGTGCAAAAACCCGCCATTGCAGCCAGTGGGTACAATGCTGTTTCCCAAATCTGCTCCTGCACTTGGTGCAATGGGGGGAAATCCTGCCCAATGTGTTAAAAGCTTGTTCCATTAATATATATTTTAGTCAGGTTTGAAGGAGATAAATTTGTACCTTAAAAATATTTTTTCTATCAGGTTTTAATGTCAATTATTCTCTGGTGCTACAGGCCTATGTAGTTTATGGAAGAAAGAACAAACTTTTAGTGCCTTTCATGTCCTCAGTGTGGAAGTATTCAGCCATTTAGTATGTTTCAGTGCCATGTGCCTGTAGTTTTAAGATTTTTATTTCAATCCAAGATTTTCTGAGCTTAATTTCTTATTTGCTGATGATTATCTTGTTAACTTTCTGATATTTCCCTCTAGATTAGTGGAGCAGATCACTTTTACTTTTGATATCTCTGATATGTCTAATGTGTTAAAATATTCTGCAATACTAATATTGTCATTGAACATCATTTAGTCGTGAAACTAAGTATTGTTTTAATGTTTTATGCACAAGTACATATATTCATATTAAGGTTAGATCCTGTTTAACATCAATTTCTTTCGCACAAATTGTTCTCACTAGTGTCACCATGCAGTAGTTTTAAGATTCAGTGTATAATATATATTTTTGTTGATAGACATGTACTAATAATAAATGCATACAAATGAGAAAATGTGTTCAAGATAAACATGTTATACATTTTTTTAGACTGTGAGAAATCGTTTCTTTAAGTTGTTCTAATTACTGACATTTGACCTGATAACATATGGACATATTTGTAACTGGACTTCAAGATTTTTCTTTAAATTCTATAGGGAAAGAAATGAGAAAATCGGTCCCCATTTGAAGTAGAAAACTTTATAAATGATGTCTTCCCATAAAAAATAATTATCTTACCAACACAAAGGCCCACAAGTTGGATCTTCCTTCCTGCTAGGGTCCTATTGTAACGCCACAGATTGGGGCATTTCAGAACTGCTCCATTAGAAAGAACAAAAGGACAAAGAAACAATTTTGGATTGCCCTGTGGATTGTGCTTTTTATGACTTTTAACTCACCAGACATTTTAAACATGTCTCATGACGTATTGTAGAGAAAACTGCATAATTTGGGTTGTAAACATAGTACAAGTCATTGCTAAGGTAAGTTTATTTAGCAGTGTTTTACAGCTAAATCTGGTTAACAGAAGTGGATAGTGGCTTCGGATTTTCACTATCTACTTCACAGAAATATATTTAGTCATATGTAATTGACTATATTAAGAATAACCAATGACCTTAATTCAGTACTGAAAACCAACCAAACACACTTGCTTGAGTCATGAAACTATTGAAATATTTTAAAAATTAATCAATTCAATTGGACCCAACTGCTGGAAGGTATAACCCTGATATGTATAGATCCATGTACTATATTCGGTGTCAATTTCTAACATTGCAGAATGCCTTGTGAGGATAGTACAGTTCACGTTGTATGACAAGCAAATTATCTGTGTTATTTGACTGATATTCTTTCAGTGGATCCTTGTGCAAGACTTAAGGGACACTCAATCATTGATTTGTTAGGCAGAACTTAAACCTAGCCACCTTGTTGCTGCTGAGTTGGATAGCTGTGAACATCACCAAGATAAGAATTTATCTTAGTGTTGCAGGCAGATGTAGTAACAATTTATATGCAATACATTATTGGGATTTTGTAATGAACTTAAGTCTCACATGGACTGAATATACTTTTCAGAATTGAATTTTCCACTGCACCAGACTATCTAGTCTCAACTGCCAGTCTGTTAAGTTCTAGCTATGAATAGAAACCCAAATAGGGATGTCTGGACACTACCAGATAAACACATGCATCATCAACATTTGCACACCAGGGTATCATACTCATACAGAGTTGGCAGAATAGTCTCGTCATGTAGGAAATAATGAACACTCCCACTGGATGGCAGTTAATTCCTTCCATACTCGTTTGATCCACAATATTCAAAGTTGAATGTATTCATGGATATGGGAGAAATATTCTGATCTATTACAAAATAATGATAATCTCAAAACTTACCACCATCTTCTCAAGGGTAACAAGGGTTGGGCAATAAAAAATATGATTTACATAAACAAAAGGAAAATGAGTTAAGAAATTATGGATATGTCTGTAATATCTATTATTCCTCAAACATTTCAAAATTCTGCTCTATTTTTTTGCAAAGAAAGTAAGTCATCACTAATATTTAGCAGCTCATAGGAAATAATATCAGAAGATTTTAACATATTAACATGGCCGAGTACTTAACTGTCTTCTAAGACTTAACAATGCAAAAGGTTAAGGGCACAAGAGCATATGTTTGACAAATATATTTTGCCATGAAGTGAGGGCCATAGTTCAGGATACGCAAGACAAAATCAAAAAGCTACTTGAGGCCCTGCCCTTGTCAATGTGGTATAACCATGAATGTTAAATTGTACCATTTTGCTTCTCTACTTCATTTATCCTCCATATCTGGCACAATTTTAATGTACTTTTTGTACAATCTTGAATGATGAAAACACTTATTGATAAAGATTTATTTTAAAGACATCATTGAAATAGTAAGGTTTCCAATTCATTTTATCATGATATTAATTAACAAGAAAGAACTTGCATTCATATAGCATCTTTCAACCTTTGAATATCTCAAAGTGTTTTACAGCCAATGAAGTACTTTTAAACAAAAACAGAATTACCTGGAAAAACTCAGCAGGTCTGGCAGCATCGGCGGAGAAGAAAAGAGTTGACGTTTCGAGTCCTCATGACCCTTCGACAGAACTTGAGTTCGAGTCCAGGAAAGAGCTGAAATATAAGCTGGTTTAAGGTGTGTGTGGGGGGGCGGATAGATAGAGAGACAGAGAGGTGGAGGGGGTTGGTGTGGTTGTAGCGACAAACAAGCAGTGATAGAAGCAGATCATCAAAAGATGTCAACAACAATAGTACAATAGAACACATAGGTGTTAAAGTTAAAGTTGGTGATATTATCTAAACGAATGTGCTAATTAAGAATGGATGGTAGGGCACTCAAGGTATAGCTCTAGTGGGTTTTTTTTTATATTTTATATAATGGAAATAGGTGGGAAAAGGAAAATCTTTATAATTTATTGGGAAAAAAAAAAAGAAGGGGTAACAGAAAGGGGTGGGGATGGGGGAGGGGACTCACGACCTAAAGTGTTGAATTCAATATTCAGTCCGGAAGGCTGTAAAGTCCCTAGTCGGAAGATGAGGTGTTGTTCCTCCAGTTTGCGTTGGGCTTCACTGGAAAATGCAGCAAGCCAAGGACAGACATGTGGGCAAGAGAGCAGGGTGGAGTGTTAAAATGGCAAGCGACAGGGAGGTTTGGGTCATTCTTGCGGACAGACCGCAGGTGTTCTGCAAAGCGGTCGCCCAGTTTACGTTTGGTCTCTCCAATGTAGAGGAGACCACATTGGACAACGAATGCAGTGACTAAGTTGGGGGAAATGCAAGTGAAATGCTGCTTCACTTGAAAGGAGTGTTTGGGTCCTTGGACGGTGAGTGAGAGAGAAGTGAAGGGGCAGGTGTTGCATCTTTTGCGTGGGCAAGGGTTGTGCCATAGGAGGGGGTTGAGGAGTAGGGGGTGATGGAGGAGTGGACCAGGGTGTCCCGGAGGGAGCGATCCCTACGGAATGCCGATAAGGGGGGTGAAGGAAGATGTGTTTGGTAGTGGCATCATGCTGGAGTTGGCGGAAATGGCGGAGGATGATCCTTTGAATGCGGAGGCTGGTGGGGTGATAAGTGAGGACAAGGGGGACCCTATCATGTTTCTGGGAGGGAGGAGAAGGAGTGAGGGCGGATGCGCGGGAGATGGGCCGGACACGGTTGAGGGCCCTGTCAACGACCGTGGGTGGAAAACCTCGGTTAAGGAAGAAGGAGGACATGTCAGAGGAACTGTTTTTGAATGTAGCATCATCGGAACTGTTGCAGCACCTGCCCCTTCACTTCCTCTCTCCTCACCGTCCAAGGACCCAAACACTCCTTTCAAGTGAAGCAGCATTTCACTTGCATTTCACCCAACTTAGTCTACTGCATTCGTTGCTCCCAATGTGGTCTCCTCTACATTGGAGAGACCAAACGTAAATGGGCGACCGCTTTGCAGAACACCTGCGGTCTGTCCGCAAGAATGACCCAAACCTCCCTGTCGCTTGCCATTTTAACTCCACCTGCTCTCTTGCCCACATGTCTGTCCTTGGCTTGCTGCATTGTTCAGTGAAGCCCAACGCAACTGGAGGAACAACACCTCATCTTCGACTAGGGACTTTACAGCCTTCCGGACTGAATATTGAATTCAACAACTTTAGGTCGTGAGTCCCCTCCCCATCCCACCCCTTTCTGTACCCCTTCTTTTTTTTTTTCCAATAAATTATAAAGATTTTCCTTTTCCCACCTATTTCCATTATATAAAATATAAAAAAAAACCCACTAGTGCTATACCTTGAGTGCCCTACTGTTGGCTCCATTTGAGAATCCAAACAAGCTTGAGGATTATAAATGTACAATACATTTGACTTTATTGTGTACAGTGGAACCAATGGCCCCTGAAATCAATAAGAATGATTTCCCCTGGTCAGTAGAGACAGTAATGTGATAGAAAGAGCTTAAGTTATCAAGCACAGGAATCAGAAATCTTTGCTTTTCCCCATGCATGAACTACTGTTTACAAGGCTCATAGACTCTGAATTTCATGAAAATGCATGAACAACAGTCCAACTGTTCAGTGCCTGTTTGAAATGGATGCTTCATTAGAGGCCTCCAGAAAAATTGCACTGTTGTCGCTGGGTGATCCTCCCCTCCGCCTAGGGCCATTCTTCATCCATGTGGGATCTCAATCTCAGCATGGCCTCCAATGCCTGATTTGAAAAATTAAGCCCCTTTTACAACGTTTTGGATTGCGGGGGAGTCCACCACCAACTTGTGTGGGGCTCTGGTGCATGAGATCAGTATTCTGCAATTAACCATGGAATGTGTGGTCATCTCAAAGGAAGCTGTAGCTGGGCCCTCCCTGCAGCTCTCTATGGCCAGTATTAGAATACCTCTGGGATGTTCATACTGGAGACCAGCAGACTCAGGGCTCAACTGCTTCCACCTTATATGCTGTACAGTATTGTAAAGCAAAATTTAAGATTATATACACAGAATATTAATGTAGTAACCGTGGGTATAGCCTCTCCTGCTGTCTATCAGAGGTCCTGTGATGCTCTGGGAAGCTCCAACCAATGAGCCCTGTGCACGTGCGCTCCGGGGGATGGGGCTTCCTGACAAGAATCCTGATTGAGCTTGTAGCACCTGAAAAGCTGTCTATAATAAAGTTATTTGTTTCATGTTGAAACCTGTCCAGACTGTCAAGTCATTACAATTACAGTGGAATATTAGCCAAAAACTAATGAAATGTCAAACTCCAATGCTAACATATGACAGTCTCCAAAACATAGCAATCAAAATCTTACTAACAAATTTGTTTATATCAAAATGTAACGTGAAAGGTGTGGAGTTCCCATTTAATGAGATTTGATTTACTTTGTTGTCTTCATGTGTTGGTGAAAATAATTTCTCCATTTAAAATATGTGGAGGTTTTCCTATCTATTTATAGTTGCGAGTAATATAGATCTGTATCATTGTTGACAAAGTTGTACGAGACCGCACCATTGCAATGTGAATTAATTGGTGTACATAATTTAATTTGAACCACTGAAAGCCATTAGTGCATCTAAAATAGAAATGGACCTACTTTCATAGTGCTGAACACGGACGATTTCTGTGGGAAGCAATGATGAATTATTTTGCGATGCATATAATGAAGAATTACCAATTAACAAAAGTTGTTGACATCATTTAAAGTATTTGGTACATTACTGACAGTTCATGTAGTCAAGGCGCATTGAAAGCATCCCAGTTCTGCATTCAATCTATTCATTTACCTCAAACTTCTGAGCAAATAGAGATATCATAACATCTTCTAATCAGCAGTTAGTATTAGCAATTGTTTCTTACTCCTCTGGTCATTCTGACAATTCTTTATTTACTTACCTCATAGACGTGAAAATTAGCTGAAGCACATACATCTCTCTTATATCACATCTACTAATACATCTTTCTTGTATCACCTAGATAAAGCTAATGGCCATCCACCTCCACCAGCTGTAATTGCCGCCTACAGACATCCTTGACAAAATCATTAGGACACCCTGGCTTTTTATCTTCTTATTCAGGACATCTGACAAATAATGCAACCATTAAATAATCGATAATGTGAGCTTAGTGAAAAAGTGTTGTATCTTGGTGACCACCAACTAGACAGGTATTTCTGAATTATTGTATCGATTTTCTCATTGCAAGTTAAAGAAATGTTTTAAAAATGTGAATAGCATGTCTGCTTTAAATGGATTACATTAATTACATAAATGTAACTAATTTGAATGTATTTATCCATGGTATTCAATAAAATTATCACTACGTTTTCACTTTATTTTGAATGGAATAATTTATAATGATTGGGCACATATGTCTTGTGTAAATAAAATTCTTTGATTTCAATATAAGCCAATTTTTCATACTCTGTATCATAAACTGAATTTGAATTATCCATCACACACAAGGTATGGCCTAATCAAAACAAAGATATTCTTCAAACAAGAACAACTGATTGGATTTTTATGAGATGGTCGATAATAGCACTGATAGCAGCCCATAATTAATAAGTTTATTGATGAAGAGAATATTCAAAGTCAATTTAAGGTAGAATTTTCAATGCCTGGGAAGAAAGTGAACCCACCATACCAATACAGCTCAATTATCATTGGAAAGGCAACCCGTTGGAAATACATGGCATTTTGAATCCAGTGATACTGTGGGAACTATTGAGGTGTTCTCCAGAACAAAATATTGAATTGCACACTGCTTATCTTATCTATTTCAATTGTTGTGGGTTTAGTTTTAAAGTGAGTGGTATTAGTTGAGGAAAACCAGTTATGAACATGTACGGTAATATATAATTATAATGTCACTATGCTTAATCAAATGCCCCATCACTGCACAAGGCCAAGACAAAGTACAAAAAAGGAACAAAAACTGATGGATCATTGATAAGATGGTGTAAGAAAATGTTACTACTAAAGATGGAATGTACTGTTACAATATGATACAATTAAGGGATATCAGCATGACATCACTAGGAGGGAAATGTGTCATGTGATCCAGTCTTAGTTTCACTTTTGATTTGAACAGATAACACACATAACTCTGGTGCCTTCAAGATTTATAGCTATGTACTACTATTCTCATGTGCCTAGTCTTAATAAATGAACCCACAGCATATTTATCTAATTCCTTATGGGTGCCTTGCACATTGTACAGTAAACAAGCCCAAGGTATTATATCATTTTAATAATACAACATATACCACTAGAAACTGCTGATAACCCAAAAGTTGCTGATAAATGCAGATTGGCAAAAAGATAATGGATCAGACTTTGCTGGAGCAGGATATTTTGTCGCATCCCCTGTTAGCTACATTTGATTGTGCACGTTTTCCCACAAAGCTGCTGGAATTGTGAGTTGATAATGGCACAATGAAAGAAACATTTGGGATCTTGGCAAAAAAATGGGTAAAAAAGCATATTGCCTTAACAAATGTAACTTAAGGATTGAAAAATAAACAGAGAAAGGGCTAAGAAGGTGGTGCTTTAAACTGGGTGAATTCAATGCCAAATCAAGCACAGAGAGAGAAATAGAATGAGGAAAGGAAATAATGGATTGACCGAGAAAAGTTTAAAAAAAGCAACAAAGAAAAAGTGAAAAATAAAATTTTAAACCTGACATTTTAAAAATCTCTTAAAACAATTTACAACCGGAAGGAAAGAGACTTCACATTTATAAATGCAAGTAGCTTTCTGTGGTGACTTTAATTGCCAATTAGTATAAATACAGTTATATATTATGAATACAGCATCTTCATAAGAATCATGGAGGCTAAACAGAATGCCATTTTCTCAAAGCTAATGACGTGGTAGCAAAGGTCATCTAGCAATTTGCTGTGATTCATAATTTACAGGATACCTCTTTCTTGCCATGCATTTCAGCAAGATTTTCACGTTAACGATGGTTTGCATTTTTCAGACATCCTTACATTTTTCAGAAAAATCCAGACCATAGTTACACCAAAGAAAGAATTAGTTTTCCAGTAGTAGGTAAAAGACACAATAGAGGAAGGGGTTGAAATAACATAACTTTTCCATGAGCGAGGAGACCTCATAATGAAGACACAATCATGTACCTGTTTTAGAAATTTTACAAGAATGATATATTCTGTTTCTACCATGCTCAAAGGATTGTATTTAGATTTGTTTCTTCAAAAAGTTACATTAAGGCCTGATCTTCAGTTGTGCAGATCATTGAAGGCTGGATGTACATTGGGACCACACAGAATTCCCGATGCACTGACCTCCGTGGGAATTTGAAACTTTTGATAGGCAATTCCCCTGCTTCCTAGGACCCTCTAGGAATGTTTCTGACTCTGGGTTAGAGCTGGAGACTTCGGACAGTTCCAATTTACTTACCTGAATGTGTATCCAGGAAATTTTAAGACAGAAAAGTCATATTCTAACTCCTGGGTAACTACGGAACTGACCCCCAATCACTCATACTGATCGCTAATCACTCACACTGACCACCTCCTACTACATCCTGACCCCCTGTTTACCCCCGACAAACACCTTGATCCAACCCGACTCTCCCTTCCAACAAAACTAACCCTTGACCACCCAACTACCCCCATGACCAGACCTAATTAGCCCCCACCACTCATTCAACTTGAACAGTCCCTGACCTGACTACCCCTCCTGCCCAGATCCAACTGCCCTCTGACCTACCTACACACCTCACCCACCTGCTACTCTACCCAGCTGAGCCCCTACCCGCCTGCCAACTTGCCCACCTACCACACTATACACTTACATCACCCACACTGTCTATTTACCTCACCCACCTACCTACCCTACCACTGTGCCAATTCACTCACTCACCAACATTAGTTAATTCACTCATTCGCTAACATTCATACTGGACATTTAAATTCACCTTATGGCAGCAAGTGCCGTAAAAAGGGGGCGTGGTTTGTCTAGCACTACGATAAAGCTCTCTGTGCGCCTGTACGCTCTGCATTTCTGAAGAAGCTGGGCTTGGATGATCAGGCCAGAAATGCAGAGCAGAGATGGGGCATAAAAAAGTACGAGCGGAGCAGCAATCCAATGGTGATTGTCATTTCGTGGAAGATCTGAGCCAGAATGTTTCTTTAAGATAAAAGCAAAAAACTGCGGATGCTGGAAATCCAAAACAAAAACAAAAATACCTGGAAAAACTCAGCAGGTCTGGCAGCATCTGCGGATAGGAGCACAGTTAACGTTTCGAGTCCGAATGACCCTTCAACAGAACTAAGTAAAAATAGAACAGAGGTGAAATATAAGCTGGTTTAAGGGGCGGGGGGGGGGGGCAGGGGGGACAAGGAGAGCTGGATGGAGGGCCAGTGATAGGTGGAGATAACCAGAAGATCTCACAGACAAAAGGACAAAGCAGTGTTGAAGGTGATGATATTATCTAAAGGAATGTGCTAATTAAGGATAGAAAGAAGGCGGACGAGCAAGGTACAGATAGCCCTAGTGGGGGTGGGGTGGGGGGGAAGGTATCGAAATAGGCTAAAAGGTAGAGATAAAACAATGGATGGAAATACACTTAAAAATAATGGAAATAAGTGGGAAAAGAAACATCTATATAAATTATTGGAAAAAACAAAAAGGAGGGGGAAAATCAGAAAGGGAGTGGGGATGGAGGAGAGAGTTCATGATCTAAAATTGTTGAACTTAATATTCAGTCCGGAAGGCTGTAAAGTGCCTAGTCGGAAGATGAGGTGCTGTTTCCTCCAGTTTGAGTTGAGCTTCATTGGAACAATGCAGCAAGCCAAGGACAGACATGTGGGCATGAGAGCAGGGTGGAGTGTTGAAATGGCTAGTGATAGGGAGGTCTGGGTAATACTTGCAGACAGACAGAAGGTGTTCTGCAAAGCGATCACCCAGCCTGCGTTTGGTCTCTCCAATGTAGAAGAAACTGCACTGGGAGCAACGAATGCAGTAGACTAAGTTAAGGGAAGTGCAAGCGAAATGTTGCTTCACTTGAAAGGAGTGTTTGAGCCCTTGGATGGTGAGGAGAGGGTAAATAAAGGGGCAGGTGTTGCACATTCTGCGGTTGCATGGGAAGGTGCCGTGGGAGGCGGGTTGAGGTGTAGGGGGTGACGGAGGAGTGGACCAGGGTGTCCCGGAGGGAACGATTCCTGCAGAATACCACTGGGTGGGGGGGAGGGAAGATGTGTTTGGTGGTGGCATCATGCTGGAGTTGGTGGAAATGGCGGAGGATGATCCTTTGAATGCAGAGGCTGGTGGGGTGATAAGTGGGGACAAGTTTCATGTTTCCGGGAGGGAGAACAAGACATGAGGGTGGATGCGTGGGAGATGGGCCGGACACGGTTGAGGACCCTGTCAACCACCGTGGGTGGAAAACCTCGGTTAAGGAAGAAGAAGGACACGTTACAGGAACTGTTTATGAAAGTGGCATCATCAGAACAGATGCGATGGAGGTAAAGGAATTGAGAGAATGGGATGGAGTCCTTACAGGAAGCGGGTGTGAGGAGCTGTAGTCGAGGTAGCTGTGGGCGTCAATAGGTTTGTAATGGATATTGGTGGACAGTCTATCACCAGAGATTGAGACAGAGAGGTCAAGGAAGGGAAGCGAAGTGTCAGAGATGGACCATATGAAAATGATGGAGGGGTGGAAATTGGAAGCAAAATTAATAAATTTTTCCAGATCCAGACAAGGGCATGAAGCAGCACCGAAGTAATCATCGATGTACCAGAGAAAGAGTAGTGGGAGGGGGCTGGAGTAGAATTGGAACAAGGAACATTCCACATACCCCATAAAGAGACAGGCATTGCTGGGGCCCATATGGATACCCATAGCCACACCTTTTATTTGGAGGAAGTGAGGCGAGTTTAAGGAGAAATTGTTCAGTGTGAGAACAATTTCAGCCAGACGGAGGAGAGTAGTGGTGGATGGGAATTGTTCGGGCCTCTGTTTGTGGAAGAAGCGGAGAGCCATCAGACCATCCTGGTGGGGGATGGAGATGGGGGATTGGACGTCCATGGTGAAGAGGAGGCGGTTGGGGCCAGGGAACTGGAAAGTGTTGAGATGATGTAGTGTGTCAGAGGATGCACGGATGTAGGTGGGAAGGGACTGGACAACGGGAGAGAGAATGGAGTCAAGATAGCAAGAAAAGAGTTCCGTGGGGCAGGAACAGGCTGACACGATTGGTCTGCTGGGACAGTCTTTTTGGGAATTTTGGTAGAAGGTAGAAGCGGGCTATCAGGTTGGAAGCTGTGGAAGGAAGATCTCCAGAGGAGATGAGGTCAGTAACAGTCCTGGAAACAATGGCTTGATGTTCAGTGGTGGGGTCATGGTCCAGGGAGAGGTAGGAGGAAGTGTCTGCGAGTTGACGCTCAGCCTCTGCGAGGTAGAGGTCAGTGCGCCAGACAACAACAGCACCACCCTTGTCAGCTGGTTTGATGACAATTGTCAGCATTGGACCTGAGAGAACGGAGTGCAGCAAGTTCAGAGACAGACAGGTTAGAATGGGTGAGAGGAGCAGAGAAATTGAGATGACTAATGTCGCGCCTACAGTTCTCAATGAAAAGATCAAGAACAGGTAAGGATCCAGAGGGAGGGATGTAGGTGGAGGGAGAATATTGGAGGTGGGTAAAAGGATCCGTTGAACTAGGAGAGGATCCTGCCCAAAGAAGTGAGCACGGAGACGAAGGCGGCGGAAGAAGAGTTCAGCATCGTGCCAAGCCTGAAGTTCATTGAGATAAAGTCGTAAGGGTATGAAACTAAGTCCTTTGCTGAGCACTGAACATTCAGCATCAGAGAGGGGAAGATCAGGGGGTATGGTGAATACACGGCCGGGGCTGGGATTGGAAGACGGGATGGGGACAGAGGTATAGGCAGGGGTGGAGGGTCCTGGATGGGTGTTGGTGTCGATGAGTTGTTGGAGCTTGCGTTCCTTTGCACCTGAAAGAAAGAGACAAAGTTTCTTGTTGAGGCGTCGGATGAGACGAAGAATAAAATGAAACTTTCTTTTCCCACCTACTTCCATTACTTTTCAGTATTTCCATCCATTGTTTTATCTCTACCTTTTAGCCTATTTCGATCCCTTCCCCCCCCCACTAGGGCTATCTGTACCTTATGAGGACTTGAAACATCAACTGTACTCTTCTCAGCCGATGCTGCCAGACCTGCTGAGTTTTTCCAGGTATTTCTGTTTCTATCTGTACCTTGCTCGTCCTGCTTTCTACCCTTAATTAGCACATTCCTTTAGATAATATCACCATCTTCAACAAATCTTTGTCCTTTTGTCTGTGACATCTTTTGGTTATCTCCACCTATCACTGGCCCTCTATCCAGCTCTTCTTGTCCTACCCACCCTTAAACCAGCTTATATTTCACCTCTGTTCTATTTTTACTTAGTTCTGTTGAAGGGTCATTCGGACTCGAAACATTAACTGTGCTCCTATCCGCAGATGCTGCCAGACCTGCTGAGTTTTTCCAGGTATTTTTGTTTCTGAATGTTTCTTTGTTTTGCAAGTCCCAGTCAAGATGGCTATTGTGTTTTCGACCATCACATGGAAGTTTCAATGATAATAGCGCCGCAAGCATGATCTCCTGAACCGTTAGAATTAGTTGCAGTACTATGCTATCAGAAGTTAGATGTGAAAGATATTCAGTCCAAATTGAACAGAGAATAAGGACCCATTGACTTTCTTTATCACAAGCCTCTTCTAACTTTAACTTTCAACTGAGAACAATCCTTGTTAATATTCTTCTCCAGTGCCTGTAGTCAATATTGCTGCTTGGTTTGGATGCAATTCCCTTCCATCATAGTGCAGAAAATACAAGGACAATTCATTAAAAGTGAATGCCAACAATGAAAGCCCAGCATCTGAGAAGTAAAGACTTTCTTCATGCAGCCTTTTATGAAGTCAGAAGGTTTGAGTCTTTGCTTCTAGAGAAAAGTGAATCATCTGGGCTCATGGGAGGGATGAACGAGCTAGAATTCTTCGCCGAGGCCCCATAATTCCTTACAGCGTATAATGGGAAAGATCAAATAACAAAAAGCTATTTTCAATGAATGGGAAGGAAAAAAATGCTAGTGATTGCAGATCTTTCAATTCACAGATAAGAGAGACAATGAAATGTGACAAGCAAATGTTTGCTTGACACTTTCATTATCCTGGCAAAGATTTTTCTAGATATATGCTTTGACATGCAAAATAAATCTCTGTAATTGAAAGTTTTGTGATTGGCAGGTGCAGAGTGTAATCATTAATTCGTACGTTTGTCAGTTCTGGCTTTCCATTTTAATTGTGCAATTTGTGAAAAGGTACATTGATATTTTTGCAATAAAATGTAATTACAGTTCTTATTTTAGTAGCATCCTTCCTTCCTTGTCCATTTTTGAGGCAAAGTTGACCATGTTCGTTATCTGGGGTATTTGATAGGGTTCCAGTGGGTATGTAAGTGACTGCTAAGGGGGGTCTGCACCCGGAAGTTTCTGCTGCATATAGTTCAGGATGCCGCAGGCAATTGCATTTTGGACAAATTGCTGGCTCGGGATTTCCTCTCATTGCTTTTTCTCTCTGCCTCTGATGTGCACTCACTTTCAAAGGAGGCGGCACTGTTTTTTATTTGGATGTACGAGGAGTGATCCAGACCAATCTTCTCCCAAGAGTCAAAGTCAGAATCAAAACCCTTAAGTGAAGGCGTCAGACTGTTCTTGTAGCTCTTCCTTTGACCATGATGGGAGCATATCCCAGACTCAAGTTCTCCATAGAAGATTTTCCTTGGTAAGTGAGCGTCAGGGACTCTGGCTATATGACCAGCCAAGCTCAGTTGTGACTCCACACCATTTTGAGAAATAGCTTTACCAGAATGGTAGAACATAGTTGCGTGCAAGGCAAGTGCTTAATCTCCATTGTGACTTCAGAGGGTGGTATTAAACAGTGCTTAGGCACTTCCATTGAGGAAGGAGGCACAGCAGTGTACCCTCTATGGTGTTCTTGCTTTCACCTTCTTAACAGTTGACATTAGGGTAGCATTGGTTGAAAATTAGGAAATTGATAGCAAATTTTGTAAAAAAAATTTAAAGCTAAGTGCTCTTCCAACAATCATTCCTCTCCCTTCCAATCACTTACTCCATCCACAAGGAAAGGGGAAAATACATATGCAAAAGGAAAATCCTGTTTATGAAACAGCTCTTCATTAATAACTCCAATGTCAGCTGAGTACGCTTTTGCCCCTTTTGTTTCTCCTCTGAAAACCCATGGGACTGGAGGCTGTTAGTATTTATCATGGTTGCTGTAAAATGCCACATAGATCTGCTATTTTAAGAGATAAATCTGTATCAAGAATATCTGCAGGAATGAAGACGATAAATGGCATCCACATTATTCTTGGGTGGCACTTCCACAATTTCTGGCGTAATGGATGCTAAATAAATCAAATGTTCTTTGTTTAGCAAGGAAAAATATAATACTCAAAACCTAAGTGCAGCACAAGCATCTATCTCAATGATCACCTGTAGCCCTGTGTGCAGCACCATGAAACATTGAATAATACAGTCATTTCTTGGTGAGAATACGAAAAAAAATCAGAAAATTTAGGGCTGTTGTATTTATTTTATTATATCTATGTAAAATGATATGGAGAAAAATTACATTTTGCAACTTTGACATTCTGACATGAAAGGAAATTCCTGAGCTGGTTACATATACATTTGAAATTCAGTTTCCGTAATGTATACTGACTCTTCAAAATTTCTTCCTGCACTATTTTAATGTACATTCTTTAATACATTCTTTCATGGGATGTGGGTAGCATGGCCAACATTTGTTGCCAATCCCTAATTGCTTTTGAGGGCAGTTAAGAGTCAACCGCATTGTTGTGAGTCTGGAGTCACATGTAGGCCAGACCAGGTATGCATGGCAGATTTCCTTCCCTAAAGGATATTAGTGAACCAGATGGGTTTTTACAACAATCGATGATAGTTTCATGGCCACTAGCTGTTACTGAGCCTAGCTTTCAATTACAGATTTAGTTAATTAATTGAATTTAAATTCCACCAGTTGCCATGGTGGGGTTTGAACCCAAGCCCCCTGTGCACTCGCCTGTGCCTCTCAAATACTAATCCAGTGATAGCACCCCTTGGTCTCCCCACTGTTTCAATAGCACTGGAAAACAGAAGCATGATTAACCTGCACCATTTGATTACACTGCAAGCAACATGCCAACTTCTTTTGCTGCAGGTACTTCCAGTGTTATCTATTTTACGTGTGCAAATACCCCAATATGCAGCAATTGATTATCACTCATCATGGCTGATTGGAGAAAGGAATTGAGTCTTTTTCAGCATGGCAGCCACATCCATATCTAGACGATTCTACGGCTGCTGATCTCCTCTGCAACCTTCATCCACACCTGCTTGGTGTCTTTCATTTGCCATCCTCTGGTCACAGGATGTGACACCAATTGGATACAGCCTGGAGGAGAGCAAATAAGGAGTCATCATCGAACTGTGTGGCAGTCTGGGTTTGGGAGTCCAGCATTGCCCCAGGTTGCTCTCAGGTGCCCTTTGGCTCAAATGCTGGGTTGGCAGTGGCTGGGGGCAGTTAAGGGGGGGAGGGTAGGCAGGGTCTCTCAGCCATTTGAGAGCAGCAGATTTTGAAATCTTCAGTTTCCAGTCACCAGCTGACCTTGTGAACCAGCTATGCACCAGCCTCAATGACAGAAGCAGCCTTTGTCCACAGGACACCTCTGCATGATCTCATCAGTTCTTTGAAAGACAGCTGTGACCCACCATCTGGGTCATGGCCTGACTCCACTGACATTGGAACTCCTGCCCTCAGGACTTAATAGCTGGGTTAGGGGGCTCACCATGCTGGATTGGTCAGCTGTCCTAGCAGATGTGCATTAATTGGCCATTCAGCGTGTTATGGGCCTGGAAACAGTTCCACGGATGGGAGCGTGCCTGCTTCCACACCTGGCAGTGGGAGTGCGCCTCCCATCATTCAACCCAATAAGGCTGGAGAAAGGCTATGACATTCTGACTCATAAATGTGTTATACTATATTATGGACAGGGGGGAGGTGTAGGATAATTTCTTCCTTCTTTGCCACCTCTAGACTGACTGCAACAAGATGTATTTTAGCGAAGAAGTGTTTTAACCCCTTAAGTGCTGTGACTTTGAAGATTAGATACAAAATAGGCTTTATCGTAAACAAAAAAAAAGCTGGAAAATCTCAGCAGGTCTGACAGCATCTGCGGAGAGGAAGACAGTTAACGTTTCAAGTCCGAATGACTCTTCATCAGAACTAAAGTAAAATAGAAATGAGGTGAAATATAAGCTGTTTGAGGGGAATGGGATAGGTGGAGCTGGATAGAGGGCCAGTGGAAGCAAAGAAGAGATTGCCAAATGTGTCATAGACAAAAGGACAAAGGGGTGTTGACGATGGTGATACTAGCTGAAGGATGTGCTAATGGTGACATTAAGGGTAGAAAGCAGAATGAGCAAGTGACAGATGGCCCAAGTGGAGTTGGAGTAGGGGGAAAGGGAACAAAATAGGCTAAAAGGTGGAGGTAAAACAATGGATGGAAATAAATTAAAAAATAGTAATAGAAATAAGTGGGAAAAGAAAAATATATTTAAAAAATATATAAATTATTAGAAAAAAGGGGGATTGGAAAGGGGGTGGGGATGGAGGAGAGAGTTCACGATCTGAAGTTGTTGAACTCAATGTTAAGTCCGGAAGGCTGTAAAGTGCCTAGTCGGAAGATGAGAGGTTGTTCCTCCAGTTTGCGTTGAGCTTCACTGGAACATTGCAGCAGACCTAGGATGGACATGTGGGCATGAGAGCAGGATGGTGTGTTAAAATGGTAAGCGACAGGGAGGTCCGGGTCATGCTTGCGGACAGAACGAAGGTGTTCCGCAAAGCGGTTACCCAGACTGCGTTTGGTCTCTCCAATATAGAGAAGACTGCATTTGGAGCAGCGAATGCAGCAGGCTAAATTGAGGGAAGTGCACGTGAAGTCCTGCTTCACTTGAAAGGAGTGTATGGGCCCTTGGACAGTGGAGGAGAGGGGAAGCAAAAGGGCTGGTATTGCAACTTCTGCGGTTGCATAGGAAGGTGCCATGGGAGGGGATTGAGTTGTAGGGAGTGATGGAGGGTGTCCCAGAGGGAGCGATCCCTATGGAATGCCGACAGTGGGGTTGAAGGGACGATGTGTTTGGTGGTGGCATCATGCTGGAGTTGGCAGAAATGGCGGAGGATGGTCCTTTGAATGTGGAAGCTGGTGGGGTAATAAGTGAGAACAAGGGGGACCCTGTCATGCTTCTGGGAGGGAGAGGAAGGTGTGAGGGCGAATGCGCGGGAGATGGGCCGGACACAGTTGAGAGCCCTGTCAACCACTGTGGGTGGAAAACCTTGGTTAATGAAGAAGGAAGACATTTCAGAAGAACTGTTTTGGAAAGTGGCATCATCAGAACAGATGCGATGGAGGTGAAGGAACTGAGAGAATGGGATGGAGTCCTTACAGGAAGTGGGGCATGAGAAGCTGTAGTTGAGGTAGCTGTGAGAGTCGGTAGGCTTGTAATAAATATTGGTGGACAGTCTATCACCAGAAATTGAGACTGAGAGGTCAAGGAAGGGAAGTGAAGTGTCAGTGATGGACCTTGTGAAAATGATGGAGGGGTGGAAATTGGAAGCAAAATTAGTAAATTTTTCCAGGTCCAGACGAGAGCATGAAGCTGCACCGAAGCAGTCATTGATGTACCGGAGAAAGTGTTGTGAAAAGGGGGCTGAGTAGGACTGGAACAAGGAATGTTCCACTTAACCCATAAAGAGACAGGCATAACTGGAGCCCATGTGGGTACCCATAGCCACACCTTTTATTGTAAGTTTAAATCAAAAGGTTTATTTGCACGAGAAATGTAACTGCAGCAAACACCCACTCCTCATCCACATGGATCCACGCACACAAAATGATGATTTCTAAAGAATTTCTCCAAGAAGGTTGTCGAAAGGGTTGTAGGCCTGAAAATTCTCTTTTTGGTTCACTGAAGGAACAATGGAGTTTGAAGGTCTCTTGTGATGAATTGATAATGGCACTCCAAGCAATGGCGGTTTTCTGGCTTTTCCAGTCAAAGCTGTGGTTGAGCCTCTGTAGGAAAAATAGGATTTTGCTGTATAAGAAAAGCTCCACTCCTTTGTCTGAGGCGTCGATTTGAGGTGGATTTCTTCCTTCTGCTGGGCAAGATGTTTTCCCTTTAAGGTCCTTGTTCAAGCTTGACTCACTAGGCTGCCCTTGTGGATTGAACAGGTATTTCCTATTACACCAGTCTCTGTCATGCGATAACAGTATTGATGGTTCTTGTGTCCACAAAATGGGTTGATGGCTTAGCAATTTGTCACACGATGGAGAGCGTTTGATATCTCACCAACAGTCCAGCTATGAATAGCTTCCAAAATGTCTTTATTTGTAATTCCATCTTCATAGGGCCAACATGCCTGACAGCCATTGTTAGTGAAGTATTTTTGATTGAAATGAAGTGAGGTGGTCATCAACCACTGCATTTTAAGTACCTTCTCAGAGATATGCTCATTACTACGGACATACAAACATATGAATCAGGAGCAGGAGTAGGCCACTTGGCCCCTGGAGCCTGCTCTGCCATTTAATGAGATCAAGGCTGATCTGCCTGTAACCTCAACTCCACATTCCTGCCTACCGCCAATAACGTTTCACCCCTTTGCTTGTCAAGAATCCATCTGCCTCTGCCTTAAAAATATCCAAAGACTCTAATTCTACTGCCTTTTGAGGGAGAGTTCCAAAGACACACAATCCTCTGAGAAAAAAAAAAATTCTCATCTCTGTCTTTAATGTTTTTAAACAATGATCCCTGACATGTCTGTCCTTGTCTTTACAGAAACCACAAACAAAGTCACCTGACCCCTTGGACTCCATTTTATCAAGGTAAGTTCTTTATATTCTATCCTTTAAAAAGTAAGAAATTCCCATCGTCTTCATGCATTCACAGTCATGTGATGTGAGCTTAACAACTATTAGTTGCAGTAATGGATGAATTCCGTTCTTATTAACAAAGTTGTTATCATATGGTTCTTGATCAGTAAGTAACTAGTAATATTACTCAATAACTGTAGGGAAGCTAACTGACCCTTTGGGCTGGAATTTGTAGTTCTGAAATGGGACCAAACGGATGTGAGATATCTAAAACAGCGGCTCTGAATGGCATGGGCAGAGGTGCTGCCTCCATTTCCACCTGTGGTCATTTTACAGGGTCCGAGAAATGGCACAGGGTTAGAATTCTGCCTGCCCCCATCATAAGGCCCATGGTCAGACCTTTTAGTATTTTAAAAGGGGTGCGTGACTTCTTGTAGTAATCATGGTTTTATTTAGTGAGTAATGTACCTTTAAGAATAATACTTGTTAAGGAAAATCACATGATCTATAGTAACCAATAGGGGAGTAGCACAGATGACCTCAGCAGGCAGTGTAGAGTTTGAGTTGAAGTTGTGTAGTTGTTGCTGAGTACATTGTAAATAAACTTAATGTTTCCACCCAAGAAGCGTCTGCTGATCAACCCTATCATTAATAGTAGCAACTTGGCCACCCTTGCTACACTCCTGGAACTCTCTACAACCCTGTCGAGTGAGAAGAGGAGGGAATGGCCACAGAGGCAGGATGGAAGACCAGGGTTCTTACTGAAAGGCAAGTTGAAGGATTTTTTAGATGCTAAAGTATAGTTTGGAGGCAAGATAACATGGAGGGAGGTGAGTTTAGGAGGGGATAATGTGTTTTGTTGTGTGGTTGGGGTTTAGTTGGGATTTAGGGATTTTCTAGTCTCCCAAAGATATCCTACTTGAGTGTATAGTCTTTTTAACCAGAGCTATTTACTTGCACTAAATATTTATACGTTTGGACTGCTTTAAGAGGTAAGAGCTTCTGCCCTCTTCAAGATCACACAAACTTCTCAGTCATGTGATCTGGCATCATTATTACATCAGCATCATGTGCTTCTGATGTTAACCCTTTACTCTATGGGCGGAATTATCCCAGATTTACATTGTTAACGGGCTGGTAAAACGATGTTTTACCCACCGACCACGATTATGGGTTTTCATGCTGTAACGTCCCAAACACGCCACATTATTTATGCACTCCTGGTAAACACGCTGTTTCCATGGTGGGCGGGCTCTCATCCACTCAACCGCCCTCAGCCCACCGCTGCAAGCACACATCTCAGTGCTTCCAGCCCACAACTGCTGCACGGAAGACATGGCCCTGAAACTGAAAGAAGGCTGCAGCCCCCAGGTTCAGTGACGTGTCCCTCAAATGCCTTTCGGGTGCCGTGGTGGCCCACCAGGATATTCTCTACCCCCGCTCTGGCTGCAGGATTGGCAATGACATTAAACTGGCTTGGGGAGGTGCTGGCAGCGGTGGTCAGTGTCAATGCCCTTCAAAAGAGGACAGCCACCCCATGCTGCAAGAGGAAGAATGATCTCCTCCGTTCTGCAAGGGTAAGTCACTCTTCTCATCACTCTCAGCTCACACACTCAAACCCATCACACACCCACAGGGCCCTCACTCACTGCGCGTTCATGGGGCATCACCATTCACTCTTTCACACACACCGTCATTGTCGTCATCCCATCCATGGGACTACTCATCACCCACACAGGCTAGGCATACTTATCATCTGGCCTGGCAGGCATCCTGCTTACACTTTCTCCATCTCTATTCATGCAAGACAAGCTGGCACACAACAAGAGGGAGAGGTCGCAGACTGGTGATGGAATGCCCGAAATGAAGGTCCTCATGGACTTTGAAAACAGAACCATCCAGCTGGCCAGCGCCTATCTGGATCAGTCTTGTGCTGATGGTGAGGTCACCGATGCTCTAAGTCAGGACCCAGCAGTGCAACATCCATCAGACAACCATGCTGTAAGTGATGTGTCCTCTTTCACAGGTCACTGCCATGCACTGATTATCTCCTCTTGCTTTCACAGGCACATCTGCCAAACATCCAACAGAGTCCATGACCCAGGGCCTCCAATCAAGCCCCGAAGAAACCGCTGAAGAGGAATCTGAAGGTACCCTCCCTGAAGTCCCATCACAGCACTCACTCACACCCTCCACCAGCTCAGAGACATACACCTCAGTGGGACCTAGCTTTAGAATAACAAGGCATGATGGAGGACTCTGTCTGCCTTCAGGCTGAGGTGATAGCGCTGGCATGCTAATGCACCAAGAGTAATGACCGCCATGGAGACCTTGGTCCAGTAATTTGTCCCTGCACTGCTGCGCAGGCTCAACTCCATGGCTGATGCCATTGTTGGTCTCCAACAGTGCATTCATGAGAGGGGTGCTGGGCAGCTCAATCTCACGCCAGCTACCCTTGCTCATCAAGGAGTCAGCCTGGGGCCACCGGGCACCCATAGGGAGGAGGATCCAGGCCCTTCCATCCAGGTGACTCAGAGAGTATTCGGCCCATCCGACTCTGCTCTTCCTTTGACATCAGCAGCTCCAACTTCACAGGCCGAGGAGGGTGCCACTCCCGCACAACAGGATCCCAAAAGCAGGCCGGGGCCTTCCAAGTCTCGGCCATCCAGAGGACGCCCGCCAAATTCATCACAGATAGGCGTCACAGTCAGCAGGCTGCATCCACCTCTGCTGTGGAT
The DNA here is from genome assembly GCF_017639515.1 of Carcharodon carcharias. Classification (NCBI taxonomy): domain Eukaryota; kingdom Metazoa; phylum Chordata; class Chondrichthyes; order Lamniformes; family Lamnidae; genus Carcharodon; species Carcharodon carcharias. The sequence continues at coordinate 111,125,034 of NC_054479.1, read as the reverse complement.
GTCCGGGGAGCAACAGGACATAGCAGCGGGGTTATGAAAGTTGAGGGAAATTCATTGCAGAGCCTGGGCACGGGTGTTAATCACTTGTGCATACTCTTCACCATTGTCAGTAAACTCCCAAGAATGTCAGCCTGCCTATGGCTCCTTGCTCTGATGAGCAATGTTCTTATCACTCAGATATGAAACCTTTCTGCACAGGATATGGGCAGGTGTCTCAGTCCAGGGCCTCTTCCCTGTGCTCTGTGCAACCTTCAAACCACACTCCCTGGAAACATTACTGATACCTGCACCTTGGTGGTGCTTGTCTTTGCTGCCAGAATGTAGTGGGCAGGCGTCAGAGTTCTTTTGTTCTCTCGATGTGCTTTCAGCACCTTTAATGACAGGCTGACCCCCATCTCTTCAGCATCTATGACCACTGATGCTGTGCTCCAGCTCCTGAAGGGCTCAAGTGCTGAAAGTGCACAAAGCATGAGATGCTTCTAAAGTTTCATGGCTGTGTCTCTATGATATGACCCTGGTCACAGAATGCAAGCAATCTGTCCCTGTCCAGACAGGAGTCAGACATTCTCAGAGGCTATGTGAATATTATGGTGTGCCCTCACTGCATGTCATCATCACCCTCCTGCAACTGAGTGACTATTAGGGCCTCCACTGCATCTCCATGACAGGAGCATTCTCACAGAGGGTATTGGCGCTACCATAAGTCAGACTGGAGTTAAACATTCACAGATGAATTGCGAGGATCTATGGAGTCGCCTTACTGCGTGTCGTCATCATCCTCCACAAATCTAGCAGCTTTGAGGGCTTGCCGAATGTGCCAGCCTCATCTGGCCAGTACAAAGGTCTCATCCCTGTCATCGTCGCCTCCGAGGGCTTCCTCACCCTCATCGCCATCAGCGCCCTCCTCATCAGAGATGTCCAGCTCGTCCATCTCCTCCGCAGCCAGCTCGTCTCCCCGTTGCAGCACCAAGTTGTAAAGGGCGCAGCAGACGACGATGATGCATGACACTGTCTGTGGACTGTATTGCAGGGCTCCACCAGACGGTCCAGGTAGTGGAACCTCATCTTCAGCATCCCGATGGTCTATTCCACCAGGTTGTGAGCTGCAGCATGAGCCTCATTTTACTGTTGCTCTGCTGCAGGCTGAGGCTGCTGCATGGGTGTCATCAGCCACTGCCTCTGCGGGTTGCCCTTGTCCCTGAGGAGCCAACCCTGCAGCCTCTGTGGACCCTGGAAGATTCCAGGGATCTTTGCCCAATTGGAGATGTATGCATTGTGCTCACTCCCTGGAAACCATGCGCACACCTACAGGCTGTGTTTCTGGTGTTTGCACATTAGCTGCACATTCAGCTGAATGGAATTCCTTGTGGTTGATGTAGTCCATCATGTGTTGTGATGGAGATCTCAGTGCCACACGAGAGCAGTCAAATCGCACCCTGAACCTGTGGGATACCTGAGATATCTGGGCAAATCCAATCGTTCTTGCATCCTTGATGTCCTGGGCCCGGACAAAACGCAAAGGTGGCATCTGTGACCTCATTGATGCATTTGTGTGTGGAGGCTTGTGAGATCCCAAAGAGATCACTTGTGGAACCCTGGAAGGAGCTACTGGTGTCAAAACTGAGTCCTGAAGTCACTTTCACGGCCACTGGCAGTGGGTGCCCTCCATGTTCCCGTGGCGCCAAATCCTGCAGTAGCTGGCAAATGTGACCGACCAGGTCCCTAGACATGCGCAGTCTTCGGCGACACTGGTTCTCGGTCATCTGCAGAAATTAAAGGTGACATTCCCGATGTCATCATGTCAGTTTTTTGAGGGAACTTAAAAGTTGAAACCCTGGCCGCATTATGTAAATTCAATTAATAGTGTGTTTAACATTGTGACTAACCCAATTGATCATCATAATATGGTATAAACATCATAATATGCCTTTAGAGCCAGAGTCACGCCATGTGTGGTTTCTGTTTCTTTAAGGGGCAGCTTGTCGGAGTGGGTTGTTCTTGGTGACGTTGGGTTTGAATTTTTGTGTCAGAGATGGAGGCTGTGTTCTCAATCTCTTACCCATTAGTAACTCTGATAATGAGAAACAATTTTGTAATGGTGAGGTTCGAATACTCAGAAGAGCTAAATTAAGGTCTTCAGTTTTCTTTAATAACTCCTTAATGGTCTGTATCCCTCTCTCGGAATCCCCATTTGCTTGAGGATAGTGAGGTGAACCAGTTACATGAACAAAGCCATATTCGTTTGTGAAATTTTGGAATTGCTTGATTGCAAATTGCGGCCCATTGTCAGATTATACAATGTCTGGAATGACATGTGTTGAATATATTCTCTTGAGGTGTTGAATGGCTGCTTCTGGCATGATACTATGCACTTGGTTTACTTCAATACACTGTGAATAATAATCAATAATGATAAGGAAAGTTTCTCCCTTAAATTCAACAAAGTCCATTCCCAGGTGCCCCAATGGCCTTGATGGAAAAGAAGGTGGTTCCTGGCTGTTTATGGCACAATCAATACAGTTAGAAATCATTTCTTCTATAGAGCGAGTAATATCTAGCCACCAGACTGATAGTTGGGCCCTCACATTAGACTTTGTAATTCCAAAATGTCCTTGGTGAAGTCATTGAAGAATATCAAGCCGAGGGCTCTCGGTATGACTAATCTCTTGTTGAAGTCTAGTAAGTCATTGATGATAGTGAGATGCTTGCGCTGTTCAAAATATTGGCATAGTATTGGATGACTGGGAATGTAGTTTGGCCATCCTTACAGACAATATTCTTGGATCTGAAGCTATTCCTCATCCCATTTTTCAATTGCCTTATCTCCTGTAACTTTTTCTCAGTAGCTGCTAAGTGCTGGGTAACTGAGGACGTATACGCTTCAACCTCCTCAATGAAGTCTAAATCCTCTTGTTCAGTTCCTTCTAATGGTATTCATGATAGGGTATCCACTGTTGTTTGACGATTTCCTCTGTGATGGAGTTGTATCTCATAAATCTTAATCTGAACCATTGGATTCTGGGCGGCATCTTCATTCCCTGTTCAGAAGGGTGACTAGTGGTTTATAGCCTGTTTCGATTTTGAAACATAATCCCAAAACATAGTCTCAAAAATTTCACACACACCCATGTGATTGCCAAAGCTTCTTTTCCGATCCTGGTGTATTGTCGTTCCATTTCTGTAAGTAACCTAGAGGCATAGTAGAATGGTCTGCGCTTGCCGTCCTTCTGCACTTGAAATAGTACTGCCCCCAGACCTGTAGACGATGCATTTGCCGTTACTATGGTTGGTAATGTGCCAAGATTTCAGAAGGGATTAAAACCTGTTTAATCTTTTCAAAAGCATTTTGCTGCTCCACGTTCCAGCACCACTGCTGATCCTGTCTCAACAGCTGTGTCAAAGGCTCGTTGAACCCTGCTAAATTTGGTAGGAACTTGCCTACTTGGTTGACCATCCAGAGGAATCTTTGAAGCTCAGTAATGTTTCTGGGTTGTAGAAATTCTCTTTTAACTTTTGATTTTTGCGGATCAACTATGATATCAGTGGCTTGTACTATGTGACCTAGAAACTTAATAATGAGTTTCGAAAACTCAAATTTTTCATTCAGCATTAGGCCTGCATCCATGAAGGCTCTCAGGACTCCTCAAGCCTTGTGATCATGGTCCTCTCTCATAGACCCATGTATGAATATATTGTCCATATGGTATATTACTCCTTCCATGCCTTCTAAAGTGTTGGACATCATTATCTGGAAAAAATTCTGGAGTGGGCATGATTCCAAAGTGTAATCTATTGAAACAATAATGATTGAGTGGTGTTGTAAATGTAGTCGGCAATCTGGTTTTTCATCCAGAGGCAACTCCAAAATCAACTGTTCACAACCAGTTTGGTGAATAAAATACTCTTGGCTAGTTTGGCAAGTCTCTCATCCACTGAGGCCGTCGGGTGAACCTCACATTCCACTGCTTTGTTTACTGGAGTTAGAGCCACGCAGATCCTTGTAGAGCTGTTTGGTTTGCGACCATAACCATGCCTGAACATCATTTTGTTGCATGGTGAACAGTGAGATCGCCCCCTGCTGCTGCATCTTTTCAATTTTAACCTTCACTTCGTCCAAGAGTGGGTGAGGGTCTTACCTTAGGGTAAAGATGCAGATGGGTTTAGCATCAGCTTGTAGGGTGATGTGGTACTCAGTCTTTAATTTTTCCAGCCCTGCAAACAATTTTGAGAATTTGTTTCGGAATGTGTATTTGTCATTCTCATCAGCAACTTTGTCCAACTAGCAGATTAATTTTAGTTTTAGGCTTACTTTTCTAATTAGTAGAGAGCATTTTTGATTTTGAATGACAGAGAGAGGTTTCAGGATTTCTGAATCTTAATATTTCAGATTGGCCATGAGCTGACCTTTCACTTGTCTCAATTTCTCTGCTCCTCTCACCCATTCTAATCTCTCTCTCTCTGAACATACTGCACTCCGTTCTCTCAGGTCCAACCCTGACATTGTCCTCAAACCCGCTGACAAGGGTGGTGCGGTTGTTGTCTGGAGCACTGACCTCCACCTCGCGGAGGCTGAGCATCAACTCGCAGACCTTTCCTCCTACCTCTCCCTGGATGATGAACATCAAGCCATTGTTTCCAGGACTGTCACTGCCCTCATCTCCTCTGGAGATCTTCCTCCCACAGCTTCTAACCTGATTGTTGCCCAACCTTGGACGGCCCGCTTCTACCTCCTACCCAAAATCCACAGACAGGATTGTCCTGGCAGACCGATCATGTCAGCCTGTTCCTGCCCCACGGAACTCATTTCTCGTTATCTTGACTCCCTTCTCTCTCCCCTTGTCCAGTCCCTTCCCACCTACATCCGTGATTCCTCTGACACCTTACATCACATCAACAATTTCCAGTTCCCTGGCCCCAACCGCTTCCTCTTCACCATGGACGTCCAATCCCTCTACACCTCCATCCTCCACCAGGATGGTCTGAGGGCCCTTAGCTTCTTCCTCGAACAGAGGCCCGAACAATCCCCATCCACCACTACTCTCCTCCGTCCGGCTGAACTTGTTCTCACACTGAACAATTTCTCCTTCAACTCCTCTCACTTCCTCCAAATAAAAGGTGTGGCTATGGGAACCCGCATGGGCCCCAGCTATGCCTGTCTCTTTTACGGGGTATGTGGAACATTCCTTGTTCCAGTCCTACTCCGGCCCCCTCCCACAACTCTTTCCCCGGTACATCGATGATTACTTCGGTGCTGCTTCATGCTCTCGTCTGGACCTGGAAAAATGTATTAATTTTGTTTCCAATCTCCACTCCTCCATCATTTTCACATGGTCCATCTCTGACACTTCCCTTCCTTGACCTCTCTGTCTCAATTTCTGGTGATAGACTGTCCACCAATGTCCATTACTAGCCTACCGACTCCCACAGCTACCTTGACTACAGTTCCTCACACCCTGCTTCCTGTAAGGACTCCATCCCATTCTCTCAGTTCCTTCGCCTCCGTCGCATCTGTTCTGATGATGCTACCTTCAAAACCAATTCCTCTGACATGTCCTCCTTCTTCCTTAACCGAGGTTTTCCACCCACGGTCGTTGACAGGGCCCTCAACGGTGTCCGGCCCATCTCCCGTGCATCCGCCCTCATGCCTTCTCCTCCCTCCCAGAAGCATGATAGGGTCCCCCTTGTCCTCACTTATCACCCCACCAGCCTCTGCATTCAAAGGATCATCCTCCGCCATTGCCGCCAACTCCAGCATGATGCCACCACCAAACACATCTTCCTTTCACCCCCCCTTGGAGGCATTCTGTAGGGATCGTTCCCTCCGGGACACCCTGGTCCACTCCTCCATCACCCCCTACTCCTCAACCCCCACCTATGGCACCTCCCCATGCAAACGCAAAATATGCAACACCTGCCCCTTCACTTCCTCTCTCCTCACCATCCAAGGGCCCAAACACTCCTTTCAAGTGAAGCAGCATTTCACTTGCATTTCTCCCAACTTAATCTACTGCATTCATTGCTCCCAATGTGATGTCCTCTACATTGGAGAGACCAAATGCAAACTGGGCGACTGCTTTGCAGAACACCTGCGGTCTGTCTGCAAGAATGACCCAAACCTTCCTGTCGCTTGCCATTTTAAACTCCACCCTGCTCTCTTGCCCACATGTCTGTCCTTGGCTTGCTGCATTGTTCCAGTGAAGCTCAACGCAAACCGGAGGAACAGCACCTCATCTTCCGACTAGGCACTTTACAGCCTTCTGGACTGAATATTGAATTCAACAGCTTTAGATCTTGAACTCCCTCCTCCATCCCACCCCCTTTCCGTTTCTTTCCCCGTCCCTTTTGTTTTTTCCAATAATTTATATAGATTTTTCTTTTCATACCTATTTCCATTATTTTTAAATCTATACCTCTTATGCCCTGTTAGTCTTATTTCACCCCACCCCCACTAGAGCTGAACATTGTATGCCCTGCCATCCATTCTTAATTAGCACATTCTCTTAGATAATATCACCACCTTCAACACCTCTTTGTTCTTTTGTCTCTGACATCTTTTGATTATCTGCTCCCATCACTGCTTGCTTGTCCCTACAACCACCACCTCCCCCCCACCCCCACTTCTCTCTTCCCCCTCCCCACCTTAAACTAGCTTATATTTTGCCCCTCTCCTAATTTTACTCAGTTCTGTTGAAGGGTCATGAAGACTCAAAACGTCGACTTTGCTCTTCTCCGCCGATGCTGCCAGATTTGCTGAGTTTTTCCAGGTAATTCTCTTTTTGTTTTTCACTTTTAATGTAGCCTCCCCAGGACCTTGTAATTTAAAAGATGAAGGTTGCAACAATTTATTCCCAAAGAAATCAGCTGACATACTGAGGGAGTATTCAACAGCAAACAACAGGCAAGGATTTTCATGGATAATAGAGCTGTGTCTCAATGTGGCCTCCTCCTCCAAAGCAAATAGAATGATATGTGCAGCAGGCCACCCAACCTCAGGACTGTAGTTACAGCAGCTTAAATTGCAGCATGCAGAAATGCTAAACATAGGCCACCAAAGAGACTAGCAGCAAATGCAATAAAACCAGTGCAAAAGTAAACTCAATGAAGTATGAAATTCTACAGTTGATGATGTCCTTGAATAGTTTAGAATTTAAAATAACTGATTGTGCCTTTAAAGCAACAGTTTTAATTGAAGGAGTGTTCAATGACTTCAGTGCATTTCTGACTGAACAAAGGGAATACTATCACCAGGTGATTATCACAAGTCTGTACACCTTTAATGCAACATCAGGATAATAATCTGGTGACACCATGAAAAAACGGGATCAGTCTCTGCAAGAGAAATTTGGACTGGCTGCAGAATGCCAATTTCTGAGTCATTGGAGAAATAGATGTAAAGACTGCTCACCCAATTCTCTTCCCCACTCACTTGGTGACAAAACTGACCTTATTACCTGCAACATATAGTGCATGGTTAATGAATTTAGTTCTCACCTACTAAATGCATCAACAAAAATTAAAATATCACAGTCAGGCTATAAGATATTAATCTCTAGAAAGGAAATTCAGTGAATTTGGGAACTGTATAGATATTAATAAAGTCATATTTAATTTTATGTAAAGTAACCCCAATTGCTATTTACAATCTAACTGGCAGGGTAGTTTCTACTGCTTGTAGCTTCTTTCACCGGTCACATCCTGAATTTCACAAAAGGCAGGCAGTATGGACAAGAAAGAGCAGTAGCCCTTATAGTAAAGGATGACATATAGAATAGGGTAAGAAAGGATCTTTGTCCAGAAGATCAGGACATAGCATTAGTATGATGGCTGGAGATTAGGTGTTACAAAAGGTCAGAAAACTCTGATGGGAGTAATAACAGTCAATCCTTGAACAGGCAGAGCATCAAGCAAAAAATATTTGGAGCCTGTAATAAAAGCAATGCAATAATCATGGGGGACATAAATATGCACTGGAAAAATCAAATTGGCAAAGGTAGTTTGGAGGATGAATTTGCTTTCATGACAGTTTCCTAGGATAATATGTTGCAAAACTAACTATGCATAAATCTATTTTAGACTGCATGTTGTGCAATGAGGAGGGTTAATTAGGAATTGTATCAAGTAAGATCCCCTGGGAAAAATGATAATATAATTGAGTTCCATATTAGGTTTAAGATTGACACACTTGAGAGTCCAAAAACAAGAATCTTAAACAAAGCCAATTACCTAGCTGTGAGGGCAAAGTTTCTAATGTTGACTGGATAAATAGACTAAAAGAAATGGCAGTTAATGTGGCAGAAACATTTAAGGAAATAATTTAAAATTTTCAATAAAAATATGTCCCATTAGAAAATAATATTTTGGCAATCTGTGGCTTGCTAGGTAAGTTAATGATAGCATTAGATTAAAAGATGAGGCTGATAATGTTGTGAATAATAGTAGTAAGCCGAAGGATTAGGAGAGGTTTGGAACCAGCAAGGACCAACACAAAGTTGATTAAAAGGAGTAAAAATAGAATATCAGTGTGCACATATAACACATAATATAAGAGCTTTTACAAATATATAAAAGGAAGAGAGTAACTAAAGCAAATCACAGAATCACAGAATTTTAACAGCACAGGAGGCCGCCATTCGGCCCATCTTGTCTGCACCGGCTCTCCAACTGAACATTATTACCTACTGCCATTATTCTGACTTTACCCCATATCCTGCATATTGTTTCTATTCAAATAATCATCTAATGCCCTCTTACATGCCTCGATTGAACCTGCCTCCACCACACTTTCAGGCAGTGCATTCCAGACCCGAACCATTTGTTGTATGAAAAAGTTTTTCTCACGCCACATTTGCTGCTTTTGCAAGTCACTTTAAATCTGTGACCTCTTGTTCTTGATCCTTTTACAAGTGGGAGCAGCTTCTCCCTGCCTACTCTGTCCAGCCTCCTCATGATTTTGAACATGCCTATCAAATCTCCTCTTAGTCTTCTTCTCTCCAAGGAGAGTAGTCCCAACCTCTCCAACCTATCTTCATAATTGAAGTTTCTAATTCCTGGAACTATTCTTGTAAACCTCTTCTGCACTCTCTCCAATGTATTCATATCCTTCCCATAATGTTGCACCCAGAACTGTATACAATACTCCAACTGAGTGCCTTATATAAATTCAGCATAACCTCCTTGCTCTGGTACTCTATGCCCCTATAAATAAAGCCCATATGCTTTATTAACTGCTCTCTCCAACTGTCCTGCCACCTTCATTGATCTATGCCCATATACATCCAGGTCTTTCTGATCCTGCACCCCCTTCAAAATGTCACCCCTTATTTTATTTTGTCTGTCCATGTTCTTCCTACTAAAATGCATTACCTCACACTTCTCTGCATTAAACTTCATCTGCCACCTATCTGCCCACTCCACCAACTTATCTATGTCCTTTTGAAGTCCTACACTTTGAAGTCCTCCTCGCAGTTTACAACACTCCCAAGCTTCGTATCATCCATAAAATTTGAAATTGATTCCTGCACACTAAGATCTAGATCATTAATATATGTCAGGAAAAGCAAGGGTCCCAATACCAACCCCTGGGGAACTCCACTACAAACCTTCCTCCAGCCCAAAAAATATCCATTGACCATTACCCTTTGCTTCCTAATTTCAGCCAATTTTATATTCATGTTGCTACTGTCCCTTTTATTCCATGAGCAATAACTTCTCTCACAAGTTTGTTGTGTGGCACTGTATTAAATGCCTTTTGAAAGACCATGTACACCACATCAACAGCATTACCCTCATTGACCTTTACTGTTACCTCTTCAAAACGCTCCAGCAAGTTAGTTAAACATGATTTTCCCTTTAGAAATCCATGCTGGCTCTTCCTTACCAACCCATATTTACCCATGATACTACTGATTCTATGCCGAATAATTGTTTCTAGAATCTTACCACCACTGAAGTTAAACTGACTCCTCTTTAATTGCTGCACTTACCCTTAGAAGCTTTTTTGAACAAGGACATAATGTTTCCAATCCTCCAGTCCTCTGGCACCTCCGTTGAGTCTAGGGAAGACTGAAAAATAATGGCCAGTGCCCCTGCAATTTCTACTCTCTTCCTTTAATATCCTTGGATGCATCTCATGTGGTCTCGGTTCTTTGTCGACTTTAAGTACTGACAGTGTATTCATCACTTCCTCTTTATCAATTTTGAACCAATCTGTTAATAAAGTTTCCTTGTCCGTCACCATGGCCTTGGTAGCATCTACCTCCTTGGTAAAGACGGATGCAAAGTATTCATTTAATACCTTGGCCCCTTCATCCACATGAAAATTCTCTCATAAGTCCCTAATTGGCTCTACTCCTCCTTTTACTACCCTTTTACTATTTATATGCCTATAGAAGACTGGGATTCCCCTTTATCTTGGTCCCACAGAGACAGATGTAGAAGAAATTCCATGGGGAATGAGGAAAGGGTAGACACACTGAACACATATTTTGTGTCTGTTTTTATGGTCTAACTTCCAAATTAAATACCAGAAATAGTGGGTAACTAAAAAGCTAATAAGCGTAAGAAACTTAGGACAGGGTTTTGAGCTTGTCATGTGGGAAGGGTGGGCGGGCCTGGGGATGTGCAGAGTAACAGGGCCTGGGTGCGGCCGGAAAACTGTCCGCTGACCGCAATTTCACGCTGGCAGGCCAGTTAAGGCCCATCCAGCGTGAGATGTGGCTCTGGCCGGGAAGGGTCGAGCGGGGTTGGGGGCCTGCCGGCTGCCGGGTCCAATGGCGACCTAGCGGCTGGTTTAAAAATGGCCCAGGCCGCCACTGGAAGGTTGCTACGGAAGGACGTGTGCTCAGTGTTTCCAATGGAGTCGAGTACAGCTGGACACAGCAGGTGGGAGAGCAGGTCGGATGGGCACTCAGCCCCCAGATTTTCTGACAAGTGCCTCACTGTCCTTCTGGAGTGACAACCTTGTCCCCAGGGATGGGAGGAGGAGGAGGCCAACGCCAACAGGGCATGGGAGGAGATGACAGCAATGGTGAGCAGCTATGACATGGTGCGGTGCACATGGGTGTGGAACTGGAAATGCTTCAATGACCTGCTGGGCTCAGGAAGGGTGAATATCATGCTAGCGTGGGTTAATGTGCAGAAGTGTTAAAGTCTAGCCATCCCCACGTGGACCTCAGATGTGCTAGAGCCTGAGTGCCAACTGGCAATGACACTGGAGCTGTCCAATTGAATTTGCCCAGGCTGCTTTGAATGCCTTGCGGCTTGGATGTGCCCTGCAAGGTGTTCTTCAGCTGGGGTTGGCCAGGCTGCAATGGCGCTGCAGATAGAGAGTGGACTAATCAATACTCCTCTGTTCTTTCAGGAGAAGACAAGACATAACCAGACAGAGAGGGTATGTACAGGCAGAGGCCTGCCCAAACTCTAGCTGCTCAGCAGGTTTGAGCAAGATGCCCTGGAGCTCGAGAGCCGGCACGCTCCCCATGCAACCGAGCATGGAGAGGCGTAGGTGCCAGACGAAGGTAAGAGTACAGTGTATGTTTCTGATTGTGCAACCATTCTAATGTAGACAGGGTTTTTTTTTTAAGAGAGAGAGCAGGTTATAGAGATATGAGGAGAAAAAAACAAGCAGCTAGCTATTATTATAGAATTACTGGAATCCTCTACACAGGAGAGAGAGGTTTTAGGTCCTTTTCCTTTCAAGCTAGGAGCTATTTGCTGCACTGCCCTCAGAGAAAACCTAGTCACCTGGTCAGGAGCCAATTAAAATGTTGTAGCCAGGCAGCTCCCTTGGTCCAGGACTCCTTTCCAGCACCATCCTGTCTTTCATGGCACACTTTGTTCCAGGACTGCAAAATTATATGTATCATTAATCCTGTTCAAGTGGATATGTCCCTCAAACTGCAGCCACTGCAATTCTAATCCACAGTCGAACAGAAAATAAAATATGTTCTTTACAACAGTCCAACAGCAATAATGAAATAAAAAGATATGTTCCTTACAAAATCTAACACCATAATTCAAGAAGGGAGGGAGAGGGAAAACTGGGATCTCCAAACCAGTTAGCCGGATATCAGTAGTCAAGAAAATGCTGGAATCTATTAGTAAGGAATTCCAACCATTCATTTAGAAAATCATGAAACGAGCATACAGATTCAAAATGGTTGTACAAAAGAGAAATTATGTTTGACAAATTGATTTAAGTTTTTTTTGAGGATGTAACTCATAGGATAGGTAAAGGGAAATCAGTAGATGTAATATACTTTGACTTCCAAAAGGGCTTTGATAAGGTGCCACACAAAAGAGTACTGTGTAAGATAAGGGCTCATAGAGTTTGGGGTAATAAATTAGATTGTTACGAATACTGCAATTTACATAACGGTTATCTTTTAAAATGTTCCCATTATCTTAAGATAATATTGAGAATTCTGGAAACACCCCAGCTTGGAGACATGCCTCCATGAAGGTTACCATGGGAAAGAAACTTAAACAGAAACCTATTGAAATTAGGTGTCAGTTTTCACACTTTGACACAAAACTCATATAAAAAGGACAGCTCTTTTTTAGAAACACAAGGAGAGAGACAAAGAAGCTACTGCTGTGGGAGTAGGGGAACCAGCTTTAGTGTTATTAAACAAGTGCTTGGAAAAAAGCAAAATGCTGCGGATGCTGGAAATCTAAAACAAAAACAAAAGTGCTTGGAAAATTTGGTCTTCTGGTCAAAAGGAAGGGGACAGAACTGATGAGGCTTATGGAAATTTAGGGAACAGGAAATCATTGTGGGGGGCCTTGCTGATAGAAATCAGACCTGGAAGACTGAGGCTGAGCGGAGATTTTCAAAGGACACTGGAAGTTTCGACCTGGCATGACAGAGAGAAGTGAGCCTGCTGGGAAGCTAGGAGTCACAGAGGGACAATTCCTATAATGCTATACATCTACCAGAAGTGCGGAATACAGAAAAATGAGCTTTAAGACATATTTTGATTTTGTTAGTTAATTAATGCAAAAGTACCTCTACTTTATTCTGGTGTATTAGTTCCCTGTTAAATAATGCTTGATTATGTTACAATAAAATTTTTTAAAATGAAATCTTATCCTCGGGCTATTTCCACCAATCATTGGGTAATTAATTTACCTTTTAAAAAGTTATCAGTCACTGTGGGGATCACAGCAGCAAGGATAGAGGATTGGTTAACAGACTGGAAGCAGAGAGTTAGGATAAATGGGGCATGTTAACGCTGGCAGGCCGTAACTTGTGGGGGGCTGCAAGAATCAGTGCTGGAGCCTCAACCATGTATAATCTATATTAATGAGTTAGACAAAGTGATCAAGAGTGATGTACTTAGGTTTGCTGCTGATATAAATCTAGATGGGAATGTAAGCTGTGAGGAGGACACAAAGAGGCTGCTAGGAGATATAAACAGGTGAATGAGTGGGCAATAAGGTGGCAGATAGAGTGTAATGAGAGGAAGTGTGAGGTTATTCACTTTAGTAGTAGGAATAGAAAAGCAGAATAAGTTTAAAAAAAATTTAAGAAGGTAAACCCTATGCCTCGACTGTTGCAGCACACATAAGCATGCAAAAATACAAATTACCAAGTAGAGGAGGTTAATTTTTGGTCAAACTAGGATTCAACAATATAAGGCAAAGATAGAAAAAAATTCAATGATTATGACTCCTTCATTGTTATTTGTGGCTGAGGCAGTTCTTAGCCTGTGGTTCTTGGGTTTTCCTCTTAGAGACACTGCTTTGGAGTTAAGCTTCTCTATCTGCTGACCACAGTCTGATGTAAACAGGAGGGTTCACTTAAGTTGAAAGAGAGAGAGGCAAATAGTTTGTTGCTGCCTTCAAATGTTCCTTCTCTAGACTGCCTTTAGAAAGTAGGGTTTTGTAATAAGATATTTTCAAAAATCAAAGTTTTGGTCATGTGGCGACTGGTTCTTGGTATGCAATGGAAAACAACTGATAGTCTATTCATGTTAATGAAGGAGTTTCTGCCTACCCTTGGTTAAAGCCAACGGCATACAATAAATACAGCTAGGGGACCTTAGCACTTCCCTTGTACATAATCAATTTTGTAAATTTTACTTTATAACCTGTAGACCTGGAGACAGAAAGTCTGACATCTTATTGTCATTGCTGTTTTAGGGTAAGCCCTGACAAAGGCAGGTGTGACATTCCACAAGGATGTGGTCTAGACATGTTCATTTTAATCCACCTTTGAAAAGTTTCCAGGAGCTTGGCTAGCTTGCAGTCAGGTGACCTGTGGCAGCCAACTTAAGTCAGTGTCTTTGTTTTAACAGTTGAAACTGCCTTTTTTAAAAAATGTTCCATAGGTGAGGCCAGCAGATGAAATTGAAATTTAATATTTGACATCAACACTCCTGTGTAACACTTCAAACTTGCAGAATTTTGCATAATAATGATAACTTCTACAATCAAAATAATGTCTAAGGGCAGGATTTTTTCTTTTGGGTTGGGACCCCAAAGCCAGGGCCAATTGAAGGTCCTGACCCTGCACTGTGTCAGGGACTGTCACCTGACAGTGATCTTGCCTTGGTTGTCCAATTGGTGGCCAGAGGGCGAGGCAGGATAGTGGGTGAGCTCTCGATGCTGGAGGGTCAATAGGAGGCCCCCCAGGACAGAAGGAACTGTAGCCTGCCATGGCAGGTAAGGGAGGGAGATGGCACATCCATCTTGATGCTCCCTCTCAGCAACTCTAAACAGTTTGAAAGGAAAAAAGGCCGTAGATTCCAGGCCACTATTGTGGGGTAACCTGTCCACAGGGCAGCCTGTAGCCACAGCTTTGGCCAAGAAGGTGGAGGGACCCTCAAAATCTGCCTAGAGCACCAACCCACTCCCCTCCATACCCAAGTTTGCCATGGGGATGCTGCCTCCCGGTAACTGCCATGTTACCAATGCTGTGGGGCTGGGGGAGGGGGTTGGTGTGGGGCTCACAAGCTGTAAAATTTCAATTTGTCTTCTATCCATGACCTTAATTGACCTTTTAATTAATTTAATATGCTCCCTGCTGCTGGTGGACAGCTAGATATTTAACCACCAATCCAGCCTCCAGCAAAATGGCTCGGGAGCTGGATGGTGCAGGCACCAAGTTTTGCACCTGTATCCATTCTCACCCTCAAATTGGGGTGAGAATTTTGCCCTATATTCTCAAAGCATACATGGCCTACCTATTACTAATTACACAGTTGAAAATCTCCATTGTGGTACATTTCCAAACATCGGGCGGAGTTAACTGTTCACAATAGATGCTTGTCCACTGACTGGAAAACTGGTGGGAATCCCACATCGATCACTTTCAGCAGGTCCAACGGAATTTCATAATATTCAGGCATTTACCTGGGTAGTGCCAGGCCTCCCAGTGAATTAATGCAGGGCAGAAATCCCACCACCAAGAACTGCTGGCCCATCAGAGGCCAGCTCTCCAGGACCAGCGGTGCCGCTGGGAATGGTGGCCACTGCTGCAATGACACTGGGGCTTCACCATAGATAGATGACAGAATCCTGAAGAGGGGTAAATGTGGGTGGGGTGAGGGTATCATGGAGGGGTGATGGGTCAAAGGTGAGGGTGGTTGGGTTGATAGAAAGGGCAGGGAGGGTAGGTTCCCATAGGCCCCACCACCATCTTCCCGCCCCACCCCTGAGCCCCACATCCCAATGCCAAATTGTTTGTCAGCATTAGATGTGAGTGATTCTGTGACTGGACAACATTTGCTAAATAATCCTAAGTGTACTAAGAATTACGCTGATAACAATTTAAGATTATCAGTCAGGCTTGCACTGTGGTGCATTTGCATGTATTAGAGCTAGTATTAATACACAGGGCCTTGTTCTTTCCAGGCAGAAAGAACATGTACACACATTGCGCCTGTTTCAGCTAAACAAATTAAGTGACAGCCATTCGCTGACTCATTCCTCAGGGCAATGCCTTGAATAATCAGGGTCAAGCTGCCTGGTGTAAATTTCAAACAATGCTTGGTAGCTAACTGTCAGTCACCATTACTGGTATATTCTCCATGGCAATACCTCAACCAGAGTCCACTTGCCAACCAATCAGCACTCTCTTCACATATAGCATTAATTAATGTTTTCCCCTTATATTGGGATTCTTGCAAAGTGCCCTGATGAGTGAAAGATGAAAAGCTTTGACATGTCTCTTTTTTCAGCAATACTCAAGTTCTGTACTACCAAACAACTAAGAGTCATTAATAATATTACCTATTTATTATTCTCAAATAATAAATCCTCCTAATAACAATATGATTTGTAATGGGAGCCAGTGTTACCTAGAAACTAGTTGGCCTGGATATCACTAGCTTAATAAGACACACACAGCTTTTTTCAAACTGCAGAATTAAACTTTGTTGGCAATATGTTATTCCTCATGGAAACGTCTTTGGGTTTATTGCTAATTGTGCCAATTAGAATCAATTTCTGTAATAAAGTTTTTATGTCTGCAATCTCTGTCACAACTATTGTGTTCTTCAGGAACATCCGTCAATTTAATAGTTTTGATGCCAGTGAATTTTCTTCTTCCTTACTTTAAAATGAATATGCCTTGCAGTTTTTGCTTAAAAAAAAATGACCAGCGAAAACCAACCCCACACAAACAGTAATGTCTCTAATCAGCCTTATAAATGAATCAGATTAACAAACCATAAACCGGCTGTCCACCATGAGTTAGCTTCTATTGCCTATAAGTCTTGGAAAATGACAGAAGCACCAATACAATGATTAGTGGAGCTTTTGTTTTCTAACTGTATCTCCTTTCATCCCCTTCATTACAGAACCCAATGAATCAAATTAGGGTACAGTTCCACAAACATTGGCAGTTACCTGGCACCTTGCCCCAAAATGAACATCAAGGATAAGGCTTGAAAGTGAGCACCATTAGGCTGTTCAACCTTTGGAAGCTTCAGAGGTTGGCCAATTTTGACTTCATCTGATGCCCACACCTCCATGTTCCAGTAGGCAATCTCTGGACAGCGATGAAAAGCAGAAACTCTTTCATTCCTCAGTCTGGGGACAATGAGGATAAATGTTACTGGCCATAGAATAGCATCATCACCAGTTCTGATTACTACTTCCTCCATCTCCAGTCACTTTATGGTGGCCATTTCACTGGCTGATTAGGGAACGCTGACTTAAGTGAAAGACTGATTAGATAAACCCTGGAAATTTGGCTGTGTGATATGATAAGATGAACATTTATCATGTTTGAATCATATTCCTTTCTCTACTATTTTTGTGGATACATTTCCCATTTTGAATACAAGGATTGATGCCTACACTAAAACACAGGCTAAACTGATTTGATATGAATGTGATCATATGGTAATGATTACATGGCAATTGCCAAGCTTGCAACTTAAGTTGATCTGAAAGGAAGTCGAAGGAGCAGAGTAGATTTGTAAAATCCAGCAGGAACATCTGAAGGGGTGTGCATGAAGTATAAACTCATTAAGATATATAAAAATACATATCAAAACAACACATTGCTGCTTTAAGCAGTGGTGGTGAGAAAGTTCAACTTCATTTAATATGCAGTGGTATTTAATATTGATTATGCATTAAAATAAAGGTTGCGCTAATGCTTTAGCATAATCATTTAAGGTTGTAGGTATTTTGAAAAAAAAAGTTTGCCTAGCCAGTATTTGGCAGCTCTCGAGTTTTTAGAAAGTTATCAGTCTGTCATTAGCTATGAAGGAAAGTGAGAATTAAAATGCCTACCTTTAAAGAGACAATTAATTGAGATGTAAGCAATTAAAACTAGATGCTCATTTACATATCACCTTGTTTGTCTCATTTCCATTTTTACGTGCCACCCTGACTAAAGCAATAATTATCATCTTCTCTCTTCTAACACCTGTAGCAGAAATTGCCCACAGCTCATGAGATTTGCTTTACAACCCAGCCACTTGTAACATAACTTTTCACTGCATTACATTAACCCTAATTGTGCTCAATGCGAAGCACAGTCATTCATTCTTCACTGCTTACACTGAATAGGTTAGAAAATGCTTTCCTGTCAAACAGGTTGAAATCTTCTAATTGTTTTTGAGTTCTAAAGACTCAGGTACAGGTGGTATCAATAGCAAACCTAGTCACTGGTCCTGACTGTTGGAGCAAACCCGAGGGCTGAATTCCATACTCCTGTTTCCATGGTTCCAATGCTTCTATGAGTAGGAGAAAATATATGATTCTTTTAGCTAGCAGATGTACCAAATCATCCTGTTTCTAGAGTTTTCAGAACTTTAAATCATCTTCTTGATTTCCTCTAGGACTTTAAACTGAGAACAGATGCACATCATTACTGCAAAAAACAGTACAATGGATATGCTCCTGCCTATCCGACAGGTTCCAGCTATTAAGAAGTAAGACACAAGACAATTTTAAGTTTGAGGTCCCTGAGAATCATTTTTACTGTTGAAGCTTGCCTCTTGTATAGTAAATAAGTCCAAGGTATTGTATCATTTAAACAACACATCATCGTGATCAGCAGTGGTAAGACATGTGGCAGCAAGATTAAGCACAACACGATGAACAGCCTTAGATCGTGCTACATGGTATGAGACAATCCTCAATGTTTTGGTCAGATCTCAATGAAGTTGTAGTGTCAGAGAGTGTTGAAAACACAGCATCGTGACTGCAAAGAAAATCTTTGAAGGCGCAGCACTAGACTAGTTCTCAAATGAAGAGCTGGTAGGCAGACGGATCCCTTGTGGTGAGATTGCAGTGTAGAGCCTATCAGAACCAGCTGGGAGACCTTACGTGTTGCAGTCTCAAGTTTTAAGACATAGGGTGGAATTTTCCATGCCCGTTGATGGAGGGTGTGTTTGGCATCGTTAGTGGACAATGTGATGCGAAGGCCAAAAATCAGTTTCATGATGTCATGAAACCAGTTTGCAATCGCCCGCTCTGCCCATCAGATGTTGGGAACTTCATTGTAATACATCTGCATATAACTATAAGCCCAGCTCTCCAGAATCATTCCCCTCACGCTGGATCATCCAAGCATCACGCCGATGTGTTTCACAACTGTACTTAAGCGGCATGCCCCTGGTGGGCTGCACTTCACTTGGGACTTTGAGGTTTGTTTGCCTACCTTACTTCAGTCAACACTCGCAGCCATCAGCGCCAGGCTTTAAGTTCAGCACCATATCACTTTTAGAGGGGCTTACGGGTACGTCTCTACCTACCTACCAGACCAACCATTAGGCAGGGGTGGCTTTTCAAAGGCTGCAGGGCTAGGGCTTGCTTAGGGAAGGGGGAGAAGTGGCCTCAGGCAAGGGAAGATGCTGCATGGTAAAGGCTGTACTAGGGAAGGGGGATCCCCCAGGGTGTGTGTGGGGGCACAAGTTGATCTGTGCAAGTGGCCTCAAGATGGTGAGGGCTGAGGAGACAGTCTCCAGAGGAGATGAGGCCAGAGGGAGATGTACGGGTGTGTGTGAGTGAGTGGTAGTGAGAGCCCATCATCAAAATGGCATGTTTCCGAGGAACGTAGGATTAGTGAGGTGGGATTGAGACGGTACAGTATGAAAAGCCACCATTGCAGCTGGTGGGTAAAACATTCTTTTTCCCATCACTTATTAGAAATCTGGGACAATTCTGCCAATAGATGTTGCTGCCTTTGCTGCTGCTGCTTCTTGTTGTGTGCTTTGCAGATTGACTGGTTTCTCCATAGTTCTTGGATAATAAGTCTCGTTATCCGAAGACAGTTTTGGTCAGGTGACCACATGTTCAATATTCTATTGTCCACCCAGAATGATTTAAATTTAGAAGCATTGCTATATAATAGAGAATATACGGTGGACATTCACACATACCTATGATTTGATTGTTTTCTCTATAGCTCTCATTGTTAAGTTTTAAGCTCGAAGACAGTGAGTCTAGGAATCCACCGATTTTTTTTTTGATTAAGTCTGTTGGGAGAGTGTTGGGTGCAGAATGGTATATCTTAAATAAGTCTCTGTAGTCTTCTGTAGGTTAACTGTGAGTCTTTATTAATTACTAGAGATATTTATACATGTACAGTTAAGAATACAAGCCAGGAGCTGTTTCCATGCTTATGTCTATACACGTCTCTGCTAAAAACCACACTGACCCTGGATCTGTGTCATGTGTCTTCTTACATCATTGTGTGGGCAGTACTGTACTCTGTTCCACATTAACCCTAAATGTGCCAGATCCTCATACTACAACGTCCACAAACAATAGGAGGTGTGAATTCCACAAGTGGTTTTGTCTTGGTATGTCCATTCAAGGGATGGATTCCACCCATGGTCATTCAGTTAGGAAGTTTCCAGAGATGTGAAATGCCTCTGAATCTATCCAAAAATTGCAAAATTCACCTGACCCTCAGCAGCCATCTTAAAAACCATTTTTAAGAGGAAAAGACAGTTCTAGAAAATTCTATACTGAATGCAGTCCATGTTTAAAGTTATGAGTATGACATGCCTTTACTGGGAATGATAGTTCCTAATTCGGTGACACATCTAAGGGAAATGGCAATTAGATTGGCAAATGATAAAGCTTTTTACAGGCCCTTCTCAATGGAAAATAAAGTCACGTGATAGATCTTATTGTGTCAGGGCCCATAGCAGGCTAGGTCCTGCTCCTGCATGACCTGCAACTTACATTTTTTCACTGACCTGGAGGACTTCTTCCTCCTTCCCAGCAGCTGCTGAATGCTTAAGCGTGGCAGGAAGCTTTGGTTACTTCTCTGCTCTGGGTCCAGTAACAACACAATCATGGCCCTGTTGCCCTCATGGGAACCTGATTTGTACTTATGCATGAAGGTTTCACTTGAGGCCAGGGGGCATGTCATCCGCCACTCAGATCAAATCAGAGATTATTGGAAGCAGTGCTGGAATCGAAGCTGTTTCATTTTAAGTGCTTTCCTGCTGTATTCCTGCTAAGAGGTGAGTTAAAATTCCCTCCGATATTTGGAACTCTGAAACTAGGAACAATGATATAAGCTTCTATGTGCTGCTTGGTCTCATTAGCCTTCCCTTCACCATTGCAGTGATCTTCAAATAGTCTCTGCTAGTTCATTCGGCTTTTCAAATATCACTAATTATCACAATTATCTTCAAGGAGTTTTCTGGCACATACCTCATTTAAAATAGTAGATTAATTGGATATGATGGATGGGTTAAGATGGGCCAACCAGTCTTCCTCATCTGTACTTGTGAATCAAAAATTAGGTGTTTTGCTGAAGTAATTAAAACGTACAGTCGATTGCTATTGGCTCATAACCACTGAATCAAATTCCTGACCTGTTTTTAGCTTACAAAATTCGTGTTCTAAATTTCAGCAATGGGCCTGAATCTGCTGGCAAAATAACAGTGACTTAAAAGGGCAGGGTGTAATTAAAATCCAAGCAATTAGTGGTGAGGAATATACGAGTCCAAATTGCTACAATAAATTGTGTGATCTGTGCCCCTTCATTGTTAAACTCTCAAAAACAGAGATAAAAACAAAAAAAAAACAAAAAAACTGTGGATGCTGGAAATCCAAAACAAAACAGAATTACCTGGAAAAACTCAGCAGGTCTGGCAGCATCGGCGGAGAAGAAAAGAGTTGACGTTTCGAGTCCTCATGACCCTTCGACAGAACTGAGTGAATCCAAGAAAGGGGTGAAATATAAGCTGGTTTAAGGTGTGTGGGGTGTGTGGGGGGGGGGTTGGGGGGGTGGTTTGGGTGGGGGGAGAGAAGTGGAAGGGGTTGGTGTGGTTGTAGGGACAAACAAGCAGTGATAGAAGCAGATTATCAAAAGATGTCACAGACAAAAGACAAACATCCCCACCCCCTTTCTGTTTCTTCCCCCTTCCTTTTGTTTTTTTCCAATAAATTATATAGATTTTTCTTTTCCCACCTATTTCTATTATTTTTAAATATTTTTAAATCTTTCATGCTCTCCCCACCCCCACTAGAGCTATACCTTGAGTGCCCTATCATCCATTCTTAATTAGCACATTTGTTTAGATAATATCACCAACTTTAACATCTATGTGTTCTTTTGTTCTTTTGTCTGTGACATCTTTTGATGTTCTGCTTCTATCACTGCTTGTTTGTCCCTACAACCACACCAACCCCCTCCACTTCTCTCCCCCCACCCAAATCACGCCCCCCCAAACACACCTTAAACCAGCTTATATTTCACCCCTTTCTTGGATTCACTCAAGTTCTGTCGAAGGGTCATGAGGACTCGAAACGTCAACTCTTTTCTTCTCCACCGATGCCGCCAGACCTGCTGAGTTTTTCCAAGTAATTCTGTTTTTGTTCTCAAAAACAGAGCTTATCATCAGCCTTCCCACAAGTTTCAAGAAATTGCTGCATCTGCACGGTAAATACAGACTTAACCCACAGCAAAAGTTAGAGCTGCTGTTAAACAGTGTAGGGTTCTTGTTAAGTAATTTATGTTTCCAAAGGTCTTCCATTTGGAAAGCAATTAGTGATATTACAATTGTACTGCACACGCCACATAAAGCCTGCAACCAGGAAGGAATTTAAACTGATCGACTTGACTTGTTGCAGATTCTGGTTTAGGAGTGAAGTCAATGTTAAATCCAGCTTGTCAGGGTTTAAACTGACCCCCATCTCAAATAATGTGGGTCCACTACTTTGGATATAACCACCTTCTGAATAACACAAATGAGAAATAATTATATTCTGAACTCTTTGCAGGAGGCTAAAGTTCACATGTTGTGTTCCATAGGCATAAGAACTACATTTTTTCCTATATGTAATTCAATGATAAGCTTTGTTTAATATCCAAGCTACTATTTCAGAGATCTACTGACCACTTGAATCCTTACATTTCTTTAGTTAAGCAGACAGTGTATTGAACAATCTGCTATTGTTCAACTTAACTCATTTTAATAGTTGACTACTTTTAATCTTCAGTACAACTCTCAATCTGCCATAGAATTGTTGAATAGATTTTTTTATTTGGCAAGGCCCAAAATATGCCATTATCAATTCTTACTTCCAACAAATTGTGGCACAAAATTAATAGGAGCTGAAAGATAAGGAAAATAAATCTAACTCCTGTTGCTCACACAATGATCCACTCCTGTAAATTCTGGGCCAATATGTTTGCCCATACTGCAGAGCAATTTTAACACTGAAATAACAGAATATCAAGCTTAAGTATCCTAATGCATATCAGATAACTTAATGACTTAGCTTAATTATTTTCTCTACATGTTGTAAAGTTTTATTTTCAAATTCTGCACTCATTTGTAAATTAGGTTGTATTACCTTTCCCACTCTAATTCCACTCTAAGCAAAGAAGAACGGTTATAAAAGTGCATCAAAATCATGAAAATTCAAGACTTTTCAGTTTAAATGGTTAATTATGAAATAATATATTTATGATAAATAGGGTTCAAAACCAGGTGCCCCACTTAATTTCTTTGCATTTTATTGTTTTAGATTAATTACTCATATTGGAAAGATAAGTGAAATTATTTTTTTTGGTCTGTCCTTGGTAGATGATTATAAATAGTATTTTATTTAACATTTGAAATCTGAAAGTATTTTGGATGGAGCAATTTGAATAATTAGTCACTGCCAAAATATGAAGCAAAACCATAATTTACTTGTTTAGAATTAATTTTTCAAAGAATACACAAATTCCCACATTTTCGCCACAGTTAAAACTTCATATTTACAGATCACAGATACTAAGAAATGCTAATGGCCAAATTAATTAGCAACTTTATAGCAGGTACTTCTTCAATTGCCTGTCCATCATCAATGCAGCAGCCAACAGGGAGATTTATATAGCACAGGTAATATACTAAGCTAGCCAAAATAGCCCGAACTTTAATTGTATCAACGGAAATTAAATAATGAACATTCCGTTTCACTTACCCTGCCCTTACAAAGAACAGTTATTTTTAAATATTACATCTAAAAGGTATAAAAGTAAGTTTTATTTTACTCATCAACATTTTGGTTCAGTTTTCAGTAATCAATTTAAGTCTCATCCATCTGAAGTCTGTCTTACTTAAATTTAATACTTTGGTTTGTGGCTCTCCCTTCTGCCTCTCAAATATGCTCCACAAAACTGTCCCAAGTACACTCTAAAAGTTCACCACTTTTACTGCTTCTGCTTCTGAGAGCATGAAAAGACAGGAACAGGGATAGGCCTTTTAGTCTCTTGAGCCTGTTCTGCCATTCGGTGGGATCATAACTGATCTGCAACCTAACTCCATTTATCTGCCTTTGTCCCAAACGACTCAATCCCTTTGATTAACAAAAATCTTTCAATTTCAGGTTTAAAATTAGCAGTTGGTCTCCCATCAATTGCTGCTTCTAGGAGAGAGACTCCAAAATTCTTTCTGCTGCTGAAATTGTGCTTTCTATCAAAATTGTGATTTTTGCCCCTTTCCCAGACTCCCTGTTCTTTCTAAACGTATTATAGCTTTCATTATTTTGTTGCCAGTTGCGGTCAACTTGTAGCTAGGTCTTTGTAATGATTACATCATACCATAAGCTGAAGTTTTGCTTCTGACTCAGTTGTTTTAATTCTTATGCAATGTGTGCAATTATTAACTACCCACACCAAGCCCATCTGCTCTGATGCTGCTCCTTTTAGGCTTTTTGACACATCTCACCTTTTATTTTAGCAATTCAGCAGCTCTAATATAGTAACAAGGATCCTCCTGACATCTCACCTCTATAATTGCATGGTGTGACTGAATTTAAACTGAGTGTAATCATTAAGCATACAAGCTGTAATATTTTCTGCAGCACAATACACAAAATAAAATGTTAAGTTGACCACTCTTGAGAATTCTTAACATCTTGGACCACTAAGTCTTAAGTGGATGAAGAGGAATTGAAATGGGTTTCTTTCTCTTTTCAAATTTTCCCCTCTTATTTGACCCTTGCCCTTGCTTTTCCTATTGCCTTTGGTCTGATAGTCACAGACTGCACCAACCGCCACACCCTCCCCCTGCTCAGCCCCCCTCAACAACCTTCCTCTCCCATCCCTCTACATACGGGCATACGATTTTGGAGCAGGAGTAGGCCAATCAGATCATGGCTGATCTGTATGTAATCACAACCCAACATCCCTGCCTACCCCTGATAACCTTTCACTCCCTTATTAATCAAGAATCTATCTAGCTCTGCCTTAAAAATATTCAAAGACTCTGCTTCCACTGCCTTTCAGAGGGAGAGTTCCAAAGACTCACAATTCTCTTAGAGAAACATTTTTCCTCATCTCTGTCTTAAATGAGAGACCTTTTATTT
Source organism: Carcharodon carcharias (assembly GCF_017639515.1). Classification (NCBI taxonomy): domain Eukaryota; kingdom Metazoa; phylum Chordata; class Chondrichthyes; order Lamniformes; family Lamnidae; genus Carcharodon; species Carcharodon carcharias. The sequence continues at coordinate 111,099,753 of NC_054479.1, read as the reverse complement.
TTAAACAGTGACTCCTAGTTCTAGATTCTCTCACAAGAGGAAACATCCTCTCCATATCCACCCTGCTAAGATCCCTCAGGATCTTAAAGGTTTCAGTTAAGTCGCCTCTTACTCTTATAAATTCCAGTGGATACAAACTTAACCTGTCCAGCCTTTCCTAATAAAACCATTCCTTGTTTTAGCCTAGTAAATCTTCACTGAACTGCTAACTCATCTACATCTTTCTTTAAATAAGGAGACCAGTACTGTACTGGTAGTACAATACTCCAGATGTGGTCTCACCAATGCCCTGAACAATTGAAGCATAACCTTCCTACTTTTGTAATCAATTCCTCTCACAATAAACTTCTATTAACTTTCCTAACTGCCTGCTGTACCTGCATACTAATCTTCTGTGATTCATGCACTAGGGCACCCAGATCCCTTTGAATCTCTCACCATTTAGATAATAAGCTTCTTTTTTATTCTTTCTGCCAAAATGAATGACTTCACATTTGCCCACATTATACTCCATTTGCCAGATCTTTGCCCACTCACTTTGCCTATCTGTCACTTTGTAGCCTCCTAACCTCATCTTCACAATTTACTTTCCTATCTTTCTTTGTGTCGTCAGCAAATTTAGCCACCATTCCTTCAGTCCCTTCGTCCATGTTATTTATATAAATTGTAAAAAGTTGAGGCCCCAGCTCTGATCCCTATGGTACGCCACTTGTCACATCCTGCCAACCAGGAAAAAGCCCATTTATTCCAACTCTTTGCTTCCTGTTAGCTAGCCAATCTTCTATCCATGCCAATATGTTACGCCCTACGCCCGTATGTGGCACTTTATCAAATGCCTTCTGGAAATCTAAGTACAGTATGTCCACCGGTTCCCCTTTATCCACAGCAGATATGACTCTATCAGAGAACGCCAATAATTTTGTTAAACATGATTTCCATTTTACAAAACCATGTTGATTCTGCCCGATTATCTTGAATTCTTCTAGGTGCTGTGGTATAACATCTTTAATAATAGCTTCCAACATTTTCCCTATGACAGGCTAACCGGCCTATAGTTTCCTGCTTTCTGTCTCCCTTGCTTTTTGAATAATGGAGTTATATTTGCTATTTTCCAATCTAATGGGACCTTCCCTGAATCTAGGAAATGTTGGAAAATTAAAACCTGTGCATCAACTATCTCACTAGCCACTTCTTTCAAGACCTTAGGGTAAAGTCCATCTGGACCTGGATTTGTCAGCCTGCAGTCACAACAATTTGCTCAATACCACATTTTCCCAAGTTCCTCCCTCCCTTCCATTTCCTGATTTTGAACTCTACCACTAGCCCCAGCGCTCTTCCCACTTTATATCTTGGTGTTCTGTCATTCTTCATGTGTGACCTTTGAAAATGAATGTTGATGTACTATTTGACTGTGTCAGCCATCATGGCCAATTCTGATTTCCCTTTCTTACCCAACATCCTCAAAGACTTCCACCAGAGATTATTGAAAGCCACTTATAAGATGTGTATCACGGCCGATCAGTATCTGGAAGTTCCTCCTGCAAGTAGATGCAAATGAATGTCAGATGAAGCAAGACTTCAGGCTTGACTATTATAGCCTTGTGGTCATCTAGCCCACCAGCCTCTCAGTCCCAATGAGAATGGCTACATGGATGAGGCATCAGATCGCAGCTCATGTTTTAGAATTGTCCCCCCCACAAGAGATGCCACTTTTAGAAAAGGAGGGGAGAAAGTTAGATGGGAACAATTGAGTGGGGAAGACTTGTTTTCATTGAATGAAACTAGGTTGCAAAGCTCAATTTTGCTGTTGGAAATGCTTTGGCTCTGATGAAAGGTTGCACATAAAATGTTAACCATTTTTCTCTTTTTAAGGTTACCTACTGACCTAATGGGGATATCTCACATTTTATCTTTGTGTTTAACAGTACACTCTCAATTAATCTAAATGACAGAAGGGAAGGAAGATGCCTGGATGCCTTTATTTGACATTCACGCAATTTTTTCAAAATCGACTTAATTTAGGTAACGTCATTCACATTAAGGTGACGAGGTTATCTAATTCAATTTAAGGTGATTTAGGTAAACTAGTTCACTTGAGTACAATATTTTCCTAATTCTTCTGTTCTGTGCATAGATGAAGGGGCAGTTGGACACACACAAAGTGTTTAAGAAAGAATTAAAAATGAATTACATTTTAGTATCTGGAATCAGAACTGTTGCCATGGCAGTGTAATGGCTGACTCTCAAAGGGATTAGATTCTTTCATGGTGCTTTTTGGTCAGTGTAATTTGTAGAGGGCAACATAAAGAAACAGGGAAGGCAGGCTTGCCAGTAGCAACATGAGGATAACAGACTGCAGCACATTGATGTCACCTTCCAAGGTTATCATTACTCCATTCTTTTATACATCAAATAGGAGGATTTTTTCGCAACTTTAATTCTGGATTGAGATAGCTCAATTCATGCCAGTTTAGGTACTAATGCTCTCTATTTCATCTGATTGAATTGCTCTGCTCATTATGTGTTGTTTGATCAATGAAACATTATAAGAAAAAATGCATTTTACATTTTCAAAATATAACCAAAGGTAATATATTTATCTTGCCCTGTGATTGAGCAAAGATGTATAAATCATAATAATTTTGTAAATTAAATAATATCTGAACATTTCTAATTCTGGATTGGCTGTATTTAAGGACAAAATTTAGATTTAAATAAGTTGAAATAAAATGACTATCTTAATAATATGAAAGTAAATATATAAATTCCAGTTTACCAACCTGGTTATTTTTTACTTTGTTATCGGAATATAGGAGTTACTGACAAGGCTGCATTTATCGCCTAGCACTTGTTGACTTGACAAGATGGGAAACAATGAACCCTCTAAATTTTCTTTGTCTGTGCCTTGTATTTCAATGCACTATGCCTTTAAGTGTTATTTTTTGCATGGTCAACGAAGCATGGTATCTTAAAGTGGACAGCTTGTGAATGACCTACTTATGCATTCACAATTGCTGCATGGCCTTGCACATATCTAGTGTGCGGGGAACAATGACAGTGAGCCTAATCAAACTGCATACTCCCACAATAGAGTTAAGTAAATGATATGATCCCCATAGAGACTGATAACTTTAAAAAAAAACTTTCAGTTAATAGCTGAAAGGATAACACAAGGTTTCATGTTTTCAGACTTTTGCTGTAACAAACAGACTAAAAACACTTTTTACAAAACACTAGTTTTGTAGGCTACTTATATTTTAAACTACAGAACAGAACTTTTAACACCAAGAAAACCCTCTATCAGGTATACGTTATACTATCCTTGAAGTAGATATTCAATTTTCCCAGAATCAGTTCAACATGATTCTTAGCTCTTGGGTATTTACTTCTGATCTTTTCCTTAACCAGCCTGGAAACTTTCAACTCCAGAACTGTATTTCTTGGTGTGAGTTTTACTAGAGACTTCACCCTCTAGCTAAAGCTAGGCAAATATTCCAGACAACAATAACAATAAACACTGGAAAAACTCAGCAGGTCTGACAGCATCTGCGGAGAGAAAGGCAGAGTCAATGTTTCGAATTCATCTTTCTCTTCTTCAGAGCAAATATTCTAGCCTCATTTTAATTCCCCACAAATTTGGTCTTTCCTACCACAGTGCAACCTCCCACCTGCATTCCTGTACAGTCAACCACTGCAGCTTGCTACCTATAGCTTCTATTCCGCTCCTGGATTCTGGCATGCTAACCCACCTGCCTGTGATATTTAATGACAATTTAGGAAAGCCTGTAACACCATATTTGCAATGGCTTCTGCTGCAACCTTCCCCATGGCAAAGGGAATCACATAGGCCTTGTATCCAGGTAGAAATGCGGATCTATTATTACTTAGACACAACTCTTGAATCAAATGGACAGTTCATAATATTCCCTTTTACAACCTGACATTTTAACACTTCCCTGGGTCTTGGAGACTCACAGTCTGTCCACCAGCATTACAGCTACTTTCACCCTTGTCTGCAAGTGTGAATACCTTGCACCTTCTTCCCAGGAAAACAATATAGCCTTCATTTAATCTTTAGCAGCTCCATCACCCAGACCTGTTGCAAGCAGACTCCAGCACAGGTCACATGACTCCTTTAATGTTTACCCTAAATTTTAAAGCACATTCCAAAACATAATAACCTGCTAAACCTCAATTGTAAAATAAGGATTTCCAGAATTTTTATTTGGCAATGATGATTGAATGACATTGGGCCTGAGAGTGTCATTCCAACAGGGTAGACAAGAGTTGTGTGTCATGGCCCTGCAGAAGTCCCAGTGCACGGACACGTGCAGAAGATGTGCGCGGGATTTAAATTTCCAAACCGGCTTTTTAAGTTGCCTGATTGTCTAGAATGTTAAAAACAGACAGCCTTTTAAATAAATGCTGACTTTGGCTGGATGACCCAGTGATACAAAGGTATTTAGAGGCATTTCTTTACACTTTTTCATTGACAGACTAAGAGCAGCGAGGAGAGGCAGCAGCTATAATGGAGAACTTGTGAAGATGGGTGAAAACTATTGTTTGATGGTTAATAAATGTTCTAATGATCTGTAACTTTACAAAATGTATAAAGAATATGGAAATGTCAGTTACTTTACAACTTTTTCATGCAATTTGAGTATTTATGCCTTATAAAAGGGCTTTCTTTATGCAGGATGGTGGTTTTAAGTCTTAAAGGTCTCTTTGATAAGCTTTTTCTAAAGCAAAAATAAGCCCATCAATTATAGACCAGTCAGTTTAACTTCTGTGGTGGGGAAGCTTCTTGAAACAACTATTTGGAATGGAATTAATAGTCACATGGAAATATGTGGGTTGATTAGAAAGAGCCAGCATGGATTTCTAAAAGGGGAAATCAAGTTTAACTAACTTGCTGGAGTTTTTTGAAAAGGTAACAGAGTGGGTTGATGAGGGAGTGTGGTTGATGTGGTGTACATGGACTTTTAAAAGGCCACATAACAGACTTGAGAAAAGTTATTGCTATGTAATAAAAGGGACAGTAGCAACATGGATACAAAATTGGCTGAGTAAAAGGAAACAGAGGGTAATGGTCAATGGGTATTTTTTGGGCTGGAGGAAGGTTTGCAGTTGAGTTCCCCAGGGGAAGGTATCGGAACCCTTGCTTTTCCTAATATATATTAATGTTCTAGATCTTGGTGTGCAGGGAACAATTTCAAAGTTTACAGATGATACAAAACTTGGAAACATTGTAAACTGTGAGGAGGACAGTACTGAACTTCAAAAGGACAAAGACAAGTTGGTGGAGTGGGCAGATAAAATTTAATGCGGTGAATGTGAGGTGATGCATTTTAGTAGGAAGAACCTGGAGAGACAATATAAAATAAGGTTACAGTTCTTAAGGGGATACAGGAGCAGAGGGACCTGGGTCTATATGCGGATGGATCATAGAAGGTGGCAGGACAGGTGGAGAGAGCAGTTAATAAAGCATACAGTATCCTGGGCTTTATTAATAGGAGCATAGATTACAAGAGCAGGGAGATAATGCTGATCTTATATAAGACACCAGTTAGACCTCAGCTGGAGTATTGTGTACAGTTCTGAGCACCACACTATGGGAAGGATGTGAATGCATTATAGAGAGTGCAGAAGAGGTTTACAAGAAAGGATCCAGGGATGAGAAACTTCAGTTATGAAGATAGATTGGAGAGGTTGGGACTGTTCTTCTTGGAGAGGAAAAGGCTAAGAGGAGATTAGATAGAGGTGTTCAAAATCATGAGGGGGCTGGATAGAGTAGATAGGGAGAGACTGTTCCCGCTCATAAAATGAACGTGCATGAGAGGGCACAGATTTAAAATGATTGCAAAAGAAGCAATTGTGATGTGAGAAAAAAATTTTCACACAAAAATTTTCACCTTTACCCTCAGAAACAGGGGAATTTATAATGGGGAACAAAGAAATAGCTGACCAACTAAATACATACTTTGGTTCTGTCTTCACAAAAGGAGGACACAAATAACATATCAGAAATGCTGGGGAACACAGAGTTTAGTGAGAGGGAGGAACTGAAAGAAATCATTGCACAACCTTGCTCTCCAGGAAAGACTGACCCTTAACCCTGAGGATGATTTAGTGCCAGAAATGGAGGAGCTGCAGGAGCTCACATGGAGCCAGATGCAAACATGCTTCCTGGAGCGCATGGGGAGGAACAGGCTACAGCCATCTCCAGAGCAGCTAGAGATCACTTGGTCGCTACTTCTTTTTAGACATTGAGATTTGAAAATTCCTTGCCTGTCTTTCCCTCCCTCCTTCCCGAAACAAGACATGAGAATTGTTGTTTAAAGTTAAACAAATAACTTTAGTTCAAAACACTTGAAAGACTTTTGATGTAGTTACTGCTGAAGATTTTAAAGTTCAGCTGTTCAAGTAAAAGGTTATTGTGTCCCCATATATTTAAGTTGTTGTACCTCTTTTCCATTATTTTCATGTGAATGAAATTTTTCGTAGAACTTTATTGCTGCAAATGTGGTATTTGAGCATCAAATCTATGAATACTTTAATAATGAGAACTATTAATGAATAACATATAATTCAAATAAGCAACAAATCTGATGTGGAACAATGCATATTTAAGCAAAGGCTTAAATATAAAATAAATAGCATAAACAAGAACAGAGTGTGTGGTCAAAATAACAATAAATAAGGAACATAACAAAGCAATCAAGAGGGAGAAAAGTATCCCCCATGTTAAAAAAGGTGGGGGGGGTGCTTGGGGTGGGGTGGGGGATAATGAGGTAAATGAGGCAGTGTTGGAAGGAGGGATCCTAACACGTTCCCATGACATGACATCTCCTGTGCAAGTGGCATGCCCAGCAGCAAATGTCTCTGTACTGGGCTACTGCTGGCCAGAAGGTGCAGGCGTTACAATTTGAGTCAGATTCTGACAAAGAACCTCACTGTTTATTGCAGTTACTGTCTTAGAATCTCATCCTGCTGCTGAAGAATCTGCAGATTCTGGCTATGAAACTCATTATGCTGGCTTAGAATGCTGGCTAACATCCATCTTTAATTCAATCAAAGCTTGCTGAAGCAAGTTAGATTTGGCCCAATAATCCTCAAGATGCTGTACCTGTTCCTGATATAAGCGCTCAAGGAGCATTGTATCATCTTCATCAGTGCCAGAATGGGCCTATTGTTGGCTTTGTGCTTGTGGAGATGGCAGAGCTTCTGTTCCCAAAGCTGCCGGCTCCTCAGTTCCCGAAGTACCCTCCCTCCACCACAGCAGCCATAGCATCATTGGCCTCTCCCACTTCAAGAATGATAACATTTAATATTACCACTGATTTATCACCAATACTACCCTCAAAATCAGATATCTCCTGATACTCCTCTCCCTTCTCCACTACAACTGCCATGCCACATTGCTGTGATGTACTCACCTCTGTCCCTTCCAGATCACCCCTCTCAGGAATCTCGGACGCTGGAGCCAACTCACCTACATTGCCGTTTCCCGATATTCCCGTAGCCACCTTTACATCAGGCAAAGGAAGAAACAAAATCACAATTTTTTTTGTCATATAAATTAACTCTCCTGATAATTTAAGCACTCAGCTGATGACATCACCTTCACTCATTGTAATATACAGGGTTAGCAGATGGGATATATGTATGGCATAGATGATGATGTATCACTGTGAGCAGTCAGTCAGTCATGTGTTAGACTCTCTAGAGAGTGAGGTTGGAACACCATGATCAGGAGTAACATGCCTTCTCTAAACTGTTTAGATGTTGTACCAATAAACAAATGTTAAGCAAGTGCCAGAGTATGACTCCAGTAGTAACCAAGTACCACACCTGGAATCCACAGACAAGAAGGACCATTTCAGAACACTCATCCCCACAAGTGATACACCACTGGTTATTGTAGGGCTGAAGAAGCCAAGCAGCTGACCTGTGAACTCCTGCTGTTCCATCAGCTCTTTGATGTAATAGCATTTGCTACCCCACCACCACCAACTGTACATAAATTTGAGTCCTTCATATTACCAGGAAGATAAAATTGTGCATTTAATATGATAGATTTTCAAAATCCAAGAATAATCAAGAGTTAGGAAAGGAGATTTCGTAAATTTGAGATACTGAACTGTGCTAATCACTTCTACTTTTAAGAATTAAGAAAAAAGAGTGTTTACGATAAAGCCCTGTGGAGGATTTATCCCAGGGGATATATTTTTGCCCTGCTAGGCAGCAAAGTTGCATGTTGAGAATCTGAGTCCAGTGAATATTTGCATTTGTCCTTTCTCCAATGAGAGATATGAATATCAGTACTTATGATAGAATATGTCATGAACAAGTTTAGTGAGAATGATGTGTGAAAAAATTACATTTTACCTATAGAAATGAAGTCTTCATGGGTTTCTAATGATGGACTTTTTTTAAAGAAAATCACATAAAATATAAAACCAAAAGACATCTTTAGACTGACAAAATGTCATCAAATAATGCTGGCCTATATGTAACAGTGGAGGTTATTCCATTGAGTTGGTGTACTGATGATAGCAAAGATAAAAAAAATCTCACTACTTTCTGGTTAGGTTTTTAAATTCTTTTTATGGGATGTGAGTGTCACTGGCATTTGTTGAACATCCCTAATTACATTTGAACTGAATGGCTTGCTAGATCATTTCGGAGGGCAGTTCAGACTCAAGCACATTATTGTGGGCCTGGAGCCACACGTAGGCCAGAGCAGGTAAAGATGGCAGATTTTCTTATTAAGCCTTCTTATTAAAGGAGGGTTTTTAGAATAATCAACGTCTGTTGTCAGGGTCACCATTATTGTCTCAATAATACTCTAGCATTATATTTCAAATTTATTAATTGGATTCTACATTCCACCAGCTGCCTTGTTGGGATTTCAACCTGTATCCCCTGACCATTAGCCTGGGCGTCTAAATTACTAGTCCCATAATATTACCACGACACTATAATTTTTCCCCTAGTTTATTAACCTCACAGCAGCTGCAATACTTTTTGATCTGTATGAGTCACTCGTGATCATTGAACTTCTTGAGGAACAACATTCAAGACTACACTGCTGACATTGCCTATGCATGCTATTTGCTCGCACTGCCTCACATTGTCTGTCTGAATGATCTTCTGGATAGAGGAATATTTCCTCTTTCCACTTCCTGCGCCAAGTCTAAAGTACTGCATTGGAGATATGTGGGGCTGGATTTTCCAGGCCCCAATCAGACCAGAACAGAAGTAGGCAGGTAACATTATGTGGCTGGAAGTCCCGCCTCCCTTTCTGCCCTCTCTGATGTTCCCAAGGACAAGGACGAGTACCGGTCTTGATCTGTGAACTGGGCCACACCTATTATCACGGCAATTAAGATCATTGTGGGATTATTAAAAGCCTGTCTCCTAAAACTTTTCCATTATTCCCAGAGGACTCTGGCATTTGGCAGCTATCTTGTCAGACCAGCTGCATGGAGGCATGGGCCATACTTGGGAGAATGTCATGGAGGCAGGAAAAGTCTAAAAAAGGTAATTGAAAGTGCTTATCCGAAAGGTTAAAGGGCTTGACCCTTTAAAGTTAAGGTTGCAGCAGCCCATTACAGGAGCAGCCAGCATTAAAAACTTTACCAGTGCAGGATGCTATCACACTCCTGGCATTGGGGACCTTGGAGCAGTTGGCAAAGCTGTTTGTATTCTACCTGAGTACCAGGAAGGCTGCAGCTGGAAAGGAGAGTTGTACCCTCAGAAATCAAAGTCATTGGAGATGAGGAGCAGCAGCCTCAACAGGGAGGTCAGAGCATTGGGCTTTAGGAGACCAGAGGAGAGTGACAGAGAATGAAGGAGGAGACACTACCCTAAGCACACGGTCTCCGAGCAAAGGTGAAGAGACCGGTAGATGACTGAGAACCAGTGGCAAAAGAAATGGTACCCTCATCAGTGTGGACCTCTGCAGCATCTCACAGACGGCTACAGAGTAATGCATCATCCGGTGACTGGTACTGTCTTTACCGATGTTGCACAACACACCAGATTGACAACTGATGGGGCATTACAGGCTCAGAGGGCACTGTATCTGGTGCCTGGACTGGTCAATGATGCCCACCAATACTCTTTATTTATTCTTTCACTAAATGTGGGTGTTGCTGGCTAGGCCAGATTTATTGCCCTTCCCTAACTGCCCTTGAGAAGGTGGTGGTGAGCCGCCTTCTTGAAGCATTGCAATCCATGGGGTATAGGTATACACCCACAGTGCTGTTAGGGTGTTCCAGGATTTTGACTCGGCAAAACTCCTGTAGGGGTCTCAGTCACTGTGGTGGTCTGCTGTGCTTTCCATTAGATGGCTGTCTTGAAAGGTGTGAACCTTGAGGATGGTGAAGCCCTGGAAGGGGAAAATTCATTAGGAGAGGATCAGGAGGTGAGAAAGGAGGAGGAATTGGAGGCAGAGGGAAATGATGCTGACAGAGAGGTGCCCCTGCACTACCCCGAGGTAGTCTTTCTTGCCATCTTTCGGGAAGAGCACTTCCCTCCCCTTCCTCATGAGTGCCGGTCCCCTGGCTCCTCTGTGACATTTCACTTTCCTGTGGTGAAGTGGCAGGCATTGGCACAAATTCTCTCCCTCAGGAAAACCAGCGGCCTCAGTGTTAGCTGCCTTGGATGTCTGATACAGACCTCCATTCCTGTCCCCACTAGCTTTAATTGGACAGGAAACTGTCTTTGTATCAATTAAGGGCTCATCGACAGGAATATCCTAAACTCAGTCAGTTTTCACCAGAGGTGGTTTCAGGCACAAAATCAGACCTGGCTCCTGTTTCCTATCTCCAACATGAAAATCCTGGATGTTGTGTTATTATAATGATATAATACCTTGGGCTTATATACTGCATAAGACAGAGAGCACCTGTTGCTCATAAGGGATTGGGTAAACACATTGTAGGCTCACTTACTGCGACTAGGCTCATGAGAACAGTTACACATACTTACAAAGCTTGAAGACAGAAGAGCTGTGTGTGTGCTCAGCTCAATGCAAAAGTGAAACTATGACTGGATCACATGACACACTTCCCTTCGAGTGTTGGCATGCTGATATCCCTTAAAAGGCATATTACAAAACTCCCCTTTCTTTTTAAAGATACTTCCCCTCCTTCCCAAAGATGTATAACTATTCACAATACATTTCATGTTTAGTTATAATTACATAAATGCATAGAACTGATGGATCTATGAGGCTCTAAAGTGTAAAGTTAATCTGCTGGTATGCCCAGATCTTGTGATGATAACCTTGTCTGCAGGTTTCTTTAATTGCTCAGTGATCTGTGGGATTGTCACTCTTGGATGTTGTTACTGGTTGCATTTGGGATCTTGTCCTGGATGTAATATGACTGTACAGTGGCAGAGCAGCTGGAATGGATTTGAATTATCCTCGGTTATGCTCCACCGTTGTGCCTTTGTGTGTAATGACTTCATAGGACCTTGGTTTTGAACAAATCCTTGTCACTCAGCTGGTTGCCATCTACCTTTTGTGGGATCCTGGATGCAAACTTGTTGTCCCAACTGTAAACTTGACAATTCTGTACCTGCGTTTTTATCGTGCACATTGAGAAACTATGGAGTAACTTTTAAAACTACAAGAGAAGATGACCAGGGAATAGAATTGGTAAGAGTAGGTAAATTGTATGTACTGGTCTGCCAAACATGGCTCTTCCAATGATGGAATAGTTGCACTTAAAAAAGGTGTCACTCTCAGATGTAACATTGCAACATGTAAATCTTGCTTGGTCTGCCTACATTTGAGAATTAGGGATTTCACCATGTGAATCATTCATTCAACTAGGCTGTTAGATCTAGGGTAATGAGAAATAGTGTGATCGATATTCCACTTCTCACATATATCCCGAAATGACTTACCAATAAATTGCGGATCATTACCCATAATGATCCCTCTAGGCACACCAAATAAACTGAAAATATCTCTTAAGAGTGTGCGCAAAAGTTGTGCTTGATGGATTGTGCAATTGTTGAATAATGGGGTACTTGGTAAAGTAGTCGACGATGACAAATGAAGTCAATGCCGTGGACATGAAAGAGGTCGGACATGATTTTGGACCAGGAATAGGTAGGAATTTCATATGGAATCAATGATGCTTTGTGCTGATTTGGTGTATGATCTTCACGTGCCTTACACTACTCGATAATGACTTTAATTTCATAGACTAAAGGCCAGGTATGGACAATCTCTCTTGCAAGTATTCACATCCGATTGATGCCCATGTGTGAGTGCTGAAGTTGTTGAAGAATGTCAGATCACAAAGATTCCAATCTGATGACCTGCTTGCCTTTAAAAAAATTAGTCCCCGGGAGATGCCTAGCTCTTACCGATAAGGCCAAAATGGTCTCACATGGGCGTGGACGTGCTGAATTGAATCAGGCCATCTTTCAATGATGGTTTTCTACAGTTTCTGCAGTGTAGAATCTTTCACCATTTCTTCATGTAGCTGCTGGCATGCATGAAATGTACCAGGTCAATTCAGAGAACATTTTCAAGTTTGATGTCAATGAAGTCAATTGTAGATCTAAGGATATATCTTCTTTTTTCAAGAGTTAGGCAATCTGCTGATTGTATCCAATCTAATCATCAAGTTGTGCGACCTATACATAATCTCATAGTAATAACCTGGAATCTTTATTGCAATCTTGGTGGGGCACTAGCCAATAGCTTTTGCAAATCATCTTCAGTGGCTGGTGGTTGGTCTCCACCAGAAATATTTTGCCAAATAGTAGGTATTCCAAACACTAAAGCTAATGTTTCCTGCTGGGTGTTGGAATAGTTAGGTTGTGTTATGGACAGAGATATTGAAGCAAATGCAATTGATTTGCATTTTTGTGGAAGGTAAGCTCCCAGAACTTTTCTGTCAGGCATCTATCTCCAGGGTAGCTACCTCCCTAGGATCATAAAATTGCAATGTCAATGTTTCTGATAATGACTGTTTCAGAGCTTCGAAGAGATGTTGGTGGTCTTTGTGCCACAGGAAAAGGTACATTTCTCAACAATCCCCTTAGGGATTAAGAATTTTGAGCATAATTAGGTATCAGTGGAGACAAGATATTAAAGAGACCAAGACATTTTTGAAGATTGTCCTTATCTTGAGAAGCTGCCACAGCCTTAACATCCTCTGTTTTACCTGAATTGGAACATATGCCAGCATTGGAATATATCAAACTGAATAAATTGATCTGCTGTATGTTGCTATTGCACTTTAGACTGTTGAACACCAATCTTTCATTATGTGACACTTGTATCAATAAGTACAGATTATGGTCACTGTTCCTGCTTTGTTCTTCCCACATCAGCTATGTCATCCGTCATACAGATGCATCGTCATACAATGCATGTAATGTAGTCAATGTGGTCTTTAAAGAGATCCTGGCTAACTAGCCCAAAAGGAAGTAACTGAAAAGAGCATCATTCCAATGGGATACAAAATGTAGTAAGCTCTTGAGAGTGCTCCATGAGATGTACTGAGTAGTAACCATGCTTGGCATCAAGCCACGAGAAGAATTTTGCACCTGAGAATCTCAGATTTAACTATTCTGTTGTGGGTATTTTGTGAGGACAATGTTTTAAAGCTGCATTTAAATGTCTTGAATCAAGGCATAAATCTCAATAATCCATTCTTCTTTATGACACATGTTTGAGCTGCACCAACCTGTATATACTCTTGTACTCTTCTAATGATTCCATCTTTCTCCACTTTGTTTAGTTCAACCTGCAACTTGTCTGGTATATGGATTCTGTATTTACATGATGGATCAATTGATGGACTTGCATTCTCCTGCTAGCATAATGTTGAAGCTCCTTTAAAACTGCCAATTCTATCTAAACATTCTGCATATTTTGTTACAGAAAATTCTGGAAAAACTCAGCTGGTCTGGCAGCATTTGTGGAGGGAGAAATAGAGTTAACATTTCAAGTCCATATGACTCTACTCCAGCCCTGAAGAAGAGTCATGCTGACTTGAAACGTTAACTCAGTTTCTCCCTCCACAGATGCTGCCATGCCTGTTGAGTTTTTCCAGCATTTTCTGTTTTAATTTCAGATTTCCAGCATCTGCAGTATTTTGCTTTTATTTGGACATTTTGATCTTAAGTCATGAACTGAGGTGATAGGAGTAGTTTCAGAGATTGATCTGCCTTCTGTTGTCTGGCTGATTCCATGGATTGTTACTGATGTGAGATTTTGATATGCTGGTGGACCTGCAATCACTGGTCCTTTAGTTTCCATGTGACACCCAGAAAGATTGATTGTACTTGCACTCTAGGACTATGGATCTTGCACATGGAATTAGTGAGCTGTTGTACACTGAAAGTTTCATAGTAGTAGGTTTCACCATGGCCTTCAACATCTGTGGATACATGTCTTTTAGAACTCGAGGGGTAATATGTTAGCACTTGCTCCTGTGTCAATCTCGGTCAATAACAGTTATCAACTTTCTTAGGGCAGATAATCCGAATTTTGGTAAGCCCTTTGGACAGTGAGATTTTCCTCAAGAGTAACAGCGTGAAACCTGTTCACTGCTCTTGGTCTCATCATGCACATCATCATTTTCTGGTCTGTCAATCACCTCATGTATACATTCCCGATGGGATAACGGATGATCATTCTTATTGCTTGAAGATATCCGTTTTGTATGGTCTGTTTGGATTAATGCATGGCTCTTTGTAGCAGCGTCAACATTTGCCCTAGCACACTGCTGCCACTAATGGCCCTTTTTGCCACATGCCTTGCAGAATCAATGACATATTGGGCATTTCCTTGGTGCATGTGGAAGCCATAACTTCCACATCTCTTACTAGGTTTGGGTGTTCTAGTGGATGCATCAACAATTGGGGTTGTACTTAGGATTTGTAAGCTTTGTCAACTTGAAGATCGCTTCATACTTACATCCATCCATGAGTAGTTCTTTGATGGTATACATTTTGGGCTTGTCTAGCAGATATTTCTGGAATACTTCCATGGGAATAGATGCAACCACCAACTCAACAATTCTGCCTCCTAGCTTTGCATTTGAAAAATCACTGTACGTACCCTTTTCTCTGCATCTGCTAATGAAGTGGTTTATGGGTTCTGAAGACTGTTGAAATGACATGAACTCTAGTCAATGAATATGGAAGTTTAACCTGATTCTGAACCGGTCTTCCAATGTAGTCCATATCTTTTCGGGACCCTTTAGCTCTTCTGCTGCTAATCCTGATGCGTTCAGGCTGTGTACACCTTCATTCGCAATTACTAAGCAAATTTTTCTGACTTGCTTAGACATGATTTAGACATGCCTGAATCAAGAAACCATAGCTCTGTACACTGTTTAAACATTTTGAATTCAGATAATAGGTCAGCTGCATCCCAATTCAAATGAGGGAATTTTGTGGACATTCTGACAATATGCCTTTGACCTTCCTTCTCCTATAGTAACTGGGACGAGTGTTGCTGTAGTCGCTTTTGCATGCTTTTCTGAAGCTCTAACCACGAAGACGAGTTGTGGCGTGAATCCACCACAGAGTAATGGCATCTTTGCTTTTTATTTAATTCATTGTTCAGCAACTCCCGAAGCCACCCATTGCAAACTTCTCTGGCACAATTTGCATGACTTTTGTTTTTGTTTCTTTTTGTTTGACTCTTCCTTGCTCATTATTGATCCGGCCCACACCCTGGTTACTTGCCTTTCCTGAATGAGCTAACCCAGTGCTGGTCCTCTCGATGCACTGTGCTACTCATGGAACTGACAGGCCATGTGCTGCAATCTCATCACGAGCGTTCCACAATTTACCAGCTCTTTATTTGACCACTATCTCGGCACTGTGTCTTCAAAGCTTTTCTTTGCAGTCATCATGCTGCATTTTCAACACTTTCTGATACTGCGACTTTGTTGCAGTCTGACTAAAATGTCGAGGATTTTCTCATGCCATGTAGCACAATCTAAGGCTGTTCACTATATCGTACCTGCACTTAATCTTGCTGCCACCTGTCTTTAACCACCGCAGCTCACCATGTTGTGTTCTTATAATTATATAATTCCTAATCGCTCATATGCAATTTGGTAAACACATTGTGGGTTCAGTTATTGAGACTAGGCATAAGAGAACAGTTATAGATGGTGTCAAAAAGATATCAGAATTCTTATAATATTATTGGAATTTATTGTAGAGTAATAGCAGGATGTGTCTGTCTGTGTAAGACTTAATTGAATTAGAGGCAGCTAGTCTGGGTGCTTTGATGTAAGAAGGGAGGTTAGGTTTGGAATGTTTATTAGGTAAACATGGGGAAGTTTAGAAACATTGATGTCAAGAAAAAAATTGCATTTTTAAATAAACTAGACTAGATTGTTTTCAAAGGAGGGGTGAAATGTGTCACCTAGCCAGGTGAAGTTTATAAACAAACTGTGTTTATTTTTCCCAAAGATTACTAAAATTTAGTGCAATGAGAAATTTTATTATCAGGAAGTATGCTCAGTGCTTGATGCACTCTGCAATCATGTAAGTGATTGGGCAACATGAAATTTGCATGCCATCTGCATCTGAAGGAAAGGGCATAGGTTAATTGTGCCATCCAATTTTGTCCTCTTTATATTCAGTCCAATTCCAATTTCCTCGATGAAGTGTAAGTCTTTGTTTCATCAAAGTCATGGGAGTATATATAAGGACCTTGATGCCAATTCATTGGAGGTGTTCTAGGCCTTTGGGCATTCTGTAATGCGGAAAACTCAAAGTTCCACTTTAGTCAACTGCCAGGTTTCTGTGAGGAAAGTATCAAAGGTGTTTGCTTGGTAAACAATGCATTGGTTACCAGGTCATTGAATCAATATATGCAGATTAACTGACATCACTGGCACTGGTAGCTGCTAGTAAGCTGAAGGCACAGAGGTTGATAGCTACGGTAAGCTTGAGTGTCACAGATAATGTCTGGTTCATATTTTCTGCACAACTGTCTTCCTGATAAAGCAAAAACTCTGAATTCATTTTTCCTCAATCAATCCCAAAAGGTGCATCTAAGTCTGAAAACACAGCTAGAGGGGCAGGAGTAGGTAGAGGCAGTCCATGTCTGGTACTTGCCATGGAGCCCTCTTTACATCCTCTATTTCCCCCTCCAGATAACACAAAGAGAGGAATACCCAAAGGAATTCTCATTTGCTGATTTTGTATGATGACATTCATTGCTCATTTTCCTGTGAAAAATTGAAGAATTGCACCAACTCTCCTTTCCATACCCACCATTCCTACTGCGACATATGTTCCAACATTTAAAATAAAAGAGCAGTTTAGATCATTTGCTATGCTAGCTAAAAGAACACATTGTCCACCAGTCAAACTGTGATTCCACAAAAGGGATTTCACGTGTCCCAAATTGCTCATTCCACAATGACTGGATTAATCCTACTGACTGGAATATATACCCCATCTTCCAGTATTTGGGAGTGAGGGAAAAGAATTAGATCCATGTTCAGCCCTTAATTTGTTTATTTATTAGCAACTAATTCCTTCCCCGGAACCCTTAACTAAATGGTGAAGCTAATTAAATTCTAAGTACACATTAAAAGCTGAAGCCATGTTTTAGACTTTAGTTGATGTGCAAACATTGCACAAGGACATCTGTCCTCTCATTCCTTTTACAATGTCATTGTGATAACATTTGATGAAGTTTACATCCACTCTGCATGACTACATAATTGATGCAATCTGGTATTTTCCCCAAACCAGACATTTCAATGGAAAGACAGCAAACACTTCAGAAGAGAATGAAGACAAATGACAAAAATTGGAACTGAATGACGATTCTGAATTGTGTTATTTGTGATTGCATTTTTGTGTCTCCAGAACTCTAAGAGAATCACCTCTATTGGTGTTGGAAATAACAATTATATGTACTAGCCATCCATCACACTTTATTTTAATGATTATATGTAATATAGAGCACTGAAATTTCCTTGACACACATGTGAGATTTAGAAAATCTCATCTTTCTGTAGCTTGATAATAAGAGAATTATTCATACAGAAGATGATTTGACCTTTCTAGAAAAATTTGGGAGGAAAAGGATCACCTGAAGCATTATATGTGTTTCCACACCAATAATTCACCCTGCATTTGACAGTGATATACTATATTATTGTATCTGGTAAGGTTGTGAACCAAGGTTAACCAGTGCATGTACGTAACGGGCTTAGTGTCTGGCTGTGCAAGACTGGTAAGTTAGAATCATGTGTTTTTTAAAAAAGAAAATCTTTAAATTGCTGTCTGACACCCTGAACAATGATATGCACAAAGTAGAAATTGACACAGGTCTCATATGCCACCAGCTAACCCTGCACAAGTGACAAAGCTGACAGTGACTCAAGCAAAAGAGACCACTAACGCTGATAATAGTAATTAATATGCAGATTAAGATAGTTGGCCTTCTGCATGCAGTTTCTCAGTTGGTTTTGCAGTCATTCATCAATGCTGCACTCTTGTTTTACTGGGAGCACATCATGGTAAAGGTACGTCCATAATAAACACAGGAAGTTGACATTATGCAGTTCTCAAACGTGAGTGCAAGGGAACAATAAATATTTTGAGCACGGATGCTGCAAAATGTATTAAAATAAATACACACTTTCATTATTTCTGTTTGTAGATATGAAAATGTTAGATCTCCAAAAATAAAAATGGCTAACACGTATGATGCTCCTCAGGCTCCTATGAGGAAAGGTGAGGGAAATTGTGACTTTAACTGCCAGTGGCAGTACATGGCAGTTGTCTCTGCAGGGCTTCAGAAACAGGTATCATATCTCAGTCGCAGACTTCCACGAGAACTTCAAAAAAACTCATACACATCATCTCTATCACGCTCAGAAAGCTAAATCTGCTTTCATATACATACTGTTTGGGAAGCATGCATGAGAAATGAGGCTTGACTAAAATGAAAATAAGTGAACAAATTATAATAAGAGTTCCCATATGCACAAAAGGCCTGCAAGATATTTAACTAGTCTTCAAAGCCCTAAAGCACAATCAATTAAGGAACTATTAAATTATATTCAATAACAGCATTCACTTTGGGGATCATAAGCCAGATAATGGCACAGTAAAAACATATGAACATTCAAACACATTATAGATCTTGAGAGTATTTGGCCTTCAATTATTCAATTAAACCTTGAATGATGAATATTATCTGCATTCATAAGTCTTAACTTTCTCTTTCTACTGCAGTGATTTACTCACCAGCAGCTGCTACACTCAGGCTGAATGCACCTCCAAACTATTTCCTTCTGACATTGTTATGGTGATATTTTGAAGTTTTTCCCTTCAATAAGTTCAGGTGCATGAATTTATCCCTAATGAGGTTAAACTGTGTCTTAACAAGTAAGAGTTAACATTTCTCTTACACTTTAAAAAAAAACCTCTTTTTTGCATAGGATGGAGCTCCTCAGAATATTAAATATAGATGACCAGTCTGTTAGTGGTTTTCACCTGATGATATATCTCTTTTTACCCACACTTGTTTTTTTTAGTAAAATCAATAGCTCAAAATAAAACATAGTCAAGGCCACTAGATGGCAGTTTTTAAGAAAAAAATTATGGACCCTCAGAACGTAATCTCCAAAACACTATTAAAAATCTTTGATTATTACCAAGTAGCGCAGTATCCTCAAATGTCAGGTGGAATGGAAAACATCGCCTTGGGTAGAATTTTATGGCCTCCCCAGGAGCGGGTGGCAGGTGGGAAGGAGGCATAAAATTAGATGCCATGCAGAAATGACAGCAGTGGCACCCTGACATTGCCTTCCTGCTTCCATTGGCATTTTACCAGTGGCAGGGAGGTGTCAGGCAGCTTGCCTGTCTTTGGGCCAATTGAGGCCAATTGAAGCCCTTAAGTGGCCAATCAATGGCCACATGAAAGCCTCCTCCTGCTGTCACTACTATTTTACCGTCAGCGGGAATTGCCCACATCAAGGGATGGTCTTTTTGCAGGCTGAGAGGGATGTGTGAATTCTCTCCTGTTCCGGCACCCTGTGGCCAACAGAGGTGACCTCCGCCACCGTACTCCCACCCCCTGCATGTTCCATCCCTACCTGCCGTTCTGAACCTGGTCCTCCCCCCTCCCCTTACTGGGTCCAACCAGAGTGGCCCAGGCAGAAGGCTCTAACTTATTTCCTAGTTCAGCTCAATCAATGATCGTCATTGGGGAGTGCCTGGAGTCCCAACTGTGGCTGCTCCTGGTGGTGCTGCTGGGACTATAGAGCTGCTGACTATCTGATTGGCTGGCAGCTCTCGGAGGCGGGACTTCCTCTCAGATGAGGACAGGCATGAGAAATCTTTCAGTAGAACTGAATGGCCTCATTATGCACTCTTGGTTGAGAGCCCAGACTCAAAAAAGGATTATCACAGTAGGGGGTTTTGTTTTGACAACCACAGAGCTGACTTCGCTTGATTGGGTTATTTACGTGGTTATTATAAGTTATTTTGGTGATCTCTTTTGTTAATGTCTCCATGTTTATTTGCACAATATTAAAAAGTGTGAAGTGTTTGAAGCCTCTATCACTGATACTTTAATGGTCTCTCTGACTAACACTTTTAAAAGGTTGTAGGAAAGCAATTTCATTTTTCAAAGGAAGATTTTTGAATGGATGTTTTTTTTTATTTCCGGGCAGCTCCATACATGCCATTGTTGCTATATGGCACATTGATTCTGTGCATTGTGTATTCTGGATGAATGAGCATAAAAAGGATATTAGTTGGCATGGGGTCTGTAAGAGGTTATGGGCACTGGGCAGGGGACATGAGTTGGCATGGAGGGCATGGAGGTGGTATGGGAATGGGTGGGTGGTGAGGGCTGGGCAGCCTAACAGCCATTAG
The DNA here is from genome assembly GCF_017639515.1 of Carcharodon carcharias. Taxonomy (NCBI): domain Eukaryota; kingdom Metazoa; phylum Chordata; class Chondrichthyes; order Lamniformes; family Lamnidae; genus Carcharodon; species Carcharodon carcharias. The sequence goes on along the minus strand of NC_054479.1, from coordinate 111,078,849 downwards.
TACAACTAGGAAGAAGTCACATAGAGCCAAGATGGGCCTTTTTAAACCAGCTCATTCCTAGCACTCAACCCCACCATGGCTGCCTAAGCTCTGCTTCTGGGGTAAGGAGGCTTGACTCCATCACACATGTGCCCACCTGATCAAAAGATCATGAAACTTGGGGGTCTTTTTATGGAGGTGAGTGGACGAGTCAGGAAAATTCTACCTCTCTATCCTCCTTTAAGAGCTTTTTGACCATATGTCTCTTTATGTGGCTTAGTGTCAGATTTTGTTTGATAGTTCTCCCTGTGAAGTGCTTTGGGATATTTTATTCAGTTAAAGGCACAATAAAGATTCAAGTCATTGTTATTATCTTCTGCGATCTGTATTTCAGGTGTGAAACCATTAGGTTCTGGAAAATTCACTTCATCCCCTACAATGCAATCCACTCAAATTATAGATGCCAGTTTTTGTTCACACACCAACTTTGTCATCACAATGAAGTGTTTTCCTAAATCTAGTTGCCTTTAAACATAATCTGTAATTTGAAGCTCACTTGCTGTAAGTAATATAACTGGCATTCAACTGAAAAGGCACAGGATTAAATAAAGCAATCTGCAGGAAATCCAAATTGATTAGCTGAAATTGAAGAGCACAAGGAAAGCTTCTGACATCCTTTTGCTCCACATTGTGAATTGGTATTAGCCCAGACTCTAAACTGTTTTAAACAGTGATACAAGGTCATTCACATGCAAATTAGAATCTACACTGTAATTATTTCTTCCTTTAAGTACATTTTAAACATCAATTACATTAATTGAGCTTTATTAATGCTTGATACAAACATGAGAGCATCCAATATTGGTCTGAATTGGATCAATTGGCATGTATGTTACTTGCTTGCTCAGATACCGAATATGAAATAATATTGATTTTTTTATTTAATTGAAAGCTACAATGAAAGGATAAAGGCTTTATCCAGAACACCACTAAGGATGAAAAGAATAAATGCCAATGAAATATGAAAAGTAATCACTGTTGTAATGTGGAAAAGACAGCAGTCAATTTGGACACAGCAAGCTCCATTTAATCTGTTTCAGTGATGTTGATTGAGGGAAAAATTGTCCCAGGACACCTCCTCTGCATTACTTCAAGATAGTATCATGGGATCTTTTACAACCATCTGGGAGAGCAGACAGGGCCTTGGGTTTAACTTCTTATCCAAAAGACACTCTCCAAAAGTGCAGCACTCCCTCAACACTACACTGAAGTGTCAGCTTGATTTGCTCGAATGTCTGGTTGGAAACTTGAACACACAACTTTCAGTCTCAGGGTCGAGAGTCTAACCATAATAGTATTGATAAAGTAGAAAAAGAAGAGAAAAGCTATAGTATAACTTACAAAGAAGATATTAGTTGGACCTTATAATTAGATTCCTTCAATGTATGGATTACATAATGAGAAACAATTTAAAATGTGGCGGAAGGAGTGATTCAGGTAAAATTTTTGAATGTGTTTCTTGACACAATTAGCAAGGCATAAAAGGAGTATAGAAGGTAGTTGACAAAGAACAAAATCTGTAATGATAATAGTTAATGCAGACATGGCATCTTAAAACATGATTATCAACAGCATTCACAGTATGTGGACCACTGAATAATTTAGTGAACAGGCATGATAAAACAATATAGGACATGGATTGTCATCATCATGAAGGTACCATAGATGAAGATTTGGGCACACTGTTGGGAAATGCCCAATTAAAACATAGCCAGTTAAATCTTGATGGTCTGTGGATTGCATATGGTGGTTTTTACTTGTCAACACTTCAGGCCAACAGGTTAATAAGAAAGGCCAAAATCATCAGGATTGGTTGCCCAAATTGGTGTTTCGAGGAGGTCTGTGCTGTTGGTGGATAGATGGATTTTCTCAAAAGCAACATAATTTTGTCCCAAAATTTATTCATCGATTTTTCTATTGGATGAAAGTGTGGAGAGCTATATTGCCAGAGACTAGTAATCGTGGGAGTAGGGTCTAATGTGTCTGACACAACATGTATCATAGCAAGCTGTTGATTAAGTATCAGTTTAGGGTACGGTGAGCAAGTCAAATGGGAACACAGGGCAGAATCATCCCAGATTTGCGCAATGTGCAGTAGCGGGGAAAAAGGACATTTTACCCACTGGTCACAAAGGCGGCTTTTCGTGCCATATCATCCCATTCCTGGCGTGTCCTGCCTCATTGATTATGAATTCACGGGAAACATGCTGGATTGCTGGTGGGCGGCTGGGATTTGCCCATCACACTGTGTCCTCACAGCTTCCTTGCTCCGGGCGCCATATTTAACACGCACCAGAGCGCAGCTACTTTATGTCTTCAGACCAGGACTGCTCCAGGCGACAGATGGCCTCGAAAGCAAAGAAGATGGCAGCTCTCATATTTAAATACGCATCTTTGGGGTGCCTGCTGGACGCATAGAAGGCTGCTGCGATATCCTCTACCCCTGCTCTGGCTACAGGAGGTCCACCAGAGTCACCAATCTGGCCTGGGAGGTGGTGGTAGCAGTGGTCAGCTCCACTGGAGCACAGAGGAGGTCAACCATCCAGTGCAGGAAGAGGACGAATGCTGTCATCCATTCCGGCAGGGTAAGTCAACTCATCTACTCACAAACCCATCACACATCCTCAGGGGCCCCATACCTCAAGAGACAACTACACCAACTCTCACACACCCCCTCACATCTCCATCAGACTCATGCCCTCTTGAGCTCATGTCCTCATCCCATCCATGGCTCCACTCACCACACAAACATTCCACACAGTACCATGCATCCTGCTCACAATCTCTCCATCTGTTTACATGCAGGAAAAACTGGCTGACAACACCAGAGAGAGATCCCAGACCAGAGGTGTAGTGGCCCATATTAGGCCCCTCACTCACTTTGAGGAGCATGCCATCATGCTGACTGGTGAGGACCTGGACCATGCCTGCGATGACAGTGAGGTTGGCAGCGAACACTCACCTGAGGATCCTACACCACATCATCCTTCTCTCAACGCAAATGTGAGTGCTCTGTCTCCTGCTTTTGACTCTGCTGTAACGCACTAATTATCTCTACTTTGGTTCACAGGGAGCACTGCCAAGCAACCGACGCCCTCAGCCAGCCAGTCCCTCAGCTCCATTCAGGACCTAACCTCCAGCCAAGAGGACACCTCCTCTATTGAACAGCTGGAAATAAGCAGCCTGGAAAACCTGTCATAACGCTTACCCACACCTTCTACGTTACCCAGCGCAGAGACACACACCTTGGTGGGACCTAGATCTAGAGCAGGCTTGGATTCACAATCTAGTGGTCACTGCACAGACACATGTCTGCAGCAGGAGGAGGCAGATTCAGCCAAGCTCCCAGGCACTTGGATGACTGCTGGGAAGAAGCATCCATGAATCCTGAGTCAGAAGACATGGCTCTGGATTTGACCTTCCAACCTATCATGGAGAGTCCGAAGAAAGCCGGGGAACATCACGCATAGCAATTGGAAGCAGAGTT